>NW_011494770.1:2031596-2063885 GCF_000754665.1 Bison bison bison
CCATAGCCTATCTCTGCCAGAAGAGAGGACTCAACCCAGAAACGCGGGGTGAAAAGCTCAATTTCTCTTCAGTACAAACACAAACTCCCTGGACCCCTTCATTTGAATGATCTCTATTTCATTAAAACTCTTTAATAATCAACAACTGAGTAGATTCTATGGGATTTTTGCAGGTCTCTTAAGCAAAGCAAAATAACTCCTTGTTTTAACAACCTGATTCATGAAACCTGTACAGTGACCTAGATCACCGGGCTACTGGCAGACATTTGCAAAACCTTTTGTGGTCTTGCTTCCTACCTACTAAGTTGCTTATAGCATATGGGGAAATTTGACCTCTGTACCTTGGCTGTTTTTCAAAAAGTTCTAATATGGAACAAGAGTTTCTGTTCTTTAAGTTTTGCCCACAAATACACCTTTGATTTTCAAGAAGAGATCATTGATAAGCCACAGCAAAATATCACAGAAACACATCAGAAAAATAAGAACATGTTAATAAAAAGCTTGTATCTCTGTTGTGGCTGCTAAAAATCCTGGTAGCAGTATCTTTGCTGGAGCTGATAAAGACGTTACAGCTATGGATGGGTCTTTGAAGAACAGTTACCTAATCACCACTGTTTATGGGGTGCTAGTCTAAAGCACAAGTACCAGAAGGCTATCATCTATTGTGAAGTTTATGGTCTCCGTGACTTTTACTACTGTAAACTGGGATAGCTATAAATTGATGTCAACATTAAAGGCCAGATCCTTTAGAGCAAAATATTAATCCACTAATCTATTATGGGTGGCCGGCTTTGAAATATAAACTTTGCAGTCCTGGACCATTAGGTGTTTTCGCCCCCTTGTGGAATTTATTTAGAAGGTCAAAGGAAAGCTAAGAGCTCAAGAGGGTTTTATTTGTTTTATTGTTGTTGTTGTTGTTTTACCATTTCTGAAGACTTCATTTTCTTTCTTGAAGCAAACAGCATATATTTCAGAAAGCCAATTTTCCATCAAAGAAGATTCCAAAATAAACACCCTTTATGAAAAGTATTTTACTTACCAAAGACCTTAACTTATGATTAAATGTACATACTTGAAATGTGCCTCATGTTTCAAAATGGACATTGGCTAAGGGATTTTCTTACTAAAAGGTAATGAGCAATGCTTTAGCCTGTCAGTTAAAGCTGACACGCTCTTTACCCTCAAAACAGAACTGCTGATTTGGAATCGGTGCAAATAATAATGCACATGATGTACAGAGTTAGAAAGGTAGAGGAGAATCTCCAGGAATGCACAATGCAATTATCTACATTGGAATGTGATCAAGCCATGGGCTCTAATCTTGTGAAAAGGGCCACAGGATATTTAATGAGACTAGAGTTGCTGCCTAATTGATTCAGTAAAATTTACTTTAAAATAAACTTGGCAGATAACATTGTCTCCCCAAAATAAATAAATGTAGAATTCAAGGAATTTAGGACTCAAGCCATTGGAAATTTTCTCCTCTCCTCTATTGTTTTACTAGCACAAGAGACATGGCACACACAGCCTCAGGATGGTGTTCATCATTTTGGTACTTATACCATGATCATCTGAATGAGAACTCCCAGGTAGGTTGAAGCAAGAGACCCATAGGTAGTACATCAAGTAACTTAGCCAGTGAACTGCTATTATCATGTGTCCTGTTTGTCTTTTCCCCTCAGAGTAGAAGGAACAATAGCAATGTCCGAATTTTAATAGCAATGGACTGGCTTAAATTACCTGACCTATTTTTATCCAGCAAGGAGAAAAATGATGTTTGTTCTTTTTTTTTTTCCTGGTAGCCATTGTTATCATTTAAATTAGAAACAGAAATATAAGGACATTTTCTATTAAATAGTATATTGTTCATAAACAGCTTTAGTCTGCCAATAAGACCCACCTATATTTTTGAAAAAATTTGACACCTGAAGTAAAGAAATTTTTCCCTTTACAGGAAGACTTAAATTCATAAGTAATGCTAAATAATGAATTGAAAATGTTCTAGGAGTTGAGGGTGTGAATTTCTATAGTATTTTGCTATTTGTGAACATAATAAAGAGAAGTTAGGAGAAGTAGGGTTCTACTGTGTTGAAGAACTGAATCCATGATCCCCAGAAAAAAAAGAATTTTCAGCCAACCATTCTCCTATTTTTGATGAAAAGATATTGACTTTTTGGAGGCTGAATCTTTATCAAGTACTTCTTTTCCTAAGATGAGCATGAAAGTTTCCAGTCCCAAGGGGTTGGTTTGGGAGGGCTTCTGGAGAGTTCTGCTTGGGTAAACCAAGGCATGCAGAATGAAACAAAGCAGCTGAAAGACAAGCTATGAGTACCATTACTGGCTTTATATGTTGTTGATTTTCATTAAAGTGAAAAGTGAAGTCACTCAGTTGTGTCCGACTCTTTGTGACCCCACAGACTGTAGCCTACCAGGCTTCTCCATCCATGGGATTTTCCAGGCAAGAATACTGGAGTGGGTTGCCATTTCCTTCTCCAGGGGATCTTCCTGACCCAGGGATCAAAACCCAGGTCTCCCACATTGTAGGCAGATGCTTTTACCGTCTGAGCCACCATTAGGTTGAACTAATTTGAAAGATTAGTGAGACAGGGCAGGATTTGGGGTGAGGACGGTGCCTCACAGGATTTTTGGAATTTCTCCATGGCCTCACCATTGTACTCCACCCTGAAATCCTTCCCTTCCCTCTCAAGTAGAGGGGTTCCTTGATTACATTTTGAGTTGCTGAACAAAGCAGACAAGGAATTCTGGCTCCAAAGTAGCCTGTGGCAAGACCAAGTTGGTATGCTGCGCTTTGCAGGAGATACACAAATAGGTGAGTGGCTTTTAAAAGTTAATAGTGCTAAAAGAATCCTGTCAATCCATTCTGAAGGCTGGTTGGGAAGCCAGCTTTTGGCCTGAGTTAAAGTCAAACTAGCATAAAATCAGAAAAAGCTGTCAAGGACGGCCAACTCCAGGTTGTGATATTAGTTTGTGAACACTTGTAGGAGACAGTACGCAGAGAAAGGAAATGTAATCAGGGCTGTTGAAGCCTTTTCCCTTTCTGTCTCCCTAGCATGAATGTTGCATGCTCAGTTGCTTCAGTTGTGTCTGGCTCTTTGGGACCCCATGAACTGTACAGCCCTCCAGGTTCCTCTGTCCCTGGGATTATCCAGGCAAAAATACAGACCTCCTCCAGGGGATCTTCCTGACCCAGGGATTGAACACAAATCTCCTGGATCTCCTGCATTGCAGGTGGGTTCTTAACCGTTGAGTCACCCGGGAAGCCCATATCTCCCTAGGGGGACTAGTATAAAATACGGCCCTGTGTTCCTCTATGCAGCGTGGCCCACGGGAATTTTTTAAATTTCTAGTAAGCAACCTCTTAAAATAATTTTCTTCCCTTGGCTTTCTGACACTTAATATCTCCATGTTGACAAAACACATAGTGCTAAAATTGTGCACGAAAATCATAGGCCACCTTGTACATATTGTCCCGTTACATTTATTTGGAATGACTCTTTGAAGGAGGATAAGCAGGATGATGGCTAGTTCCATATTTCTTCTCTTTACACAATGTGTTTAGCAAATATATGGATGATGAGGCCAGGAGGTAAAAAGTGCCTGAATTGCTGTACTCCTAGTATTTTAGGTAAACTAAATATACAAATCTTTCTTAGGTTCCTCTATCTGATAACATATTTTAGAGTAATGACTCTCAGCTGGATAGGGCCACCCCTCTAGGAGGCAGATCAGAATGGAAGAGGGTAAAAGAGGGCAGTAATTTGGAAAAAAGAGCATATTCCATACTATTGTATATTGGGGAAAATGCTTAAATACATTATACTTCCAGCAAAACATAATGTAGGAGACTTTGAAAACTCTTCTTAACTAATGGGGCATGGATTTTAACAATAGTGAGAAACACTCTTTAGACTATATGGGACCAAATCAGAGAAATGCACCCTTCAGCCAGCATTACTTAAATCATTTTGTTGAGTCAAGTTTCCTGTGGTTGGGCTGACTTTGCTGAGTACCTGCGATGTAGTGGGTATTGTGGTAGTCTCTTTACATACATAATCTTATTAATCTTCACAATATGCTTGCAAGGTACAAGTCTTTATTTCAATTTTAGATAAGGAAACTGATATTTAGAGAGGAAGTAAATTGCTCAAGGGTGAAACAGCCAGTAGGAGGCTGAGTGGTTTTACAGATCTAGCTTCCAAGACAGTGTTCTGTAACAGGGCTGTTCTAAACCAAATTACTCCTATTCTTAGATGTCACTGATTGCAAGCCGATCAGACAACTTAATAAGAGTGCTTCAGGGAAAAAGCCACTGCATTATATGCACACAAATTGTAAGCTATACTAACACAGCTATGACATGTATCTATTTATACAATTACATATGACTTCCTTCTAGGATTCACAAGATTTCAGTCTATATTTTTTCAAACCCATTCTAAAGATTCTTCCAACTTAAGTGTGGCCCCCGACAGTGCAAGGATAGCATTTGTGATGAGTCTGCCGAATCCTTCCTAACGCTTTCACCATGTTAGCCCTAAAGTTGAAAGAATACCAGTGATTTAAACTGTAATTTTGCTTTTTTTCTTAATTGAATTACATATACTAATAAATAGTATATAGTTAGACAGTAAATAGTTTCTTTCAGAAATTAAGCCAGCACCTTAGCTTTGCCAATTCTGTAATCTATTAAATGAAAATCATTGGCTAAATTCTTCCATGTAAAGACACCACATCACAACTTGACGCCCTGTCTGGAAGCAACTATTATTTAACACTGATTATAAGATTCACGCTGATTTCAGAATATTAATATGTTAAAAAAACTGAACATCTTAGAATAAAGAAAATACAGTATTTAGTTACTTTACAGTTAATCTCCCTCAATCTATCTAAACTTTTTTGATATAGGTATAAGCCCAATTCCTTCTGCTTTGGTCTTTTACCGAAATGGAGAACTCTTCCATTAATAGTTAGACTTAAAAAAATAACAGGTCAAGAGTAAAAACCATTGAGTTGTAGCCTTAGCTCTGCAACCAAAGAGCTGGGTAATTCAATCACTATTGGCTCAAGTTTCTCCATCAGTGAAATGAAGGTGTATGTTTAATTAATACATCCTATATTCAAATCTTCATGAAGGAAACATAAACCCATTCCTATCATTTTCTCCCTTTGGAAAGTAAAATATTGGAGTAAAATATTATATAAAACTCCTTCAAAATATCATTTCTTACTGTTCTTTCTCTAATCTAACTGTAAGTCTGGGGGTGTGCTATAGACCTGAGCCAGTTGAGTCAATCCTCCAAGGGCTGCAATCATGTTAGTCAATGTTCCACTTCAATGTCAAAATGCCCATAAGTGTTGGCTGCTGAGATTTCCCTATCTGTAAGCAAATATCAAAAAATGACCATTCACAACATATTTCTGGTACATGCACTTGCAAAGACATAGGTGACTACGTAACATTCTTGAAAATAATTTGATCAGGTTCTGTTCTATTTTCTTACAGATTAAGTTCATTCTTCCAACCTCATAAATAACACTCTCAAATATTTACACTCTCTGTCCTTCACATGACTCTTCCTGAACCACAATCATCATTATTAACATCATCACTGTTATTGTTTATTTTCTCAGAGACAATCCCTTACATAATGCTAAAGTAGAGGAAGCTGGACAGTGTCAAACATTTTAAGTAGGTTCTTAAGGGTGGTCAAGGAGCAGGAGGCACATGGCTGTCATTTTATTTCCCTCCCCTCAACTTCCCAACGCACATAGTCTCTTTGTTTCACACCACAACATTCCTCCAATTTGGAGAACCAGTTGTAGCTAGATGACAAGCTAACAAACTAGTCAAAAATAACATATAAAGGGAATCCCAGAGCATAATTTGTAACTACCCAAGAAATAATTCGT
Source organism: Bison bison bison (assembly GCF_000754665.1). Classification (NCBI taxonomy): domain Eukaryota; kingdom Metazoa; phylum Chordata; class Mammalia; order Artiodactyla; family Bovidae; genus Bison; species Bison bison. The sequence goes on from NW_011494770.1 coordinate 2,037,531, forward strand.
AACTGACTGTAAAAGTAATGTAGCTAAAGAACTGCAACACAATATTATGACAATAAAATACTTGCTCCTTTCACTACTTGGCCACTAGGTGTAGCTGAAGGCCTGTAAGCCCATAATTGCATTTTTCTCCTGAGCAACCTAGAGTCCCATGCCTAAAGAAACTGCCCTCCACCACTGCCCTTCATTTTACTGAAACATACACTATACCACATGACCTATTATAACCTTCAACACTAAGGACAAGCCAAGGACACTTCTATAACTCTCTGCCCAGGCACCGTTGCTCATTACACTCTAATAAAAATTGCAAATTGACCAAAGGTGTCTTTGAGCAATCCTCCACTTTTTTGCTCTAATTCTCCCCTACCCTTTCTGAAGTGCTCTCATCCTGCCTTCCATTTACTCAGGTACCAGGGGCTCAGTTTTCTGCCCCACTAAGAACATTTATACCTTAAGAGAGAAACTCTGGAGAGAGTACAGCATTTAAACTACAGGAATGTTTTGAATGATAAGACTGAGTGCCTCAGTCAGAAAGATATTTTTAGGTTGTTAATCCTTTCTCTGACCCATTACTCTCTCTCCTGTTTCTCCTCCTGCCTGTCAGGCCCATCCAGTTCAAAGTCTTTCATTGGCCCTTTGCTCTTACTTTAAATGTTGGTGGACTGGACTGTGGTTCAAACAGCTGCCTGAAAGCTAGCTAGCACATTAGCTGACCAGGAAAATTCCAACCAAGAAACAGAAACTATAGTCAGATTACAGTGGTGCTTAAACTGAAATTCTCTGGATTTGAGCCTAAGCGGTCCTTTGGGGGCCATATACTTATACTGAAGATAAGTGAAACCAGCTTGCGGAAGTCAAAAGGAGAATTGGTGTTCACTAGGCCTCTCACCTCACCGCACTAGCGAATTCCATGAATCCAGGGGAATGGAACACCTGGTCAGAATAAAGCAATACTAAGAGACCACATGATCCCAAATACAGATGGAGAGAGAAGGAACATCTGTCACTGACAGCTCCTGATTCAGCACCCAGAACCCAGCCAACAGCTGGGCATAGTTCCTATGAAATATCCCCAGACAAGTCTTCATCTGCTCTAACTTGAGTGATTTTAAGTCAAACACCTATTTAATGACTCTGTGCTTTGGCATATGTTGTTCCCTCTGCCTGGAAGACCCTCTTCGTTTTCCCCTTGATGAAGTGTCCTTCAAAATCCATCTCAGGTGTCTTCCTCTCTGAGAGACCTCCCTACATTGTGGCAGATTGGTTAATTCACTAATTTAATAATGTCAACAAGGACTTGTTTTTTTTTTCATTTTACCTCAGACTGGTGACAGGTGACATTAGAAGAGCTTACATGATGTATGGACCAACAAGGTCCAAAAGAATGGCTGTCTCTTTCTGTGGCTTTTTTTTTCCTTCAAAAGAAAAGAAAACTTCCCAGAAGAATTCCTTCCCTCCATGTACTTTGTCTCATTCCCTTTTCTGAACCAACCGCTGGGATAGGTTTTACCACAGGATGGAATTAACACAATTGGGGTAGGGTAGGTAGATGGAGGCCAACAACTCCATCACTAGAAGATTCAAAAGTTAAGTGAACTCTTTCCAAAATTCATGTTTTAAGGCCTGGATTTTTTGCTGGAACTTAAAAGAACTATTTTTAAAGCCTTTATATTTTCAAATAAGTCTTCTTTATATAATAAAGATGTATTGCTAACAAAATTATATTATAAATCACTCAGAGCAGGTTTATTTGATAAAGGTTGAAATGTCTTCTATAAAGTGACATTTGCTAATATAAATAAATATCCTCTTAAAAAGAAATATATACTCATTATGTCTTCATTTCTGGCCCTTCAAAAATTCTCTTGTTAATATGATTAATCAACAATTTCGTTGAACCAAGAAAATCATGTACATGTTGGCAGGTGATTAATCTTAGTACAAAATGAAGAGAACCTAATATTTATGAACAAATTATTGATAGCTATGTGGTATTTCCATGATAAAATTCATTGGTCCCTATGCCAAAGCCAAAAAAAATACAGAATTAATCTGCTAGGACTGAAAAGGAGTGGGGGGCATAAGAGAAATCTACCACAGGATATCTTTTATTCTATCTACTCATTGCTTGTTCTAGCCTTCCACAAAATGCCTTTCTCCATCCCAGTAATGTATCCACATAAGAATACACATGATTTTACTTGATAACCATGCTTGGTTAGGTTTGCCCAGATAGACTGAATTGGTCTAATCATCATAACTTATCCACCTGGCTGCAGCTGACTGGTCCATGGATAAAACCTGACCCAATAAAAACCTTTCTCAGTGAGTTTAACAATAGAGAAGTCAAGTTTTTTCTCTAGTGATGAAATTATAAGTTTAAACTACTGTTAGCCATACTGCCAGCTGTACTGAATGAGCTAGTCTGAGAGAGTCAAGACAACATGAAGAGAGAAGCAGAGACAAAAATCTGAGTCCCTGAAGTCTAGTTGCAACTTTGTCTTTCCTGAAGTTTAGCTACATGAAACAATATATTTTACTGTCCCTGAACTAATCTGAGTTAGATTCAATCACATGACACAAAATCATCCTAACACATCCTAACACAAATTTTTTAAAATGTTTCCTTGAAATACATATTAGGGGGTTATTTTATACCTACACTAGTGAGTGAAGTAAAAATGATCTTTCCCACAAACAAATGAGGTATGTAAAGTGTCTGTTTTAAAGTATTAGAGGAAATTTAAAATTTCCTCCTCAGTTAAAGCTTCTAACATACTCTTGCACCGATACTACAGTGAGCAATGAGCACTGTGATGTGCTGTGCAAGTTTCCCTTCAGGACTGAAGGACTTTTTCGCTCAGTTTCTGGGAATGCAGCCCACAGACAGCCCACAGCTCTTCAGAATTCCTGGTCACGCTGCCCAAGACCATTCCTTTTCCTCAAGTTCAGTTCAGTTCAGTCGCTCAGTCGTGTCCGACTTTTTGTGACCCCATGGACTGCAGCACACCAGGCTTCCCTGTCCATCACCAACTCCCAGAGCTTACTCAAACTCATGTCCATTGAGTCAGTGATTCCTCAGGCAGCCTGCCTCCAATGACTAGGATAAAGGTCTGGTTCCTTCACCCCAACTCAGAACAACTCTGAAAGGCCATCCTAGCTTCAGAGATTTCCGGGGGTGAGTTGAGGACTTTATCCAGGCTGCAACGTACCCCATCATCTGCCCAATCTGCTTCCTGCCCCTCCCTTCCATAGGCAATGCTTCTAACAGTAACCCCCCCGGCCCAACCACTTCCCAGTGGGAGATGCCAATATCCATCTCAGAGGCCACTGACCAAGAAACCCAACTGCAAGACAGTACTTTTCAAAAATTATCAAATATTACGTGGTTTTAAGAAAATTCTCCAAGCTAGGCTTCAAAAGTATGTGAACTAAAAACTTCCAGACGTTCAAGCTCGATTTACAAAAGACAGAGGAACCAGAGATCAAATTCCCAACATCCTCTGGATCATAGAAAAAGCAAGAGAATTCCAAAAAAACACTACTACTGCTTCATTGACTACATGAAAGCCTTTGACTATGTGGATCACAACAAACTGCAGAAAATTCTTCAAAGATGGGAATACCAGACCACCTGACCTGCTTCCTGAGAAATCTGTATGCAGGTCAAGAAGTTAGAACCGGACATGGAACAACAGACTGGTTCCAAATCGGGAAAGGAGTACATCAAGGCTGTATATTGTCACCCTGCTTATTTAACTTCTATGCAGAGTACATCATGAGAAATGCTGGGCTGGATGGAGCACTAGCTGGAATCAAGACTGCCAAGAGAAACATAAATAGCCTCAGATATACAGACGACACCACCCTTATGGCAGAAAACAAAGAGGAACTAAAGAGCTTCTTGATGAAAGTGAAAAAGTAGAGTGAAAAAGTTGGCTTAAAACCCAACATTCAAAAAATGTAGATCATGGCATCCAGTCCCTTCACTTCATGGAAAATAGATGGGGAAACAATGCAAACAGTAACAGACTTTATTTTCTTGGGCTCCAAAATCACTGCAGATGGTGACTGCAGCCATGAAAAGAAAAGATGCTTGTACCTTGGAAGAAAAGCTATGACAAACCTAGACAGCATATTACAAAGCAGAGACATTACTTTACCAACAAAGGTCTGTCTAGTCAAAGCTATGGTTTTTCCAGTAGTCATGTATGGATGTGAGAGTTGGACCATAAAGAAGACTGAGCACTATTGAACTGTAGTGTTGGAGAATACTCTTGAGAGTACCTTGGACTGCAAGAAGATCCAACCAGTCAATCCTAAAGGAAATCAATCCTGAATATTCATTGGTAGGACTGATGCTGAAGCTCCAATACTTTGGCCACCTGATGCAAAGAGCTGACTCATTAGAAAAGACCCTGATGATGGGAAAGACTGAGGCAGGAAGAGAAGGGGACGACAGAGGATTAGATGGTTGGATGGCATCACCAACTCAATGGACATGAGCTTGAGCAGGCTCCAGGAGATAGTGAAGGACAGAGAAGCCTGGTGTGCTTCAGTCCATGGGGTCACAAAGAGTCACACATGACTGAGTGACTGAACAACAAGAAAAACTATATAATATTTGAGCTTCCCTGCTGACTTGGTGGTAAAGAATAGCTGCCAATGAGAAGATAAGCCCCTGGATTGGGAAGATCCCCTGGAGGAGGAAATGGCAACCCGCTTCAGTATTCTTCACTGGGAAATCCCATGGACAGCAGAGCCTGGCTGGCTACAGTCCATGGGGTCACAAAAAAGTCAGACACATTTTAGCAACTAAACAACAACAAGAAAAACACAGTAACTAATGGTTTCTTAAAATTTCCTAGCACTTCTAAGCATTATAACAGAGAGCAGGATAAAAGTGTAAGGCATATCCCCTACCTTTAAGGAACTCACAGTCTCATTGGAGACATGCAGTGTAAGCAGTCATCCTCACTTGGCACAGCAATATGCCCAAATGAACACAAAATTGGCATATAGGGTGTGATTTATAAATACTAACTGAATGAATAAATGAGTGAATGAATGAATAGGAAGAGATATATATGAGCTGTGATAAGCCATGAAATTTGAGGCCAAGCCACACTCATCACTGTCATTTTGCTTTTATTCATTAACCCATTTTACCATTTGCCACTTTTCATATCAAAATATAGACTAATTGACTAAAACAAAAATGTAAGATCTTACAACAAATCTGCCTTGGTTTGGAGAAGTTCTTAGGGAAAAAAAAGTGTCCTTTTCCCATGTGCTAGAATCTAATCTATCAAACACTCTGAATAGCTGAAGCGGACCAACCACACTCTCATCTCACAAATATTATATATGGAGAAAGAGAGCTCTTCTACAGTCAGTAACAATCACCTCAACGTTGACAATTTCACGTCACTATAGCATTCTACAGACATCAACCCTACCTTACCTTATTTGATCCTCATGCCATCCTGGAAGGTTAGAAGGGTAAATATCATTGTGTCTCTATTTCACAGATGGAGAAACTGAAGTCCAGAAGTCCTAAATGTTAGAGGTGGCATTAAAATGAAATCCTCTGACTCCCACAGCAGCTCTACAAAGTCTTCAGTTTTACATAGACTACTCATGGGGCTCTGTCTCTTTCTCTTAAGATTGCTAAACGAGACCTATGATTTATGTTAGTAATAAGAGAATTTATACTTTTAGTTAGTTCTAGCAGTGCAATTAGCTTTGGACTCAGTAAAAGTCAGTCAAGCTTAATCAAGCAGAATTTGTATCATTGTATATATTACTCAGAAATAATGTATTTGAATATAAGCCTTGAATTAGAAAAACATAGAGAAGTTTTTCCAATTAATTATAGTCGTGTTTGAGCAGATAAATGTGTATTACATTCTAGACAATAAATATCTTTAACATCTATCTAGGATACTGTTTAGATGGTGATTGCAGCCATGAAATTAAAACACGCTTACTCCTTGGAAGGAAAGTTATGACCAACCTAGATAGCATATTAGAAAGCAGAGACATTACTTTGCCAACAAAGGTCTGGCTAGTCAAGGCTATGGTTTTTCCAGTAGTCATGTATGGATGTGAGTTGGACTGTGAAGAAAGCTGAGCGCCAAAGAATTGATGCTTTTGAACTGTGGTGTTGGAGAAGACTCTTGAGAGTCCCTTGGACTGCAAGGAGATCCAACTAGTCCATTCTGATGGAGATCAGTCCTGGGTGTTCTTTGGAAGGACTGATGCTAAAGCTGAAACTCCAGTACTTTGGCCACCTCATGTGAAAAGTTGACTCATTGGAAAAGACTCTGATGCTGGGAGGGATTGGGGGCAGGAGGAGAAGGGGACGACAGAGGATGAGATGGCTGGATGGCATCACTGACTCGATGGACGTGAGTTTGAGTGAACTCCGGGAGATGGTGATGGACGGGGAGGCCTGGGGTGCTGCAATTCATGGGGTCACAAAGAGTCGGACACGACTGAGCGACTGAACTGACTGACTGACACAATTCCTATTTACAATTTTATCTAGTGATAAAAACTAGGTTCTATCAGAAACCCTTTTCCTTTTCCACTCAGCTGTATCGCATAACATTCTATTAACTGAGATATACTTATTTTGAATGTCTACTTTGGAAGATCTCTTGTGGAGTAGAAGTGGGGGCGGGGTGAAAACTGATGGGAAAAGAAATTGTGCTGCCAGCTGCAATGTACCTTCAACTAATATCAGCTTGTTGTTTTCTCCACATGTTTTCAGCCAGCATATGGCAAAAGTATCAGTTTGCCTTCTCTTCCCTTCATGAGCGAATTGAGGTCATCTCTTGTGCAGTCATTATTCTGTAAGGATTACTCTGTAGGATGATTTGATTTCCTATTCTCTTGTCCACTCCTATTTCCAACTATATTTACATCTCATTGATTCTCAGGAATAACATCTTAGATCCATTCCATCTGTTCATGTACGTAATGAAGATTCAGTTTCTAAAGTGTTCTGTTCCTGAATATCAGTCTCATCCCGGCAGCTTGATTTATGGACTATATGACCTTGGCCAAGACAATTATGTCCTTGCTGGCTTTAGCTTCCTCCTTTAGACAAAAGAGATAATTATAATTGTCCTGCTTATTAATGTGTTTGGAAATACCACAGGAGATCCCTGGAAGGTATGGATTTAATGTTCATGGTTATGCATTAAACCTGAAAGTCCCTGACACAAACAGTAGATTGTCATTTTGGATTAGTGGATGTTTAAGGACAGCATCTGAGACAGTCATTCAGCTGGTGCTTGAGCTCCCGGACTGTCCAATAACTGTATCTTCTTCAGGCTTTCTGGTTCCCTTCTCATCAGCGAAAATTCACATTGAGCAATAAAACTTCACTTTTTGTTAATCAAGGACCCCCCACCCCCCACCCAGCAAAGCAAGCCATCTGTAAGTGTTGTTGGCAAAATTGAAAAGAATGTAAAGAGAGCTAAGAAAGTGATAATTACTAGTGAGAAAAATTAAGTTTTGAATATAGAGTGGAATGTGGAATTCAGCAGTGACTAGTGACTCTGTTTTGCAAATGATTCTGCCATATTTATGCAATGTGGAGGGAAGAAAAAGTGATTAAAGAAACTATTTCAGTAAAATGCTTTAGCCAATGCAAATATGGAAATTTCTGGGGAAAAAACTATATGTTAAAATAGTTTTGTAACTTGAAGGATTCCAGATGAGTTCGGATGTATCTCTCTCAAACATTAAGAACCTGCTATAAAAGGAAGTGTGGGGGCAAAAAAAGGAAATGTGGAAATGCTGGGCATGTTACTATTGTCTCACCTAATGAGATACTGTTCCATGCAATGAGTGCTGATCACAAAAAAGTTCCAAATACTTTTTTGACATCTAAATAAAAAAACTAAGCATTTTTTAAATTTACTTTTTAAAAAAGTTTTTTACTGAGGTATAGTTGATTTACAATGATTGTGTGAGTTTCAGGTGTATAGCAAATTGAGTCTGTTATACATGTATCTACTCTTTTTCACATTTTTTTTCCCATGTAAGCCATTACAGAGTACTGAGTAGAGTTTACAGAGTATTGAGTAGAGTTCACTCTGCTATACAGTAAGTCCTTATAAGACTAAGCATTTTAAAACCCCAAGAACTCATAGGAGAATATTAAGCAGGTTAGATGTTGCCTGTGTTTGCTTAAAACTACTGACTACTTTAAAGGTGTCCCTGCGTGTGTATGTGTGTTCAGTCACGTCAGTCATATCTGACTTCGTGCAACCCCATGGACTGTAGCCTGCCAGGCTCCTCTGTCCATGGGATTCTCCAGGCAAGAATACTGAAGTGGGTTGCCATGCCCTCCTCCAGGGGATCTTCCTGACCCAGGGATTGAACCCACAGCACCACCTGCATCTTCTGTATCACAGGCAGATTCTTTACCACTGAGCCACCCAGGAAGACCAAAGGTGTCCCTAAAAGTAGAAATGCTCCTACCTTTTAATTTATCTGTTTTCCTTCTATGAATCTATTCTAATTAGTGTAAAATATGGAGAAACACATGCATTACAATATTTGTTGCAGTGTTTTATCCAGAGAAAAATTTCCAGAAATAATATACTTCTAAGGGGATGGTTCAGTAAATCATAGTGGAGACATGAAAGGAATATTATGTAGTCACTGAAAATGATGTAGTAACAGACTTCACTGAAAAGTAGAAACGCTGCAACAAAATTTAAGAAATTCAGAAGAATCTATTTTACTGTTTGAGCTTAACCTTGTGAAGATGTGTGTTGATAAAAGTCTGAATATAACTATGCCAAAGTACAGTGGTTTTTGAGCACTGGAATTATGAGTTCCAGTGCTCATAAATAATTATGAATTATTTATATCTGATGTACTTTCCAGTTTTTCTATAATGTACATATCTTACACTTTGTTGTTCAGTTGCTCAGTCATGTCCAACTCTTTGCAACCCCACGGAATGCAGCATGCCAGGCTTCCCTGTCCTTCACCATCTCCTGGAGCTTGCTCAAACTCATGTCCATTGAGTCAGTGATGCCATCCAACCATCTCATTCTCTGTCATCTTACACGTATAGAAGAAAGATAGCACTAAGTTGTGTCTGACTCTTGTGACCCCATGAACTGTAGCCCGCCAAGCTCCTCTGTCCATGGGATTCTCCAGGCAATAATACTGGAGTATGTTGCCATCTCCTTCTCCAGGGGAACTTTCCGACCCAGAAACTGAACCCAGGTCTCCCGCATTGCAGGCAGATTCTTTACTGACTGAGCTACACAGGAAGCCCTTACATGTATAGTCAGGGGAAAAAACAGAAAAATCTAAAATCTATCTTTCTAAAAATTAACAATATCATCTGCAGGAATGATGTGTCATGAAAAAAGAAGACACTACTCCAATGTCAAAAAATAAAATAGTCATTGACAATCTGCTAAGTCACTTCAGTCGTGTCCGACTCTGTGTGACCCCATAGACGGCAGCCCACCAGGCTCCCCCGTCCCTGGGATTCTCCAGGCAAGAACACTGGAGTGGGTTGCCATTTCTTTCTCCAGTGCAGAAAAGTGAAAAGTGAAAGTGAAGTCACTCAGTCGTGTCCGACTCCTAGCAACCCCACGGACTGCAGCCCACCAGGGTTCTCCGTCCATGGGATTTTCTAGGCAAGAGTACTGGAGTGGGGTGCCATTGCCTTCTCCACATTGACAATCTACAGATGTGTAATGTCTCTCAGCTTCCTGCCTGACACTTATGAAATCAGACTGTCTATAACTTTTCAGTGCTTCTATAGCCAATAAAACAGAAATTACTGACAATATCAAGAAAAAAATTCCAGATGCATATTATTATCCAAAGTAGTTATTTGTTTATAAATATCTGACTATTAAATACTGGGCTTCCCAGGTGGTGCAGTGGTAAAGAATCTGCCTGCTAATTCAGGAGATTCAAGAGATGTAGGTTTGAGTACTGGGTCAGAAAGATCCTCTGGAGAAGGAAATGGCTACCCACTCCGGTATTCTTGCCTGGGAAATTCCATGGACAGAGGAGCCTGGCAGACTACAGTTCATGGGGTCGCAAAGAGTCAGACATGGCTGAGCACACACACACACCAACTAAATACTAGATATTGAGTGTGTCAGAAGCTAGGAAAATGAGAGAGAATAAGTAATGTCAAATTTACAGCCCAATGGGAGAGAGAAAGTGTGAAGGTGTCAAAGTCAATCAGTCATGTAGGACTCTTTGTGACCCCATGGATTGTAGCCCATCAGGCTTCTCTATCCATAGAATTCTCCAGGCAAGAATAGTGGAGTGGGTTGCCATTCCCTTCTCCAGAGGATCTTCCTGACCCAGTGAATGAACCTGAGTCTCCTGTATTGCAGGCAGATTCTTTACTGTCTGAGCCACCAGGGAAGCCCTGGTGAGATAACGGGAGAGACAAGTGTGAAACAAATAATTAGTTAACCTGAAGCCAGAAAGATTAGTGGGTGTTGGTGAAACCAAGCTGAGGGCTGAATCAGTACCCTAGTAATTGGGCAGAGTCATGTAACTAACTCTGTCCATTAAAAGGTGAGCAGGAGTGACATCAGCACTTCCAGGCTAAAGCAGGTTCTCCTTCCCTGCCTTTTAACTGAGGAGGCCATGTGTTTTAGGGTGACAGGTTCCAGGATCATGCCTCAATCACTGAGTTACCACATGGATAGCAGTGCCCATGGAGAGTCACCTGGGCCCACAGCAGATTTTGCATCAATAAGAAATTAATCTTTATTATATTCAACTGCAGAGAATGTGGGATTATTTCTAGCATAAGTCAACCTCTCCTGTCTTAAACAGGGAGTTTAAAGTAACTGATTTTTGACAATGATCAAAATTTAAACTTTAAACTGAGTTTAAAGTAACTGATGATTGAATCAAGTAAATACACTTTGTTTAGCAGAAGGGATGTGTATCTAGAAATGAGTGCTAATTACATCCACTGTGGCTGACATCAGTATAACATGGTCCCCATGGGGATGCACTTACCACTGTGTTGTAAGTTGGTGCTCACTCTCCAGTTCTCAAATCTCCCCATGACCTATGTTTAGAATATGTTTTTTCCCAGCCCAATTTGTTTAATTTCTGATCAGTTGAGGTTACATTTGAAGTATACCTTACAGTAGACTGCCACCAATCTGTAACTGACCGGTTCCACAACTCTTTCTTTGAAGATGCCTTAGTCAATGTAAAACTCACATTTTAATAGCCAGCATGACGTTCCTTTGCTTCACTTTTCTCAAATCCAGATCTATTTTTCAAGCACAAAATAAACAACATAAAGAGAAGTCACAGAAAAGAAAACTACCATGTTGTAATACATGGACAATTCAACTCAGAACGGTACTCTGGGGAGCATACGGGGCATGCCACCCAAATGTGTACTGCCGTAAGTGCAGAGTACAGCCTGCTGAGCTAGTCATCATTGTCTAAATATATAATAATAGGTAACCTTACACAGGGTTTGCCTGTGTTAACAGGTTAGAACCAGAACAACCACCTCCACCACTCCCACAAAATTGAGATCTGGAAGAACTACGTCCAATTTCAATTTTACAGTGTCGTAGACTTGCATAACATTTCTTTCTTCATTCAGAACTTCATGTCACTTGCATCAACCCTCAGTTAAAGAAATCAGAGATCCAGAGATTTTTCCCACTTGTAATATCCCCAAATCAAATAATGAGCAATAAAAACTGTGCAGTCATTTTCCCTAATGAGATGCCATTTCAGAATTGACATTTTCTCCCTTGTTTCTATAAGTTTATAAAGTACATTTCTTTATATTGTAATAGGTTTCTTTATTTGAAGAGGAGTCTCTCCACAGTTTGGAGGACCTACTAAGATTCAGCTCTGACCTTCCTGCCATGGATCAGGACTCTTGAGCCTGACAACTCCTGTGTGCATTCCTCAAGGCCCTGTGTATCTCTTCTGGTATATGGTGGAAAAGTTACACTGGGTCTAAGATATGATTTTATTGAAATTTTCAACACTGAATTTCTTTTTTTCTTTCCTGAGAAAATTATATTTTACTTATTTATGTACTGAACTTTCTGATTAAACTTGTTTTTCTAAAAATTCCTGGTAGTATTGTAGTATTGTGTTCTCTATTTAACCTCAGCTTTACCTTATCTTGTCCTCTTATAAACATATGTCAATAAGAGAGAAAACAATGTACTATGATCAACACAGTTCCAGTAAGTCCAAGTCCATGACAGAAACCAACTCTGAGAACTTCTGTTTATGACAAAGATGGGATAACAGGGGCTAGATTTACCCTCTTGTCTGAACAACTAAAACAAATGAACAAAATATATGGAAACAACGGATTTCAAGATACTGGGCATCAGGAAATGCCCAAGAACACTGATCACTGAGAAACGGGAAACAAATCCTATGATTGCCTCAGCTTACAGCTTTGAAAGAGTTTTCAGGCCACAGACAACTTAGAAAAGGAGTCCCAGAGAAGCCTGGCTGACTCAAGGGGTTGAGAAGAGGAGCTAAGAGTCTGAGGAAAATAAGGAGGCTAGAGTTCACAGGACAGAGCATTGGAGACTGCTGCTGGCAAAGAACCACTCAAAATGATTCGATCTAACAATAGTTGGTTCTCACTCAGGACTGGGAACAGTGCCTGTTACCACTAGCCAGAGTAAAACATCATATTAAGTACAGAGAGCAAAGATAAGGATGATGGCTAATTTCTTATAAGAAACAATGCAAGTGAGAAAACAGTGAAACAATATCTTAAACTCCCCAAAATCTGCCAATCTAGAATTCTATACCAAGCAAAAATGCCTTTTAAGAGGTAGGGTAAAATAAAGAATCTTTCAGATGTACTGAGGCTGGGGGAAAAAATCATCACCAACAGACCTGCTCTATAAGAAATATTTTTAAGGAAGTTTTTCAGGCAAACATGAGGAAAAGGAGGAAGGGGGAGAAAGAAGGAACAAACAGAAAACAAGTGGCAAAGTGACAGACTTAAACCTAACTATATCAATAATCACTTAAATGTTAACTGTTAAATTGTAGTAAATTGAACCCAAAATACATTAAAAGGCCATCATGACCAAGAGGGGGTGTATCCCATGAATGCAACAATGGCTTAACATTCAAAAATCAATCAATGGGGCCTCCTTGGTGGTCCAATGGTTGAAGAGTATGCCTTGCAATGCAGGGGACATCAGTTTGACCCCTGGTCCAGGAAGATCCCACACGCCATGGAGCAACTAAGCCTGTGTGTCGCAACTACTGAGCCAGTGCTCTAGAACCTGTAAGCTGCCAACTACTGAGCCAACGTGCGGCAACTACTGAAGCCCTTGCACCTAGAGTCCATGCTCTGCAACGAGAAGCCACTGCAATAAGAAAGCCTGTGCACCATAATGAAGGGTAGCCCCTGCTCTCCACAACTGGAGAAAGCCTGTGCGCAGCAACGAAGACCCCACCCCCACAGCCAAAAATAAACAAATAAATCTTCTAAAACATCAAGTAATGTAATTCATCATATCAATAAACTAAAAAGAAAAAATAAACAATAATCTAAACAAATGCAGAAAAATCATTTAACAAAAATCCAATTTTCATGCCTGAGAAAAATTCTCAGCAAGGTCACTTTCTCACCCTGAGAAAGGGAAAAATTTCATCTATGAAAATCTATGGCAAACATCATTCTATTTTTTTATTTTAAATTTATTTATTTTTAAATGAAGGATAATTGCTTTACAGAATTGTGTTGGTTTCTGTATGCCTAACATCATTCTTAATAATCAAAAACAGACACTTTTGCCCTGACATCAGAAACCAAGACAAGGGTATTCACCCTCACCATTTTTATCCACCACTTTACTGGAGGCTGTAAATAGTACAAAAGGTAAAGAGGAAAATAAATAAAGATACCCGGATTAGAGAGGAAGAAATAAAACTCTTATTTGAAGATAACGTGATTATCTGTACAGAAAAGCCTATGGAATTGATTAAAAAGCTACTAGAACAAACAAATGAGTTTAGCAAGGTTCAGGACACATAATCAATATACAAAAATCAACTGAAGTTATATTTACTAGTAGCAGTAATCAGAAAATTTAAAAGCAATACTACTTACAATAGCTTCAAAACTGTGATATAGGCCTAAGTCTAGTAAAAGATATTAAAGACTTACACAATGAAAGGTATAAAACAATGCTGAGGGATAAATAATAGAACTCCTAAATACATGAAACAATAATATCACATTCTTGGGTTGAAAGACTCAATATTGCCAACATGCCAATTCAATTGATCTATAGAGTCAACACAATTACTATCAAAATCCCAGCAGGCATTTTTTGTGGAAATTGACAAGTTGATTTTAAAGTTTAAATGCAAAGTTTAAAGGAAATATAAAGGAACCAGAATAGCCAAAACAAGTTTGAAAAAAAGCATGAAGTTGGAGAACTCATCATATTTTAAGACCTAGCATAAAGCTACAGTAATCAAGATTGTATGTGTTAGATATAAAGATAACCAACTACATTAATGGAACAGAATGAAGAGTATAGACATAAAAAAATATAGAAAACTGATTTCAACATAGATACAAAGGAGAAAGTATAATCTTTTCAACAAATATGCCAAAATACTTGGATACTCATATGTAAAAATATGAACTCTGTCTATATATCTCTCCACATACAAAAATTAACTCAAACGGGATCATAGATCTAAATGTAAATCTTAACAACTGTGTGACTTCTAGAAGAAAATAGGGCAAAATATTTGCAAGCTTAGGTTTAGGCAAACATTTCTTAGACACAGCCATAAAACTATAGTATTTTTAATAGTTAAGAAATTCTGCTCCTTGAAAGATACTAAGAAAATGAGAAGCCACAGACCAAGAAAAAATATTTGCAAATCATACATCTGAAAAAAATAGGCATTCAGGTTATGTAAAGAACTTCCATAACAATCCAATTTAAAAAGGGGCAAAAGACTTGACTGAACAGGCACACCACCAAAAAAACAAAAATGAAAAATATTAAAAAACCCAAAACATACGCAGATGTAAGCATGAAAGATGTTCAATATCATTAGTCATTAGGAAAATGCAAATTAAAACCACAATGCAATACCACCACACATCTAGTAGAGTGGCTAAAACTAAAAACATTGACCGTACTAGTGCTGGTGAGTATACAGAGGTATTAGAACCCTCTTACAGCAGCATGAAGTGGTACAAACACTCTGGATAACAGTTTGGCGGTTTTTTAAAAAGCTGAATATATACCTAACAGACGATGCAGCTATTCCACACTTAGATATTTACTCAGCAGAAAACAAAGCATATGTCTGCATAAAGACTTGTATATGAATGGGCACAGCAGCTGTGTTTTTATTAACAAAAACCTGGAAAGCACTTCAACGTCGAAGCATAGGTGAGTGGATAAACAATTGATCGTATACTCACGGCAGTATACAGATCAATGACTAGAAACAAAGGAACAGTTATATACACAACAACACAGATGAACCTCAAAATACTTATGTCAAATGAAAGAATCCAGAAAGAAAAGAATATATATTTCATTTATATTAAGTTCTAGAAAACTTCAAGTAATCTATAGTTAGAAGACGCAGATCAGAAGTTGCCCACAGACGGAAGAGTAAAGAGAAACCAGAAAAAAGCAGAAAGAAGGTATTACCAAGGGGCATGTGGAACTTTATGGAAATGATGGATGTTTTCATTATCTCGACTGAGGATTGGTTTATGAGTGTATACAAGTGTCAAAACTTATCAAATTTTATACTTTAATTATGCATACTTTATTATATATCAGTTATACCTCAAAAAATTTTACAAGCTAATGTTCCCCACTGGATGAAATTTACTTTGGGTCATCATCAGAAAATCTGCTGTTCAGTTCAGTCACTCAGTTGTGTCCGACTCTTTGTGACCCCACAGACTGCAGCATTCCAGGCCTCCCTGTCCATCGCCAACTCCCAGAGTTTACTCAAACTCATGTCCATTGAGTCAGTGATGCCATCCAACCATCTCATCCTCTGTCGTCCCTTTCTCCTCCCGCTTTCAATCTTTCCCAGCATCAGGGTCTTTTCAAATGAGTCAGTTCTTCACATGAGGTGGCCAAAGTATTGGAGTTTCAGCTTCAGCATCAGTCCTTCCAATGAATATTCAGGACTGATTTCCTTTAGGATGGACTAATTGGATCTCCTTGCAGTCCAAGAGACCCTCAAGAGTCTTTTCCAACACCACAGTTCAAAAGCATCAATTCTTCGCCACTCAGATTTCTTTATAGTCCAACTCTCATATCCATTCACGACTACTGGAAAAACCATAGCTTTGACTAGACAGACCTTTGTTGGCAAAGTAATGTCTCTGCTTTTTAATATGCTGTCTAGTCTTAAAAGATCTATTTTAAATTTTTTCTGTGTTTACAGCCCTGAGAGTTTAATTTGGGAAACAAATCTCCATAAATTCTATTTGCGAGGGTCACAAATTATCAAGTCTATTGTCAAAAATAGCCAACCACTGTCTAGGGGCTCAAGATATGAGTTACAGAATCAACACATTAGACTAACCATGATCATTTCTCCAGAAGTAGTCTATTCAAAGTCTACACTTCTGAAAAGCCAGACATCTATTTTTTTATGTATAGTATCATTGTTACTCAAATTCTTACACACATCTCACAAATGTGTGGGTGAAATGGCACTATTTCACCCAGAATAATTTGGAGTCACAGTGGCCACTTTAGATGAACTCAAAAAATTTTTGAAAATTTTCAAAATTGTCCATCTTAGAACAAATGGGCAATCGATTTCCTAATGTCAAATGTACTATCTTTTTTGATTGGTATAGAGGAGCTTCTAAGCAAAATTCTGATTCTACAATAGCTTTAATTATAAGGAAAGCACCAAAAACCTACAGCTTATTAGAGTCCCTCTTTTGATCTAGTGTCAAAGACCTCCTTTGCCTCACAGCTACAGCAGTCACTGCCAAATTCACAATGCCTTCTGTTGGCACTGTGTCAGGGTCTTTCTTGGAGGTAATTCGATACAGTTTTGGCACCTAACTGAAAATGCACATTTCCGGACAAGCTGGTTTACATCCTGTAAGATAGTAAAACTATTAGTAATTGACTTTGTAAATTACTATTGTTCTAAAACTTTATACCCTGCTGCTTCCTTTCTCTGATGAAGGAAACATGCATACAACCCGCATTTAATAATCCCCAGCACCTCCCTAAAAGATGCCACTTAAGCAAAATTGAAATTTAAGGGAAGTCTAAACTGAATGAATTTACTTTGAAGTAACATTTTTAAAATCCTGATTTGATGAGGTTTATTCTGAATTAATGGGCTTCCCAGGTGGTGCTAGTGGTAAAGAACCCACCTCCTAATGCAGGAGATGCGGATTCTATCCCTGGATCAGGAAGATCCCCTAGAGTACAGCATGGCAACCCACTCCAGTATCCTTGCCTGGAGAATCTCATAAACAGAGGAGCCTGGTGGGCTACAGTCCATAGGATTGCAGAGTTGGACATGACTGAAGTGACTTAGCACACGTTTCCATGCTGAACTAGCAAAATTAAATTTTTCATTCAGTTCAGTTCAGATCAGTCGTTCAGTCGTGTCCGACTCTTGGCAATCCCATGAATTGCAGCACGCCAGGCCTCCCTGTCCATCACCAACTCCCGGAGTTCACTCAGACTCACGTCCATCGAGTCAGTGATGCCATCCAGCCATCTCATCCTCTGTCGTCCCCTTCTTCTCCTGCCCCCAATCCCTCCCAGCATCAGAGTCTTTTCCAATGAATCAACTCTTTGCATGAGGTGGCCAAAGTACTGGAGTTTCAGCTTTAGCATCATTCCTTCCAAAGAAATCCCAGGGCTGATCTCCTTCAGAATGGACTGGTTGGATCTCCTTGCAGTCCAAGGGACTCTCAAGAGTCTTCTCCAACACCACACTTCAAAAGCATCAATTCTTCGGCGCTCAGCCTTCTTCACAGTCCAACTCTCACATCCATACATGACCACAGGAAAAACCATAGCCTTGACTAGACGGACCTTTGTTGGCAAAGTAATGTCTCTGCTTTTGAATATGCTATCCAGGTTGGTCATAACTTTCCTTCCAAGGAGTAAGCGTCTTTTAATTACATGGCTGCAGTCACCATCTACAGTGATTTTGGAGCCCAAAAAAATAAAGTCTGACACAGAAATTAATGTCTACAATAGAAAGCAAATTTGGTTATGGAAAAATTTTACATTCAATTTTATGCACAGTTAGGTCACAGATACATTCAGTTCAGTTCAGTCGCTCAGTTGTATCCGACTCTTTGTGACCCCACGGACTGCACGCGAGGCTTCCCTGTCCATCACCAACTCCTGAAGCCTACACAAACTCATGTCCACTGAACTGGTGATGTCATCCAACCATCTCATCCTCTGTCTTCCCCTTCTCCTCCCACCTTCAATCTTTCCCAGCATCAGTGTCTTTTCAAATGAGTCAGCTCTTCACATCAGGTAGCCAAAGTATTGGAGTTTCAGCTTCAGCATCAGTCCTTGCAATGAATATTCAGGGCTGATCTCCTTTAGGATGGACTGGTTGGATCTCTTTGCAGTCCAAGGGACTCTCAAGAGTCTTTTCCAACACCACAGCTCAAAAGCATCAATTCTTTGGCGCTCAGCTTTCTTTAGAGTCCAACTCTCACACCCATACATGAATATTGGAAAAACCATAGCCTTGACTAGCCGGACTTTTATTGGCAAAGTAATGTCTTTGCTTTTTAATATGCTGTCTAAGTTGGTCATAACTTTCCTTCCAAGGAGCAAGCGTCTTTTAATTTCATGGCTGCTGTCACCATCTGCAGTGATTTTGGAGCCCCAAAACATAAAGTCAGCCACTGTTTCCATTGTTTCCCCATCTATCTGCCATGAAGTGATGGGACCAGATGCCATGATCATAGTTTTCTGAATGTTGAGCTTTAAGGCAACTTTTTCACTCTCCTCTTTCACTTTCATCAAGAGGCTCTTAAGTTCTTCACTTTCTGCTGTAAGGATGGTGTCATCTGTACATCTAAGGTATTGATATTTCTCCCAGCAGTCTTGATTCCAGCTAATACTTCATCCAGCCCAGCATTTCTCATGATGTACTCTGCATATAAGTTAAATAAGCAGGGTGACAATATACAGCCTTGATGTACTCCTTTACCTATTTGGAACCAGTCTATTGTTCCATGTCCAGTTCCTTTTTTTTTTTTCCATGTCCAGTTCTAACTCTTGCTTCTTGACCTGCATACAGATTTCTCAAGAGGCAGGTCAGGTGGTCTGATATTGCCATCTCCTTAAGAATTTTCCACAGTTTGTTGTGATCCACACAGTCAAAGGCTTTGGCATAGTCAATAAAGCAGAAGTAGAACTTTTTCTGGAACTCTCTTGCTTTTTCGATGATCCAGTGGATGTTGGCAACTTGATCTCTGGTTCCTCTGCCTTTTCTAAATCCAGCTTGAAGATCTGGAAGTTTATGGTTTGCATGAACACAGTTCAGGCTTCACTGTTGAGGCCTGGCTTGGAGAATTTTGAGCATTACTTTGCTAACGTGTGAGATGAGTGCAACTGTGCACTAGTTTGAGCATTCTTTGGCATTGCCTTTCTTTGCGATTGGAATTAAAACTGACCTTTTCCAGTCCTGCAGCCACTGTTGAGTCTTCCAAATTTTCTGGCATATTGGGTGCAGCACTTTAACAGCATCGTCTTTTAGGATTTGAAATAGCTCAACTGGAATTACATCACCTCCACTAGCTTTGTTCGTAGTGATGCTTCCTAAAGCCCACTTGACTTTGCATTCCAGGATATCCGGCTCTAGGTGAGTGATCACACCATCGTGATTATCTGGGTCATGAGGATTACATCCACTAAAAAGCCTCAGTTCCTACTAGGAAGAGGAACCACGCTCTGGATGGTCTCATTCAGACAATGATGGAGTGAACTGTGCAAACTGCTAGACAGAGTTGCAAATAAGAATTTCAAATAAATCCACTGCAAGGATAAAGGAGGTTATGGTACAAACTGGTGGAGGCTTTGGCAGAGTAAAGGGAATTTAAGCCTGATATCACACCTAAGTTTATTTTCACCTAAACCCAGGCTCTCTTTCTCTTTCACGGGACGTATCCCAGGGTTAGAAATCCAACTCACCAGCCTGGTGTCTGAGCACTGTTTGCCTCCTACGTAAGACAGGAGACTGCAGTGATCTTCAAGTATGAGATAGCGTCTGTAAACCTCTGACATTACACATTGCATTTAAAGTTGTAACTATTTGTTGAGCAGAATGCCAGGTGATATGTGAGGAACTTGGGGAGCCAACAACAACAACAAAAAAGAGGCTTTCATATCTAATGATCAGTTTTCTGGCCAAGGAGAATTTGCATCCAAGTTGGCAAGAATGAGGCAGCAGGATTTTTGAACTGCCTATACATGATGAGCTGGAAGTCTGAGGGAGTCAGAGTCTTTACACTTGCTTATTCAGCTTGTCTACAATATTATTCCCTACCTAAAGCTTGCAGGTGCTTTGTTCAGACCGGTTCTAAATGCCTGCAGAGTTAATGGCCCCACCTTTTGGAGACTATTACTTCACCGACCTCTATTAGTAGACAAACTAATAGAACCTCCCATGAAGAGTATTTCTGGATACTAAATTTATGCATTTTGCTCCATAGTCTGATTTAATTTCTTTTTTCACATTCACCAGTGTTCAATGACTTCCCTTTGATTTATTATTATTTTTTTTTTACCTTGACTCATGGTTTCAGGCCATTTCACTTATCATTCAGCTTCCCTCCCCTCGATGTCCCCATAGTCAAAACAAACAAACAACAACAACAACAAAAACCTCTTCAAAAACCCTTTTTTGGAGTATGCTTCTAAATAACAGCCTCACTCGAATGTTATAACCTCTAAGATTATAAAATCCATACAAATATGTGTCTTTTGGGACAGACTTCATCATTGAATCACTGAAAGATAACATAGGATGGTGTTGGGTGTTGATTTTTTTGAAGATGAAGATGCCTGTGGAGAGGTCTGTTTGACGGAAGATGAGTCACATTTGGTGAAGGTTTAAGTGAAACAGTGAGTTTGATAAATCTGTCCAAGATTTAAGAATATTCAGACACCTTTTCTTCCCAAGAAAATCCCCCACAGATCTCTTCAGGAACAAAAAGCTTCTCTACAGTGGTTCCAAATGATTCAGACATAACTTCCTGCATATGCCACCGAAGGGATTTCTTTACTTTTCGGAAGACCATTAGCCAGCTTGCCAAATTCTTCAGCATAACAAAATTATAGGCCGTTTCCCTCTTGGGCATGCTGAAATGGTGAAAATTGCCCGGAGAAAATTGAAACCCTGATAATTGATTTTCTTACTGTTCAAACCTTTCTAAGATTAAATTGAAACTTTTCAGGACAAACACAATCAAAACCATAGGGAATACCACTATATTCTTAGAAGAGTTTCACAGCTAAAACCTACACAACATTTCTTCAGACACAGATTTAGAATTCAATAATTTTTCTAAAATAGAACTCTTCTTTCTGGCCTTATGCAGAATCGGCTGATTTAACTGTGTTATTCACTTTGTTCTTGGTATCTGGGATCCAAGAATTAAAGACAGGGGAAAAAAAAGAACCAGGTAAATACTGTCTATGAAACAAATACTTCATGTCATAAACTTGAAACTGAAAAATAAATCTCTCTCTCCATCAGTGAACTGCTTCAGATACAGACTGTTGGCCAAAATGTGCGACCTTCAGTTTCTCATAAAATACAATTCTAAATGGATTAAATAGTGTTGTCAATGTAAATATGTGATGTATATATTTCTAAATCAAGATGCTTTGCGGTTGTCCGCAAGTTACATATTGGGTTGCCCAATACCATTGTCAGATGATACGTGAAAAAGCACGTTAAAACATTGAAAGTTTTCACCATAGAAACACTGGATTATCTTTTCCAGGATAACTGTACTCCACAAGAATATTTAGGCTATTAAGAGAAGTTCTTTGACTCATTCATTTTCTGAACATGATAAAACAGTATTTCATATCTCAATCAATATTTATGCCCTTCATTCCTAAAGACCTAGATCAGAAGAAGGGGTTCATAAAGAGGCTTTCCAGGTCATTGACCTCAAACTCTGACCAGCTCTGCCACTGGAACACCCATATTCTAACTCAAGAGTGGTTGTTCTTTTGCCCAGAGCATCCACTCCCCCTTATGATAGTAACAGTATCACAATTTTCCTTTGAGTGAACAATCTCATCCCATCTCCATGTGTGTGGGAAAAAGTCACTCCACTTTACTCCAGGAGTGGGGCCTAAGCCAATTTGCTTATTTAGCTACCATCCCCCCACCCCACCCCTTACCACCCCTCATCAACAGCGATCAGCTAAAGAATGGGGTATGCATAGCAAGCCAATTTGGGCCAGAGAGAGTATGTATGTGAATCCTTAAAATTATGAGGAAGGTACAAGAAGCAATTATCTCTGCATAGAATTTAAAAGTAGAATAATATAAATCTCAATTTGTCGCGAGCCACAGAACAGAGCCTAGAAATGGACCCTAATGGCATTATTTGAGCACAAAATCTAGCAGTACCTAAAATTAGCTCCATTTCATCAAAAGGAATATCAAATATTAAGTCAGAGTTCAATCTTCAAATATTTGCAGTAAGAATCCTAATTGGCATTTGAGCTTCTCCACTAGTCAGGAAAAAACATGTTTATTTTCCATTTTATTAAATCATTATCTGAAACAACTTTTCAAAAGGAACTTTCTAATCTAAGGGAAAACAAAACTTAAAAAAGTACACAGCTATATATGTAATTACTGTTAACTTGGAATGTATTAAATTCAAGTATTTACTCTACACTGTCCTTTAAAACAACTATAATGAAGGGTCTTGGACACAGCCAGTAGGATCAATAAGTGTAGACTGAGGGTTATAGTTACCCTTGCTATGGCTTTCACAAGAGCATCTTGAAAAAACAAATTCTAATTCTTACCACCTGAACTATTTCACTCAGCTTTATAGGCTTCTAACAACCTCTCCTCATTCTATATCTCCCAAAACTTTTCTCAGTCAATAATTTATTTGAACAAACATCTACAGGTAGATGATGAGATCTATTCAGTCACCTCAAAAAGAATGGAGACTCAAAAGACAATCTTTTGTTTATAGAATCCTTTAGAAACTATCCTGAGTGACAAGACTCACTCTTTGTCAATTCTTTGTTCTCATTAATATCTCAGGTGTAGTTTCCTCAGAATGGACTTTGTGTGGAATCAACCTCTATTCAGAAGATAATTCTGTTGTCATTCCAATTCACAAATTCCTCAGAGCATTCTCTTCCTCTGAAAGTGTAGGGCAGATTTCAGCTGTCAAGTCTGGGTTTCTCAGTTTTTTTGCAAGGGGAAAAAATGACCATATGACCACAGAATACTGCTTTATGTTCCTTCCTGCCAGTTTCATGAAATAGTCAAATTACTCTCAGAATCAGGTTGGCATTCATTCACAATTTTAACTAGTTTCCATTCCATGCAAATGACTGATCTTGGTGAAGAAACCAGGCTTTGAATTTTTTTTACCCAGTATCATAACATTCTGGCAGAATGAAAATGGATAAGAGTAACATCCTAAAAGACAGTTTTAATTTTAATGTTTTCAAATTTGAGTCTATTTTAGCCCTTTGCAATAGAAATAAAAGCAAAAATAAACAAATGGAACCTAATCAAATTTACAAGCTTTTGTACAGCAAAGGAAACCAGGAATGAAATGAAATGAAAACACACAGAATGGGAGAAAATATTTGCAAATGGCACAACCCATAGTGGCTTAATTTCCAAAATATACAAACAGTTCATACAACTCAACAACAAAAAGCAAGCAATCCAATAAAAAAATGGGCATACCTAAATAGACATTTCTCCACAGAAGACATACAGATAACCAACAGCCACATGAAAAAATGTTCAACATCACTAATTATTACAGAAATGCAAATCAAAACTATAATGAGGTTCTACCTCATACCAATCAGAATGGCCATCATTTTTAAAAAATCTACAAATAACAAATGATGGAGGGGGTGTGGAGTAAAGGGAATCCTCTTACACTGTTGGTGGGAACGTAAATTGGTGCAACCACTATGGAAGATGGGATGGAATTCCTCAAAAATCAAAACACAGAGGTACCATATGACCCAGCATATATCTGGACAAAAGTAGAATTCAAAAAGATAACATGCACCCCTATGTTCATTGCAGCACTATTCACAATAGCCAAGACATGGAGACCAACTAAATGTCTACCAATAGACAAATGGATAAAAAAGGTGGTACATATATATAGTAGATACTACTCAGTCATAGAAGTGAATGAAATAATGCCATTTGCAGCCACATGGATGGACCTAGAGATTTTATATATATATATAATAATATTACATATATTATTATAAGTGAAGTCAGAAAGAGAAGGACAAATCCATATGGCATCACTCTTATGTGGAATCTAAAATGTGACGCAACTGAACTTATCTGTGAAACATACAGACTTACAGACATACAGAACAAACGTGATTGAAAAGGGGGAGAGCAGGGAGAGGAATGGATTAGTATTTGGAATTAGCAGATGTAACCTCTTATATATAGACTAGACAAACAACAAAGTCCTACTGTAAGCACAGGGAACTATATTTAATATCCTGTGATTAACCATAATGAAAAAGAACATGAAAATGAAGAATATATAATGGAATCACTTTGTTGTACAACAAAAATTAACACAACATTGTCTATCAACTGTACTTCAATAATTTTTAATGAATATATTTTAGCCCTTTGAATGTGTGTGTGTGTGTAAAAGATATTAGTTAGATCTTAAACATAAGTGTTCTAATCTTCTGAATAGGAAGATTTAGTTAGCTGTTCTCGGTTGCAAACAACAGAAAATTGGACTCAAGTTGAGCTAAACAAAAAAGGCATTTCTCCAAACTTGGCTGGATTTAGGATTTAAAACCTAACATCCAGGCAATTCTCTATCCAGCTTTACAATATGTCTTGGGTGTTCGCAGTAGCAAGACAGAGGAAGTAGCTATTGGACTTTCATTCCATGAGGCTTCTCCTCCTGCTGGGGAGAAGACTCTCTCCCAGGAATCAGCAAACGTCATCACACTTGCTTAATTCTGACTGGGTGGCTGGGCAATCTCTGAATCAATCAAGAAATGTAATGTTCAGATTGGCTTCACAAATTCTTGTTACCATGAAATGTTCGTTATAGAAGATAAAAATTATATTTCATTTTTGGAATAGTTGTATAAAAACCTATGAGGATAGTTCACAATTAAACCTATTATCTAATTATGGTCAGAAGATTCAACTTAGGATAAACTATACTAAAATACTCTGGAACATTTTTAAACCTGCATAGACTATAAGAAGGAAATTCCACATAACAAGTCAGTTTATCCTGCAGGTAATGATATGTTTTGCAAAGCACTCTCAGAATGTAATTCTAACCAAAATAAGATTTAGAATAATGCCCTAACCAGGAACTCAGGTGGAAACCTGGGTAAAAGGCATAAAGGGGAATAATTTTTTCTGCTGTATTTTAGGGTTCTATTATTCCAAGTGACACTTAAGGATGTATTGTCTCTTTTCTAAACAAACTTTTTCTTTTAGAGTAGTTAATCAAAAACCAACAAACATATTATCTTAACTCCTTACTGAAAAGCCTTTTTTTTTTTTTAATTTTATTTTTAAACTTTACAATATTGTATTAGTTTTGCCAAATATCGAAATGAATCTGCCACAGGTATACCTGTGTTCCCCATCCTGAACCCTCCTCCCTCCTCCCTCCCCATACCCTCCCTCTGGGTCGTCCCAGTGCACCAGCCCCAAGCATCCAGTATCGTGCATCGAACCTGGACTGGCAACTCGTTTCATACATGATATTATACATGTTTCAATGCCATTCTTCCAAATCTCCCCACCCTCTCCCTCTCCCACAGAGTCCATAAGACTGATCTATACATCAGTGTCTCTTTTGCTGTCTCATACACAGGGTTATTGTTACCATCTTTCTAAATTCCATATATATGTGTTAGTATACTGTATTGGTGTTTTTCTTTCTGGCTTACTTCACTCTGTATAATAGGTTCCAGTTTCATCCATCTCATTAGAACTGATTCAAATGTATTCTTTTTAATGGCTGAGTAATACTCCATTGTGTATATGTACCACAGCTTTCCTATCCATTCGTCTGCT
>NW_011494770.1:2063985-2064722 GCF_000754665.1 Bison bison bison
TGCTCATGGTGTTAGAAAGTGTTCTAGTTTCATTCTTTCACAAGTGGTTGACCAGTTTTCCCAGCACCACTTGTTAAAGAGATTGTCTTTAATCCATTGTATAGTCTTGCCTCCTTTGCCAAAGATAAGGTGTCCAACACGCTGCTGAATAACCAACAAATCACAGAAGAAATCAAAAATGAAATCAAAATTTGCATAGAAACTAATGAAAATGAAAACACAACAACCCAAAACCTGTGGGACACTTTAAAAGCAGTCCTAAGGGGAAAGTTCATAGCAATACAGGCATACCTCAAGAAACAAGAAAAAAGTCAAATAAATAACCTAACCCTACACCTAAAGCAACTAGAAAAGGAAGAAATGAAGAACCCCAGGGTTAGTAGAAGGAAAGAAATCTTAAAAATTAGGGCAGAAATAAATGCAAAAGAAACAAAAGAGACCATAGCAAAAATCAACAAAGCCAAAAGCTGGTTCTTTGAAAGGATAAATAAAATTGACAAACCATTAGCCAGACTCATCAAGAAACAAAGGGAGAAAAATCAAATCAATAAAATTAGAAATGAAAATGGAGAGATCACAACAGACAACACAGAAATACAAAGGATCATAAGAGACTACTATCAACAATTATATGCCAATAAAACGGACAACGTGGAAGAAATGGACAAATTCTTAGAAAAGTACAACTTTCCAAAACTGGACCAGGAAGAAATAGAAAATCTTAACAGACCCACCAC
>NW_011494770.1:2066207-2067729 GCF_000754665.1 Bison bison bison
AATATCTACCTAAAGAAACTAAAGACCTATATATAGAAAACTATAAAACACTGGTGAAAGAAATCAAAGAGGACACTAATAGATGGAGAAATATACCATGTTCATGGATTGGAAGAATAAATATAGTGAAAATGAGTATACTACCCAAAGCAATTTATAGATTCAATGCAATCCCTATCAAGCTACCAATGGTATTCTTCACAGAGCTAGAACAAATAATTTCACAATTTGTATGGAAATACAAAAAACCTCGAATAGCCAAAGCTATCTTGAGAAAGAAGAATGGAACTGGAGGAATCAACCTACCTGACTTCAGGCTCTATTACAAAGCCACAGTTATCAAGACAGTATGGTACTGGCACAAAGACAGAAATACTGATCAACGGAACAAAATAGAAAGCCCAGAGATAAATCCATGAAAAGCCTTTTAAAAAGTTTAATATTATCAGCTTGGTATCTGCCAAAGGTTGATATAACAAATGGTCATTCTTAGACCCTTTTGCATCTTCTGGCTCTAGGTGAGTGTAAGTGATCACACCATCATGATTATCTGGGTCATGAAGATCTTTTTTGTATAGTTCTTCTGTGTATACTTGCCACCTCTTCTTAATATCTTCTGCTTCTGTTAGGCCCATACCATTTCTGTCCTTCATTGAGACCATCTTTGCATGAAATGTTCCCTTGGTATCTCTAATTTTCTTGAAGAGATCTCTAGTCTTTCCTATTCTATTGTTTTCTTCTATTTTTTTGCATTGATCGCTGAGGAAGGCTTTATCTCTCCTTGCAATTCTTTGGAACTCTGCATTCAAATGGGTATATCTTTCCTTTTCTCTTTTGCTTTTCACTTCCCTTTTCACAGCTATTTGTAAGGTCTCCTCAGACAGCCATTTTGCTTTTTTGCATTTCTTTTTCTTGGGGATGGTCTTGATTTCTGTTTCCTGTACAATGTCACGAACCTCTGTCCATAGTTCATCAGGCACTCTGTCTATCAGATCTAGTCCCTTAAATCTATTTCTCACTTCTACTGTATAGTCATAAGGGATTTGATTTAGGTCATACCTGAATGGTCTAGTGGTTTTCCCCACTTTCTTCAATTTAAGTCTGAATTTGGCAATAAGGAGTTCATGGTCTGAGCCATAGTCAGCTCCCAGTCTTGTTTTTGCTGACTGTATAGAGCTTCTCCATCTTTGGCTGCAAAGAATATAATCAATTTGATTTCAGTATTGACCCTCTGGTGATGTCCATGTGTAGAGTCTTCTCTTGTGTTGTTGGAAGAGGGTGTTTGCTATGACCAGGGGAAACAGTGGAAACAGTGGCTGACTTTATTTTTCTGGGCTCCAAAATCACTGCCGATGGTGACTGCAGCCATGAAATTAAAAGACGATTACTCCTTGGAAGGAAAGTTATGATCAACCTAGACAGCATATTAAAAAGCAGAGACATTACTTTGTCAACAAAGGTCCATCTAGTCAAGGCTATGGTTTTTCCAGTGGTCATGTATGGATGTGAGAGTTGGACTATA
>NW_011494770.1:2067829-2082708 GCF_000754665.1 Bison bison bison
GTCCATTCTGAAGGAGACCAGTCTTGGGTGTTCATTGGAAGGACTGATGTTGAAGCTGAAACTCCAATACTTTGGCCACCTGATGTGAAGAGCTGACTCATTTGAAAAGACCCTGATGCTGGGCAAGATTGGGGGCAGGAAGAGGAGGGGACGACAGAGGATGAGATGGTTGGATGGCATCACTGACTCAAGGGACATGAGTTTGGGTAGACTCTGGCAGTTGGTGATGGACAGGGAGGCCTGGCGTGCTACAGTTCATGGGGTCACAAAGAGTTAGACATGACTGAGTGACTGAACTGAATTGAACTTCGTATCTTCTACAAAATAATAGTTAAAGATACTGCCTACTGTGTAATTAATTGTTCCTCTGTATGGATCTATGCAAGGAATTCCTCTTGGAACCTAATTCCTGCCTGGAACACAATGTTGGGAATACTGTTTTGTTTTTTCCTAACTGAATACAGATATTTATTTTATACTATCTAAAGGGAACTTTAGAATCCACTGTGCTTCCTTTCTGGTTTTGTCTATCAAGAAATTTTAAAAATATATTGCTAAATTTATGTTAAATTTATCTGTATATTAATGATACAATGTTAGATTTCTGTGGAAAAAGTTTTCTCTCCTCAAAAAATTTGTCTATTCTTTTAATCTTCATAATAATTGCTTTGCCTGATGTCTGGAAAATGTATTAATAATATGAAAGTGACCACAATTCCTATTTGGAAGTAAGGGTAAAACATCGTATTTAAAATATATGTTACCTACCAATTTACATACAATTAAAGTTGAAAGAAAGTTATGTATAAGGACTTTTTGATACTAAAGCCAAAAGCACTGTGGAGATGGAGACTACTATGGAGATTCATAAACCATAAAAAATGCTGATTTAAGCTTTTTTCTTAAAAAAAAAAGAGAGAAAGAAACACAATTTTCAAATAAGTGTTGATTAACAGCAAGTGATGTAACCTGAAATGAAATGCCACATCTTTGATATCTAAATTTTATTCTAATTTATTCATTGCTTGATTTATATTGCATATACATTGCCATCTGGAAAAAAAAAAGGTTTCCCCCTCTCTCTCTCAGAGAAGTTCAATTCTTTTAGTACACATAGAACTGCAAGAGAGGAAGAGGATACTGTAATGATTCAGTCATTTATCCATTCTTTCAACAAATATTTACTGAGCACCCACTATGTACAAAGCATTACACTTTCAATCCTATTCTTTTAGAACCTACAATCAAAAGAGGAGACAGACATTAAGCAGACAAAGTTGTTAGCTAAATATATCGTAATAAAATGCTAAATGCTAGGCAGAATTCAAAAACAAAGTGTGAGGAGAAAAAGCAAAGGGGAAATCAGGAGATTTGGGAAAACCACCTGTAGGAAATGACACTCATGCTGGATGCTGAAAGAACTCTAAGAGAGCCAAGTCAAGGAGGGTAAGAGTAAAAACATTCCTAACAGAGGAAAAAGTGCTCTAATAGAGCCAGAGACAAGAAAATGCCCAGCACATTTGAGGAACTGAAAGACCAGTATGACTTCTGCTTGAAGAGTGAGGGGGAAAGTAGCAGAAACATGGTACGGAAATGAACATCTGTTTAAACTGTTAGCTCAATCAAACAAATCTAACAATGGGACAGAGAGCAATAGATACAGTGGACAAATTGCCCTTGGACTCTCTCTCTCAACTAAATTAGAGATTAACACATGTGCATATGGTAATGATTTTTAATAAAGTGAATTTTTCAAAAAGAGACAGAAGTACATGACTGATGCTGAGATGTTCTCTCATTAGTCAACAAATATTTATCACACTAGGACTGGGTACAGTTGTTAACACTGTGGTGGTGGTATATTCGCTAAGTTGTGTCCGACTCTTGCAACCCAATGGACTGTAGCCTGCCAGGCTTCTCTGACCATGGGTTTCTGCAGGCAAGAATACTGGAGTGGATTGCCATTTCCTTCTCCAGAGGATCTTCCCAACCCAGGAATTGAACCCAGGTCTCCTGCACTGCAGGCAGATTCTCTACTGACTAAGCTATGAGGGAGATCCTAT
The DNA here is from genome assembly GCF_000754665.1 of Bison bison bison. Classification (NCBI taxonomy): domain Eukaryota; kingdom Metazoa; phylum Chordata; class Mammalia; order Artiodactyla; family Bovidae; genus Bison; species Bison bison. Next base: position 2,069,893 of record NW_011494770.1, read on the forward strand.
GAGGGAAGGTACAAAGGTTAATGTAATGGATGCCTCTCTTGTCCTCAGGCAGCCTATAGTCTAGGAAAGATAGAAAAAAACCCAGCAAGCAAACACCTGGGACTTTTTCATAGATCAGCAGTGGTAGAGATGGCCATACCTTGAAGAAGGGAGAGGAGTAAGCAGTGGTGACCACCTTCACAATCATGTGGATGAAGCAGTTGTGAAGATCAGACAGGAGGTCAAGGCTCCTGTGGGCAAAGGAAATATTCCTCAGCCAACAAACTTGGACTGACTGGTGTGGGGGAGGGACTACTTTGGTATTACCAGGTCTGCTGCTGCTGCTGTTAAGTCGCTTCAGTCGTGTCCGACTCTGTGCGACCCCATACAGAAGCCCACCAGGCTCCCCCGTCCTTGGGATTCTCCAGGCAAGAACACTGGAGTGGGTTGCCATTTCCTTCTCCAATGCATGAAAGTGAAAAGAGAAAGGGAAGTCGCTCAGTCGTGTCCGACTCTAGCGACCCCATGGACTGCAGCCCACCAGGCTCCTCTGTCCATGGGATTTTCCAGGCAAGAGTACTGGAGTGGGGTGCCATTGCCTTCAGCAATGCCAAAAGCACATCTCTCCTAGGTCTTGATTATCTATGCTGCTTCATTTTATTTCCTTTATCAGATGGAAATACTACTGACTTAGAGAATCATGTAGCTTAAAGTTTTTTTTTTTAAGAAAAATCTTTAACTATAATATAAAATAATTGACAATTATTTGCCAAATTGTTTGACTGTGTGTTTGTATTTGAGGGAAATTGTGGTTATAAGCAGGCATAAAAATTAACACCCCCTGAAAGAATGAGGAAGTAACTACTGAAGTCAGTATACTGTTTCAGTCTCTGACCACAGAGGCAGAGGCTAGAAACAAATCTGATTTACAAATTAAAGTAAATATAATTTCTACAGTTGGGTTCATCCTGCTGTTGTTTTCTTAGAGGAAATATATTTTAGTTTGCGCTGTGAAAAACACAAATTAGCGTTTTTCAGAACATCAGGAATCAAACACAGTAACATAAAAGCATAAAAACAAAAAAGGAACTATTTTTATCTTCCAGTCACAGATGATGTTCAGAATCAAAATGACATGTGACTAACACTCAGATATCAAATTTTGAGGGCTCTTCTCTTACCCACATATCTCTCCATATCTGTTTCTTTATTTCAGCAGGAGACAAGACTCCAGACAAGACTCATCGACATGATGGGAATATTAATATTTCAGAAATTTCCAGAATTTTCTTTGTGTCATCTTATCAAGAAAAACTCTTAATGTTTCTTGACTCTGGAAGGTATGGGCACACATTTGAACTGAACTGAGGATTTTTTTTTCCCCCAAAAAAAGCCCTAATCACTTTTTTAAGTTTTATATTGAAATTTGAACAATTTTTACAGACATTTTCTTTTCAGAAACAACTGTCAGGGGAAGGGAAATTTCCCCTCTTTATCCTCTTACTTTTTTTAGCTGGCAACTAAAATGAATGAAGCAGATTGACAGGAGAAAACCAAATCTATTACATATCCATGTAAGTATGAAAAATTCCAAAGACAGCAAAGCAAGGTGAGGTATATATATTCTGGACTATGGAGAAGGAGGCAAGGGTCTGGGGCTTCAAGAGGAAGTAAGGTGCTCCTAGGGGCTTATTTTGGTTTATGGGATCCTTTCCAAACCCCAAAAGCACCAGATTGGATACGGGGTGGGCACAGGCCAGAGCAATCTATGCTTTGCCCCTTGCTGAAAACCAGAGGCAGATCAATTTTGAGAACCAGAGGCTGAGTCAGTTAGAAGTGGGGGATGGGAGCAGACAAAGGAAGCCCTGAGGTAGACTAAGGCCCTTGCAAACTGAAGAGGAAACAGAAGTTATCAGTAAGCAGCGGAAGTTGGTAAGTAAGCCTAGAGAGGAAGATGGAGCCGACCTGCAGAGAGAGGATGGTAAAAGACAAACTATGTGCCTGATGATTCCGACTTTCCTGTTCATCCCCTGCTCAAGTGTACACGTGTCTTTATTATTGTATAAGGAGGTTAAAAGGTAAACAAACATCTCCTCCCGGGATCACTATAATAATCTCTAGGAGTTCCTTGCAAACAAAGAGGCTCTGATCACACACCAACCCAAATCCCTACTTCATCTTATGCTGACCAAAAAGGTCAACACTAAGAAATGATTTTCTGTGTGTTTAAGTGAAGGAAAATCATAGTCACTGACCCAAAATGAAGCTTCTTACAGAAAAGACAATTGAAATTGCTGCCAATCTCTCACTGAAACCTTGGCTTAGTATTTGAAAATAAGGAAAGGTCCAGAGGAGATAAAGGGACTTAAAGAGATGAACATTAAAAAAAATACTGATTGCCCCAAGTCTCTATCCTGGGACATTCGCTGTTCAATGAGCAAATGTTTATGAAGGATTCAGCAGGGGAACACCTGACAAAACTTCCTGCCTCCACGGAGCACACAGACAAGAGAAGATGTAGAAAAAGCAAATTAAGTAAGACATACATTATGTTGCTGCTAAGTCACTTCAGTCGTGTCCGACTCTGTGCAACCCCATAGACGGCAACCCACCAGGCTTCCCCGTCCCTGGATTCTCCAGGCAAGAACACTGGAGTGGGTTGCCATTTCCTTCTCCAATGCATGAAAGTGAAAAGTGAAAGTGAAGTCGCTCAGTCGTGTCCGACTCTAGCGACCCCATGGATCACTAGAGCCTACCAGGCTCCTCCGTCCATGGGATTTTCCAGGCAAAAGTACTGGAGTGGGGTGCCATTGCCTTCTCCATACATTATGTTAGATGAGTTCTAAAGAGTAAACCAAAGCAAACAATGGAGATAAAAGCTGGGCATGGGAGACACTGATATACAGAAGTATGTGCAGAAAAAAATAAAATTTATTTGTAATCCACCAACCATAAAGAAATGACTGCCAGTTGTATAGTCACATATATCCTCAAATTTTTCCTTTGCATGTCTATATATATACAAGCACCTACGTATATACAAATCTTTTCCACTCATCTTTCCCCATGACCTTATATTATGAACATGTCCCCATGCCATTAAATCATCTTTATGAACTTCAAAATATTCCAATTAATAAATATGTAAAAATTTTATTTTTATCCTGTGGGTATTTCAATTGTTTTCAATTTTGGTATTACAGTAAGTCTGCAATGAACATTAGGTGTAAATATCTGCATCTTCTGATTATTTACTCACAATAAAGTATAAAAAACAAAAATACTAAGTACTGAGGAATAAATATCTTTAAAGGCTTTGCTTCATTTGCCATACTGGCCTTCAGAAATCTTGATCAATTCTTCCTTAATGCATTAGAAATGCATTATTAATAAATTTAATAATGGACAACATTTTATGAACAGAACCATACTCCACTCAATATATAGCTTGTATACAGTATATATGACTCATACAGAGTCTGTGTGTTAGTCACTCTGTTGTGTCTGACTCTGCAACACCATGAACTGGAGCCCAACAGGCTCCTCTGTCCATGAATTCTCCTGGCAAGAATAGTGAAGTGGGTTGCCATTCTCTTCTCCACAGGATCTTCCGAACCCAGGGATTGAACCTGGGTCTCCGGCATTGCAGGCAGATTCTTTACCATCTGAGCCACCAGGGAAGCAGCTTTGGGCCACTATCTTTACAGTATCTCTCCCTCCATTTCCTATTCTTACTTGGAGTGCTTCTGTATTACCCTGTCCTTAATCAATCATTGTCGTTTGAGTAGGAGGCAGATATCTTGTTATTTAGTTCCCAGGGTTCCAGATTAAGAGCAGCCATGCTTGGAAATGACATACAGAGCCCTGTGACCCACACCCTAATGAAAAGACAATCCTATACCACCCAGACATACTGGAGTTTGAATTTGACATCACTGACTAGTGGGACTTTGGGGATGTTATCCTTGGAAAGAAGCTGGGTGTTATCTGGCATGCAGGAAGGAAAGTGGCTTTAATTACCAGAGAGGTGGACTATAGGGCCTTCCTGGGTGGCTCAGTGGTAAAGAGTCCACCTGCCAATGCAGGAGACCCAGGAGATGCAGGTTCCATCCCTGGATCAGGAAGATCCCCTGGAGAAAGAAATGGCACCCTACTCCAGTATTCCTGCCTCCAAGGACAGAGGAGACTGGTGGGCTACAGTCTACAGGGTCACAAAGAATCAGACAAAACCGAGCTAGTGAGCACTCACACAAGCACGAGGTAGACTACAGTGATTACGTGTGCCTGTGGTAGTGTTGTACTTCCCCTGGAAGTTAAGCTCATATGACTGGTTTTGGTCAATGAAATGTGGGTAGAAGTGATGGTTGCTTCACTGTCTTCCTGATTAGAAAGGGGAAAGAGACCTGCCACTTCTGTCGCCCATCTGTTTGTTCCATGCACATTCGCCATCTCCCCCAGTAATCATTCCTATTTATTCTCAGTCCTATTCACTCACAGTAGTGCTGTCTTCTTTAGAAGTGGATGTTGATGGTAATTTCTAATATTTTCCACAACTGGCCTTCTTTACACTACTTATTCTTCCCTATAAACTCAGTACTTCATCAAGGATTCCCGTGAAGATTTTGCTGATCTCAGTTGCTTTTGACCGTACTTTCATATACTATGGAGTTTACAGCATTTGTTTCTTAAAGATTCATTTTCCTTGCTGAATATATAGCTATAATGTGTTTTTAAATTATTATTTAAAGATCACGTGTGTGCATGCATTCTCAGTCATGTCCAACTCTTTGTGACCCCACGGATTGTAGCCTGCCAAGCTCCTCTGTTCATATTTTACAGTTAAATTGAACTTGGAGGGTATGTAAAATTCCATGTTCCACAAATGTTTATGTAACCACCACCACAATAAAGATACAGAAAAATTCTATCACCCCTAAATCTCCCCTGTGCTATCTTTTTAAAGTCACACCCTCCCACCCCTTAACTTCTAGTCTGTTCTCTGTCATAATTTTGTCATTTAGAGACTGTCATATAACTGTAATCACATAATACATAAACTTTGAGACTGAATTACTTCATGCAGCATAACATCTTTGAGATTCAATTAAGTTGTTGTATGTTAAAGTTGGTTCCTTTTTATTGCTGAGTAATATTCCATTATACAGATATACCAGAGGTTGTTTATCCATTTATACACTGAAAGACATTTGAGTTGTTTCCAGTATTTTTCATTATGAAGAATTCTATAAACATTTATGTTCAGATTTTTATTTTAAATGGGCACTATATTTAGTCAGAAGGTTATTTTTATCAATTGATACAATTATGTGGTTTTTTTCTTTAGACTATTAATATTGTGGATTACATTGGTTTCCAAAAAAAGCCAGGCTTGCATTCCCAGCCCTCATTGGCTATAGTATTTTATTTTTTTATATTTAATTGGATTCAACTTGCTAATATTTTTTGGAGAATTTTTTTTAAAATCTATATTCATGTGGGATACTGGTCTGTATTTCTCTCCATTTCCCTTTTTGTGTGTTGGTATCAGGGTAATGATAATCTTATAAAATGTACTGGGAGGTGTTTTTTCCTCGTTGATTTTTTTGAGATTACGTAGCATTACGTAGCATTCATTCTATTCCCTTAAATATTCAGTGAAATTTCCCAGTGAAATAATCTAAGACCATAGATTTATTTCTCTGAAGGTTTTAAACATTAAGTTCAATATTTTTAACAGTTATAGAACTATTCAGGTTATCTACTTCATCTTGGCTAAGCTTTTGCAGCTTTTGAATCTCAAAGAATTCATTCATTTCATCAAAATTGTTAAATTTATATGTGTGGAGGTTCTTCCCAGTGTTATATCTGCAGGTATTATAGTTTCTGTTTATAGTTTAATACCATTATGGTCAGATGTAGCATTTTTGCACTTTCCTTATTCCCCTGTATGATTTTCAGAAGTGGAAACATTGGAACTAAGTTTCTTTTGCATTCTTACTAAAACTAAAATATGAGAAAAATTTTCCTCAGATTTCCAGTGCTTTATCTCCAAACCAGGTCCAAGAATTTGGATTTTAGGTGACAGAGAAAGTTATAGAAAGAAATTGAGTTCACTGACAACAGCTATTTCTCTAGGACTGAAACTGGCAGGTCACAAGCTAGCAATGAAGGGGATTATCTCATTGATAATCTCATATATTCTTCATGGTTTCCAGAAATTATTTGGGAGCAGAATCCTAAAGGAAGAGTACATAAGTACAGAAGGCCACATTAGATTTTCAAAATTTTAAGAAAAAACAAAAGACATAAAGCACTGTATTTAATAATCACCACAAATTATACTTCCATTCTTTATTATAGTCATAAAGTATTCATAAAGTATATTTTTAAATTAATAATCTTTTGACTTCTTACTCAATTGCCATTTTAGCCTGTTGCATTTTGCTGAGCCCTTCTAAATTTTCTTATTTCCTGTTAAAATTGTCACATTCTACAAATGGCCCATATTGTCATCCATCAGTTAATGTGAAGTATTCTTCCAAAGGACTTATTTCTCATATTATTTTTTAATAAAGGAGAAAAATAACCTAATAAATCCTAAACAAAGCTGCACTTTTTTAAACCCCCCAAAAAATTAACTACCTTTTGTGAATTCATCATTTTAGTCCATTAGTTTATATAAAGTAATATTTGAGAGTATTTCTATATCAATCAATTTTAATGTCCATTTACTGGCAACAAACACTCTCAAATTTTGTTTGAAAAAAATGTCTTCATTGAACCTTGATTTTTGAAAGGTATTTTCAATGCTTGAAGGATTCTGAGTTGGAAGTTTTTTCTTAGAGTATGTTAAAAATATCACTCCATTGTCTTCCAGCTTTCATCATTTTAACTGTTTCTCCTCAGAGGCATCCTCTGGATGCTTTTATAATTTTCTTTTTAAGTAGTACTTATGTCGGACACGACTGTGCGACTTCACTTTCACTTTTCACTTTCATGCATTGGAGAAGGAAATGGCAACCCACTCCAATGTTCTTGCCTGGAGAATCCCAGGGACGGGGGAGCCTGGTGGGCTTCCGTCTATGGGGTCACACAGAGTCGGACACGACTGAAGTGACTTAGCAGTAGTAGCAGTAAGAACTTCTCTCACCATTTGCCATATATATATCTTGTTCTCTTTTGTACTTACTACCTTTTTAATTTTGTACTTTCTATTTAGCAGTTCAGTAATACTCTGCTCTAATTTGATGTTAAACTCATTTGATGAAATCTTCTGATGATTGCATTTATCAACACTTGAATTTCCATGGACCACATTTATAGGTTCCAGTTATCTTCCAAAATTATTTTTATATATTTTCTTAAATCTATTTACTACAAACATTTGAAAGTACCAAATAATTCAATACATAGATCACCCAGGGTCTGTTTTTATTGCTTTTTTCCTTCATTTTGGCCACACTGTCCTGTCTCTGGGGTTGCCTGATAATTTTTAATTGAATGCCAGGTATGAGTGATGAATTATAAGGACTCTGATGATATCTTTCTTTAGAGAGACGGTTGGGTTTTTTTTATTGTTGTTGCTTGATTTTTCCTGGAAGACAGACGAGTTATTGATCACACTGATCCAATAAGAAATAAGATGATTTAAATCCAAGAGGTCTTTGGAAATCTCTGAATTGTTTTCCTATTTCTCAAATGTTGTGAAACTGCCTAAAGTTCTAGTTAGCATCTTAACTTCCACTTTCTGATTTGTTGCTTATATTCTCACTCTGTGTCTTATTAAATACCCTTGTGGGGAAAAGAACTGTAAAACATCAAACATACTTACCTGCAATTCCCTTTTCTCCAAGGTCTTAGCTAGTTTGGTCATACTGAGCTCCATCTTTTGCCTACCCAACTTTGTGAGCCAACCAGAAGTTCTGAGACTATTCTAATTATCTTCACACCTGTGTCACTCTCTTATTGAAAAAACAACTTCAGAGGATAATCAATAAAGAACATCAGGTTTACATCAATGCATTGCTTGTTTCCTGGGTTTCATCCTGCTCACCCTAACAGGTCGTTAGTTGCTCTCTGATGCCTCCAATGCTTATTTGGTTGTGGCTTTTTAAAAATAAATTTTATTATCTTTTTTATTGTTCTTGTCGGGGGAGGGAGTTGATCTGATATAAACTACTCTGTCATAGATAGAAGTAGAAATTTTCTAACAACATTTCAATATATTCTTACTGAGAATATTTTCTCCCTGTCATTTTTCACTTTGTTTTTCAGCTGAAAGAGATTTTGCTATTATCATTAATTATATAATGTAACTTTTTATTTCCATTTATTTAACCTATACATTGTTCTAAAATGTAAACTTAATCTCAGAATCCAAATTCTCTGTAAATTTTCTGTGTCTAAAATAGTATCCATTATTATTCTTATGAGTAAATGGCTTACAAAGTCACAAGAAAGGTATTGTGGTTTTTTAAAAATTGGCCCACATATATTTTATGTCAGTATAAATTCCCCTCTTCTATTGCTTATTTTCATAAAGAATTTCAAACTTCCTTGCCTGGATATCCATTCTTGCATTTCACAGTTTTCTGTAATATATTCTACTTAAAGAGAATTTGATACTTGAATTTTTCTAGGATGCTGTAAATATTCTATTTGTATGTAACAGAATATTCTATTCTATTCTATTAGTATTCAAATATGTAATTGTTTCTTTGTTACTTCATTCATGTGAGTAACAGTCTCAGTAAGAGGTATGACAAACACATAATTACATGGATGCAGACTTCATGCAAAAAATGCAAAGAAAACAAAAAAACAAACAAACAAAAAACCCTACTTTGTACTGTTCCAGATAAAGTTGAAAAGCTTTAAGTCCCATTTTGAAGGGAAAAAATTCTTACAAATGAATACTACGCCTGCCTGCCACACAGGTGTCTTAAAAAATAAGTTTGCAGTTCTATCAGAAATTTACCTTCCCGGCATGAAACTTCCCCATGTCAAACTCTCCTTGGTTGCTTCTGAAAGCCATGGCTCAGCTCCTTCTTACATGTGCTCCACAGCTGATCCTGCATGTGGTTCTTTGGCCCAAAGCCCTGGTCAAGGCATGCTTTCCCTTTCTTCTCTCCTGACCCATGTTCTGAGATGAACATGATACAGAAGTAGTTACACTCCTTGGATGATGGCCTTTGCTAACACCCAACCAACCTAGGGGACAGGCCCTTCCCTCACTCTTCATGATACAGCTAAGTTCAGACTGTAGCATTTAACAAAACTACTGCAGTTTCTCTGATACAAGGTACCAAATGGAAGGGTATCTTATAAATGCTTCTTGAGATGGCTATTCTCGCAGTGTAATCTTGACTTGCCTTCATGGTCCTCAAGGGAGCCCCCAAGCAGCCTGAACACAGTAAGGGTCAGGCTATTCTAACCTCAGGAATGCTCTTCAGGTAACTGTGCCGAAGCGTCCAAAATCACTTCAGGTGAGAAAGAGTTTTTAAACTTTTCTCAAGTTTAAGGTCCTAACATTAGGTCTTCTTGCTCAAGGATGACTGAAGAAATGTCTTCTCCAGAATGTCTAGTCTTCAACCATGGAAGGGTGGTCTTGACTGCAACTTCAACAGAACAATGACACTGAACGGTAATAGTGCAGTCATAGTCATTCCAGATTCTGTCTTAACTCGTGTGACATACAGGACACAAACAGTCCAGTCCAGGTGGAGCTGCAGCAAACCTGGTCCTCTTCTCTTGGGCTGCTTTTCCTCTAGCATGAAATCAAGATTCTTTCTGGAGGCCCTTCCTTGGCTTTTCTCCAGCTCAGTGCATCCCATGCAAAAACAAAACTAACTGCTACAGATTATTTGTGTAAGAGCATTTGCAGTTTCACAAGGTCATGCAAGAGGTCTGTCAGCAGCAGACTGTAAATTCATTACCCTAAGACACTCCACGAAAACTCAGGGTCCCAGAGGCATGGCCTGGGCTTGAAAACTCTAGCACTTCTATCACCACAGAGCATTCAGCATCAACGTCCCCTATAGGCAGATCCACCCCTAGATGCTTGATTTTTATTTGCATAACTCAATTATCCATTCCAGAGGCTTCATGCAAAATAAAGAAATGGTATGGCTCAGAGATAAGCTTCACCTCTATTTCAGCAAGCTACTTTTTAAAAAATTTCTTCAGCTTCTACAGTTCAAAGTTTCAAATCCCAGAGGGCCACCTCATCAACCCATATTCTCCAAGACACAAGATACAGGGTAAGTAGAAAGAATACAGGGCTGGCTTGACTCCTCCGGAGACTGGAAAACTTGTACTCCTGGCTTAGTTCTGGACAAACTTGTTTAAATCACAATTCCATCAGTTATCATGTATCAGTACTTATGTTACCGACCTTTTCCAGTCAGATCTCAATAAGGGTCTTCCTGCACAGTGCCGCTGGAGACAACAGAAAGAGACCAAGTTTGATTCAGAAGCAAAGGAAAGCTTTCTTCTTTGAGCAAATATGAGATGAGTGTTCTGGGATATATGTTCCCCAGGACAGGCCGTGGGTGGGGTTGCTTTATACGGTTCTCCTCAGTGGGTAGGAGGCAGAGTTCTCATGGGGTTGGCACAGGCATCTTGTTCACATTCCAGATCACAGCATCATTTGCAGCGTCTCTGTGCATAGCCCACCACAGCCATTTTTAATTGAAGTATCATTGGGGGGCGGGCTTCTGCAGATGGCCCACCCATGTGATAGGTCTGCACAGCCATTTGCCACTAGGAACTGGCCTGAAGTGGCAGGTGCAAGACCTCTGCATGCAGCACCCTATGAGCTAGTGAAACTAGACTAAGCACAAAGGAAAAGGGAAAAGCTTAGGCTTTATCTTATTAATAGTACACAGATTTCTATTTTTATTTCCCAGGAATATTAATGGGCTTGCTGGTGACACTAATAAACAGAGGAAATAAGACTTGAGGATGTCTAGAAGAAAAACAGAATGACATTTTAGTCTCCAATGCAATGATATTAAAATTTATCCAAAAAGGACACATAAATGTCCCTTTTAATAATTAAAGCTCTTCTTCATTATATAGCTGGCTGGTCGGATCTTGGTCTGAAGTCTTCATAATTAGGCGAGATAGAATGGTCATTCTTCAACTGCCAGAAATTTATATGGGAGAGACTGAATGGCAGGGGAAGGAATTTGTAGTTGGGATGGACACCTTCTGTTTGGGGAGGTATCACTCTGATGATCATTTCAAAGTTAAGAACCTAATCATTTCCCTTCAGATATCTCTGATTATGGCTGGAAGAATTCAGATACTAGTGGTTTAGCCTGAGACAGTGATATTCTGCTTAATAGTGTTAAACGTTGTCCCATGGGAAGTAGTACATCTCTAATGAAGGGTTTTTTTTACTGCAAATTGATTGTCTGTGTCCCTGTTTGACAATAAACAAGGTGGGGGAGTACAGAGCCTGGGTGAGGAAGGTGAAGGGGAAGGCTGAGCGCAGCAGAGAGATACCAGAGGCACATCTGCCCTTCCTCCACCTGCACTCTCTGCCGTGGAGCTGGGAACACCTAGTTCTGTCTGGTCATTTGAGTCTCAGCTCAGATGCCACCTCCAAAAAGAAGGACTTCTTGAACTGTCCTGTGCATGGCAGCTTCTAATATGGCTTCTCACTGTTTGGGCCTTCAAAGAAGGAAAGGAAATTATTTTTAAATATATCACTAATGAAAAAAATTTATCATACCTTCAAAATGTCCCCCTTATCTTGTATGAAGGAACATCTTTTTTTTTTAGTCATTGTACGAAATGCATGGTGGTGGTCTAGTTACTAAGTTGTGTGACTCTTTGAGACCCTGAACTTGACTGTAGCCGGCCAGGCTCCTCTGTTCTTGAGATTTCCCAGGCAAGAATACTGAAATGGGTTACCATTTCCTTCTCCAGGGGATCTTCCTGACTTAGGAATTGAACCCATTTCTCCTGCTTGGAAGGTGGATTATCTACGACTGAGCCACCTGGGAAGCCCCAGAAATGTATCAGTTCAGTTCAGTTCATCACTCAGTCTTGCCTGACTCTTTGTGACCCTATGGACTGCAGCACACAAGGCCTTCCTGTCCATCACCAACCCCTGGAGCTTACGCAAACTCATGTCTATTGTGTCGGTGATGCCATCCAGCCATCTCATCTTCTGTCATCCCCTTTTCCTCCCACCTTCAATCTTTCCCAGCATCAGGGTCTTTTCGAATGAGTCAGTTCTTCATATCGGGTGACCAAAGTATTGGAGTTTCAGCTTCAGCATCAGTCCTTCCAATGAATATTCAGGGCACATTTCCTTTAGGATGGACTGATTTGATCTCCTTGCAGTCCAACGGACTCTCAAGAGTCTTCTCCAATACCACAGTTCAAAAATATCAAATTTTCAGCACTCAGCTTTCGTGAGAGTCCAACTCTCACATTCATACATGATTACTGAAAAAACCATATGTTTGACTAGACAGACCTTTGTTAGTAATGTCTCTGGTTTTTAATATGCTGTCTAGGTTGGTCATACCTTTTCTTCCAAGGGCGTCTTTTAATTTCATGGCTTCAGTCACATCTGCAGTGATTTTGAGCCCCCCCAAAATAAAGTCTTTCCCTGTTTCCATTGTTTCCCCATATATTTGCCATGAAGTGATGGGACCAGATGCCATGATCTTAGTTTTCTGAATGTTGAGTTTTAAGCCAACTTTTTCCCTCTATTCGTTCACTTTCATCAACAGGCTCTTTAGTTCTTCTTCGCTTTCTGCCATAAGGGTGGTGTCATCTGCATATCTAAGGTATTGATAATTTCCCCCAGCAATCTTGATT
>NW_011494770.1:2082808-2083588 GCF_000754665.1 Bison bison bison
TGAGCATTCTTTGGCATTGCCTTTCTTTGGGATTGGAATGAAAACTGACCTTTTCCAGTCCTGTGGCCACTGCTGAGTTTTCCAGATTTGCTGGCATATTGAGTACAGCACTTTCACAGCATCATCTTTTAGGATTTGGAATAGCTCAACTGGAATTCCATCACCTCCACTAGCTTTGTTCGTAGTGATGCTTTCTAAGGCCCACTTGACTTCACATTCCAGGATGTCTCGCTCTAGGTGAGTGATCACACCATAATGATTATCTGGGTCGTAAAGATCTTTTTTGAACAGTTCTTCTGTGTATTCTTGCCACCTCTTCTTAATATCTTCTGCTTCTGTTAGGTCCATACCATTTCTGTCCTTTATTGTACTCATCTTTGCATGAAATATTCCCTTGGTATCTCTAATTTTCTTGAAGAGATCTCTAGTCTTTCCCATTCTGTTGTTTTCCTCTATTTCTTTGCACTGATCACTGAGGAAGGCTTTCTTATCTCTCCTTGTTATTCTTTGGAGCTCTGCATTCAAATGGGTTTACCTTTTCTTTTCTTCTTTGCCTTTAACTTCTCTTCTTTCCTCAGCTCTTTGTAAGGCCTCTGCAGACAACCATTTTGCCTTTCTGCATTTCCTTTTCTTGGGGAGTGATGGAATTCCAGTTGAGTTATTTCAAATCCTAAAAGATGATGCTGTCAAAGTGCTGCATTCAATATGCCAGCAAATCTGGAAAACTCAGCAGTGGCCACAGGACTGGAAAAGGTCAGTTTTCATTCCAATCTCAAAGCT
>NW_011494770.1:2083688-2084288 GCF_000754665.1 Bison bison bison
TAAGCCAACTTTTTCCCTCTATTCGTTCACTTTCATCAACAGGCTCTTTAGTTCTTCTTCGCTTTCTGCCATAAGGGTGGTGTCATCTGCATATCTAAGGTTATTGATAATTTCCCCCAGCAATCTTGATTCCAGCTTGTACCTAATCCAGCCCAGGATTTTGCATGATGTACTCTGCATATAAGTTAAATAAGCAGGGTGACAATGTATAGTCTTGACGTACTCCTTTTCCTATATGGAACCAGTCTGTTGTTCCGTGTCCAGTTCTAACTGTTCCTTCTTCATCTACATACAAATTTCTAAGGAGGCAGGTCAGGTGGTCTGGTATGCCCATCTCTTTAAGAATTTTCCATAGTTTGTTGTGATCCACACAGTCAAAGGCTTTGGCATAGTCAATAATGCAGAAGTAGGTATTTTTCTGGAACTCTCTTGCGTTCTTGATGATCCAGCAGATGTGGCAATTTGACCTCTGGTTCCTCTGCCTTTTCTAAAACCAGCTTGAACATCTGGAAGTTCACAGTTGATGTACTGTTGAAGCCTGGCTTGGAGAATTTTGAGCATTACTTTGCTAGAGTGTGAGATGAGTGCAATTGTGCAGTA
>NW_011494770.1:2084388-2088151 GCF_000754665.1 Bison bison bison
AAAGTAATGCTCAAAATTCTCCAAGCCAGGCTTCAACAGTACATGAACTGTGAACTTCCAGAGGTTCAAACTGGATTTAGAAAAGGCAGAGGAATCAGAGGTCAAATTGCCAACATCTGCTGGATAATCAAAAAAGCAAGAGAGTTCCAGGAAAACATCTGCTTTATTGACTATGCCAAAGCCTTTGACTGTGTGGATCACAACAAACTGTGGAAAATTCTTAAAGAGAGGGGAATACCTCTCTGTATTCCAGAGAGGTAGTGGTCAGGTCAGACCACCTGACCTGCCTCTTGAGAAATCTGTATGCAGGTCAGGAACCAACAGTTAGAACTAGACATGGAACAACAGACTGGTTCCAAATAAGGGAAAGGAGTACATCAAGGCTGTGTATTGTCACCCTGCTTATTTAACTTATATGCAGAATACATCATGAGAAACGCTGGGCTGGATGAAGCATTAGCTGGAATCAAGACTGCTGGGAGAAATATCAATACCTTAGATGTGCAGATGACACCATCCTTACAGCAGAAAGTGAAGAAGAACTTAAGAGCCTCTTGATGAAAGTGAAAGAGCAGAGTAAAAACGTTGGCTTAAAACTCAACATTAGAAAACTAAGATCATGGCATCCAGTCCCATCACTTCATGGCAAATAGATGGGGAAACAATGGAAACAGTGAAAGACTTTATTTTGGAGGGCTCAAAATCACTGCAGATGGTGACTGCAGCCATGAAATTAAAAGACGCTTGCTCCTTGGAAGAAAAGGTATGACCAACCTAGACAGCATATTAAAAAGCAGAGACATTTCTTTACCAAAAAAGGTCCATCTAGTCATAGCTATAGTTTTTCCAGTAATCATGTATGGATGTGAGAGTTGGACTATAAAGAAAGCTGAGTGCCAAAAAATTGATGTTTTTGAACTGTGGTGTTGGAGAAGACTCTTGAGAGTCCGTTGGACTGCAAGGAGATCAAACCAGTCCATCCTCAAGGAAATCAGTCCTGAATATTCATTGGAAGGACTGATGCTAAAGCTGAAGCTCCAATACTTTGGCCACCTGATTCGAAATACCGACTGATTTGAAAAGACCCTGATGCTGGGAAAGATTGAAGGCGGGAGTAGAAGGGATGAGGATTAGATGGTTCAGTGGCATCACCAACTCAATGGACATGAGTTTGAGTACACTCCGGGAGTTGGTGATGGACAGGGAGGCCTGGCACACTGCAGTCCATGGAGTTGCAAAGAGTCAGACACGACTGAGCAATTGAACTGAAGTCTTGGGGATGGTCTTGATCACTGCCTCCTGTACAATGTCACAAACCTCCATCCATGGTGCTTCAGTCACTTTGTCTATCAGATCTAAGCTCTGGAATCTATTTGTCAGTTCCACTGTATAATCATAAGGGATTTGATTTAGGTCATACCTGAACGGTCTAGTGGTTTTCCCTACTTTCTTCAATTTAAGTCTGAATTTGGCAGTAAGGAGTTCATGACCTGAGCCACAGTCAGGTCCCAGTCTTGTTTTTGCTGACTGTATAGAAATGTATGACGCCAAGTAAAATTTCAAGAAGGAATTCCCATACTGTTTGTTAGGTCAAAAACCAAACCAAACAAACAAGACGCATTTAAGTGGTCCCACCTCCTAAGCATTATAAATGTTGTAACCAAAGAAGCTAGCCAGAACTAGAGCACCACTTCTGTTTTCAATTTGCTTGCTAGGGCATTTTTATATTTTCACCCATGCTGTTTGCAATCTTGGAGAAATCAGTGATAAATTCCAATTCACTCAGTGTGTAATTTGGGCAAGAAGCAGTATTGACTTTCTTTGTACAAGGCAATACAATAAGCACCTTCTTAGAGGGGGTTAGTGAAGAGAAATAGACCTTCAAAAAGCTTATACTACAACTGGAGGGGAACAAAGAGGGGAAAAGAGGAAAAGAAATTGCCATTAATGAGCATCTGCAAAGCCCTGTGGTGGCCTTCCCCTGTGATGCGTACTTTGTGTACCATACTACTCTGAGATCCTCTTGCAAGTGATAGAAACTGATTCCATAACATTTAAACAGAAAGGAAATTTATAGTTAGCCTACCAAATCTAAGAAATAATGGGGAACCAGGTTCAAAAAATGATAAGGAATCAAGGAAATCTAAGCAGGAGAGATTTGGCCCTGATTAAATATTCTGATTAAGGTTATACTGCGAAAACCTCTTGCTGTAATACTGGGACTGTTGGAAACTCTTCATCCCACTGGACACTTATCACTACCCCCAGAAAGTAACCTTTGTTCCCGGCATCACTCCGCCTGTTCAAAGTTCCAGGTGATAGTGTGTTTGGACAAGTTTGGGTCTTGTACTCATTTCCAACAGTCGGGAAGGAAATGGTCCTCTCTACCTTACTAGAAGGAAGGCAGAACCCTGACCTCAAACAAGACCGATGCACTGGTGAATGGGGTTTGAAATGGACAGAAGATTTGGATGTTGGGCAGCTATCAGAATAGCAAGTGTTCACTGCTGTCTACCACTTTGTATTCCTAATATCTATATGTACCACTTATCCTTTACGTTAAAACAAACATTTCTATATCGGAATAAATCCTCCTGCCTAATAGAAAACAGTGACTACCATTACCAGTACTATTCAGAGTAGCAAATGTGCTCATCTTCCCAAAGGGAGATGACTCAGCATCAATAGTTGCTTCATTCAGCTCCAATACAAAGATCTCTTGATGATATTTACTCTTCCTCTAGTGATGATATAATCTTACCCTTCTGTAGTGTAACTACGGACTAATTTGTGAACCAAGTCACCAACATATTCCATACATAACAGTGTCATAAAAAGGGGAGAAGAGGTGACAGTAGTACAGGTGAGAACAGCTTGGAATACAGAGCATTTAATGATAGAACCATCATTCCCAAACATCGAAGTGAGTTGGAATAATGAGCCAAAACTGTCAGTTTAATAGAGATAATAAGTAAAATTTCTAGGTTCAAAATAGCAGTCTAGTTCAAAATACACAAATACAGAATTAGAAAATCATATTTAAAACATATCACATAAAAACAACCAAAACAAAACAAGGGGACTTGAGTTGACTGCAAGTATGGTGAGAGTAGTCTTGTTTCCAGTAGTCATGTATGAATGTAAGAGTTGGACTCTAAAGAAAGCTGAGCACTGAAAAATTGATGCTTTTGAACTGTGGTGCTGGAGAAGACTCTTAAGAGTTCCTTGGATTGCAAGGAGATCAAACCAGTCAATCTTAAAGGAAATCAGTCCTGAATATTCACTGGAAAGACTAATGCTGAAGCTGAAACTCCAGTACTCTGGCCACCTGATGCGAAGAACTGACTCATTTGAAAAGACCCTGATGCTGGGAAAGATTGAAGGTGGGAGGAGAAGGGGATGACAGAAGATGAGATAGTTGGATGGCACCACCAACTCAATGGACATGAGTTTGAGCAAGCTTTGGGAGCTGGTGCTGGACAGGGAAACCTGGTGTGCTGCAGTCCATGCAGTTGCAGAGTTGGACACAACTGAGCGAATGAACTGAACTGAACTGAACATTACATGTAAACTCAATTTTGATGTTTCAACTGAAAGTCTTCCCCTTGGCTCATAATCCAAGATTCATTTATTCTGAGTATATCATCTGATAAATTTTCATTTATCAAAAACATATTTATCCTTTAATTTAATTACAGATGCTGCTGCTGCTGCTGCTAAGTCACTTCAGTCGTGTCCGACTCTGTGTGACCCCATAGATGGC
>NW_011494770.1:2088251-2089777 GCF_000754665.1 Bison bison bison
ATGAACATGAGTTTGAGTAAGCTCCGGGAGTTGGTGATGGACAGGGAAGCCTGGTGTGCTGCAGTCCATGGGGTCGCAAAGAGTCAGACACGACTGAGCGACTGAACTGAACTGAACTGTGTCTTTTTCATATGACTTTATTAATCTTTGAGAGCTGTCTTGCTTTCTGGTAGAGGATGATCCAAGCTACCTGGTATATTTCTACACCAAACCTAGACTGAAATGTTTCTCTAAGGATCCTTAATTTTCCTTAGTGAAAAAATACAGAGAGCAAGAACAGGGTGATAGAGTGCAAATGGAGTACCGTTGTTCCTAGGTTATTGCATCGTCAAAGGTACAAAAGTTTTCTTTTAAAGCTTACATTGATATTTCTAATTCTGTTCTAGAAGTACAATAGTCCTATTTAATTTGAGTAATTCTACAATTGCAGCACTTTTTTCTCTGACACAAGCAAGAATAATTTTTATTTTCATTATTGAACTATGAGTTCTAAGATATCCACCTCAAGGTCAATATGGACAATAAAATACTGAGTAAAGCCCAGTATTTTCGGGTTAGTCACTTTTGTTTTGAGCAGTGAGCCCAGAAGGGATGTGTATTCCAGCTACTTGGTTCTAGATTCATTCTTCAGCCTTCATTCTCCATAGCTATGTAATGGTGTTTGTTTGATAGGTGGTTTGCTTCACTTTTTTCAACTGGTTTTGAGTCTAGGTCTTTGGCATCCTCTTCACTGCCAGTTCAGTATTCTCAGAAGTGCAAGCTTTGGGTCACTGCTCTTCTTAGTTCTAATAAATAGTTTTGGAAGGGAGTCCCACAGCTAATTCAGTTCACTCTTTGAGGATGGAAAGTTTCCCTGTGTCGTCGACAATGAAAAATATGAATTCATTTATCCAAGGGATTGCTGGGCAAAGTGATTCCCGCTTCTCTTTCATTTCTAGTAAGTAAAGTAATTTAAAACTTATCTCTCCTAAATTTTGCCCTATCATAAAACTCTTTAAATATATCTGAATCTCTTTCCTAAGCTAAAAGCACTTCCTAGTGTATACCACATTTTCTCATTCCCTTAGCAACCTGATATATCATGGAATGTTTTCTTTGCATTTTATGATCCAGTGATTGTCCCAGTGAGTACCACTTCCATTTAGCATCAGACAAGTTCAAAGCATTTAATTTTCTCTTTTCCTTTTCTTCTTTTTGCATGCTCATGCTCAGTTGTGTCCAGCTCTTTGCAACCCCATGGACTGTAGCCTGGCAGGCTCCTACATCCACAGGATTTTCCAAGCAAGAATACTGGAGTGGGTTGCCATTTTCTCCTCCAGAAGATCATCCCAACCAGGGATCAAACCTGCGTCTCCTACATCTCCTGCATAGGCAGGTGGATTCTTTACCACTGAGCCATCTGGGATTGTATGTAGGCAACAATACTTTGGCCAACTGATGCGAAGAACTGACTCATTTGAAAAGACCCTGATGCTGGGAAAGATTGAAGGTGGGAGGAGAAGGGGACAACAGAAGATGAGATAGTT
>NW_011494770.1:2089877-2093785 GCF_000754665.1 Bison bison bison
ACCAGGCTTCCCCATCCCTGGGATTCTCCAGGCAAGAACACTGGAGTGGGTTGCCATTTCCTTCTCCAATGCATGAAAGTGAAAAGTGAAAGTGAAGTTGCTCAGTCATGTCCGACTCTAGCGACCCCATGGACCGTAGCCTACCAGGCTCTTCCATCCATGGGATTTTCCAGGCAAAAGTACTGGAGTGGGATGCCATTGCGTTCTCCAATTACAGATGACACTGATGTAGAACTTCAATTTTTCATGGGTCTTTGGATAAATAAAAGTATTCCTTACTATGTTATAAATTCAATCTTCCAAAAACTACTTCAGAATATCAGAAAATAAGCAGACTATATCAAAATGAGGCAGTGCAACAGAAATATTATTTTTCTTTATGTTACTTTATGTATATTTACATAAATATATTTCAATTAAAAATTGAAGTGAAAATATGCAATTACTTTAACATAAAGTAATTGCATATTTTCACTTCAATTTTTATGTCATTTATCCTTATAGAGAAAAAACACAAAATCACATTTAATTTCCCAGTTGCATTATACAATATAGGAGTAGTTACCTTTGAAATCTAACAGGTTTTTAAATAAAAATGATCATCAAATTTTGGAATAAATATTTAAAAACTCACCACATTAATTTTTGTTGTTGCTATTTTTCAATCCTGGCTTTCTAGAACTGGGACTTTTATTATTAATATTTAGGACAGATTTAAACCTTTCACTTTTTTCCCCTCTTAGACTCAGGCCCAAGATGTCTATCTTTTCCATGACCTTATTTTTTTCTTATTAGTACAAAGTTAAATTTCTCTTCTTGAGTTTCAGTCTTTGATATAAAAAAGTACTCATTTAAAACAGCTTAATTCATATAATATTTACCTTTACATACATAAATTTATATCATTCTATTTTTTAGCTAAATATACAAAATACACTCAAGCAAAATGTTCACATTCTTCATATGTGCTTCTAACCAATAAAGTTTCATAGTTTCAATAAGTGTATGGATTTTTTAAAGTTAATTGCTTATTGTTGCCTTCCTACCCCCACAAAAGATCCACAATCTTTATGTGTGTATGCTCAATCATTCAGTTGTATCTGACTCCTCACAACCCCATTGACTGTAGCCAGTGGATTTCCCAGGCAAGAATACTGTAATGGTTTGCCAATTCCTACTCCAAGGGATCTTCCCAACCCATGGATCAAACCCACATCTCATGCATTGGGAGGCTGATTCTTTAACCACTGTGCCATCTGGGAAGCCCATTTTCTCATTCTTTAGGTTCTAAGATCTCTGAATTTTACATTCTGAATTTTTAAAAAATACATTAGTAGTCTGCCCAGTGTCGTTTGTCTTGCTTTTCCATTTCTTGTATTTTTCTGTTTTGCTAACGCGCACACACTTGCTGATGATCACACATATTTAAATATAGTAGTCCATTTTTACCTATATCCCGTGACTTTAAAAGCAAGGTTCAGGCATGGAAGTACTGACTTCTGTGAAGAGACTTCTGGGGAGGCCCTTGTCCGGTTCTGGGTGGGACACTGTAGGACTGTGCTTCCTCGGGAGAGGATCAGCACCCATTACTTCTGGCTGGTGTCTTCTAGCCCACGGGCAGGTAGTGATCACATCTCAGGAACTTAATTTTATTTCCAGACAACCTACAAAATACTTCTTTTCACCAATGGGAACCTCATGGGAAGGCAGATTTGGGGCTAAGAGTGAAGGTTTACAGCTGGGCTTTCATTACTTTTTAATAACAGTTCCATTTTCCCACAGGAATGTCTTTGAAGAAGTTGTATTTGCACCTGTTGGCACCATACAGATACCTAAGAGGATTCCTCTGAATTTTTCCTTCATGCTTTTAATGATTTTGTGATCTCTTTTGGGTATCTCAGGGGATGGAAGTTGGGAATTTGTCCTTCTCAAGAAAACCATGACTCCATCTGGCAGTAGTTTCATGCTGAGTCTAAGACCATCATGTCTCCCAAAACCAGTGGGTCCCACATTTATTTTGTTTGAAGGGTGACCCGTGAAGTTAGGCAACAAGGCAGCTCTGTCAGGACTCTGCTACAATTTGGGATCATAACTGATTAGCAAGATCAACTGATTCACAAGATTAATTTGGCACAATTCAAATTGATACAGAATGGATTGCAAAATGGTTTAAAGACATATGGAGGAGGTGAGGTGTTTCCTTTCCAGTTCTTAAACTTGAATCAAGATCCATACATGGTAAATTAATCTAATCTAGGGACAACTCAGGTAACACAGCAGTAAAGAACCCACCTGCCAATGCAGGAGATACAAGAGATGCAGGTGATCCCTGGGTTGGGAAGAGCCCCTGGAGGAGGAAACAGCAACCCATTCCAGTATTCTTGCTTGGAAAATCCCATGGGCAGAGGATCCTGACAAGCTACAGTCCATGGGGTCGCAAAGAGTCAGACGTGACTGAGCGTACATGCATACAGGGACAACCAGGCACATAAAGATATTTAGAGCAGGAAAGGGATCTTAAAGATCAGACAGGAAGACAAACAAACTCAGTTACTGGTCTGTTGTGGGGAAAAAAAAGCCTAGGCATCTGTGCACTACAGAAGGGAGATAAGAAGGAGACACAATAAAGAGGATTAGAAAATAAAGGAACAGAGGTTTAACCATTTGCTCACTCCCTCCTATTCTGCTGACCACCTCTGCCTTCTCAGGGTTTGTGATATCCCAGATTCTATCAAAATCACATCCAATTTTTGTGGAGAAAAAAATGACACAGAATTTAAAAATAGGTCCATACTCTTTGATAAGAACTGCATTGCAAAAAAAAAAAAAAAAGAACTGCATTGCAAGAAGGAAGGAAAAGAGTACTTAATGGATTGTAACGAGGTGACCACCACACTCCTGTTTTTTAACATATCAAAATGACAGGCTTTCCTTAAAACATAATTTCAACCTTAGACCCCTTCTTAGAAAGGCTTTGTGATTAGCAGCGAAAGTCAGGCCTCATGACACTCAGGTAGGGGAAAGGAGAACTCATGACCCTTAGGGAAGAAAATCAAAAGAACTGATATATAATGTTAAACTCACAAAGAGTTTAAGTATAAACACAAAGAAAAAAAAAGCTTTTTGAAAGAGAAATATATGCCTTTGGCAAACCTTTGAAAGGAAGCACAGTGCTCAAGTGGTAAAACACCATGGATCTATCATTTTTGGAGACTTGATTCCTTTATTTCCTCTTGCCAAGCAGTGCTATCTTATTAGGAAGGACTGATTGTTTTTCAATCAGTACCTCAAGTTTTTCAAGGAGTACGTTCAAGTTTATTTCAAGGAGTACGTTCAAGTTTTTTTTCAAGGAGTACATCAAGATCATATATCATCACCCTGCTTATTTAATTTATATGCAGAGTACATCATGTGAAATGTTGGGCTGGATGAAGCACAAGCTGTAATCAAGATTTCCAGGAGAAATATCAATAACCTCAGATATGCAGATGACACCACCCTTATGGCAGAAAGCATAGAGGAACTAAAAAGCCTCTTCATGAAAGTGAAAGAGGAGAGTGAAAAAGCTGGCTTAAAACTCAACATTCAGGACTCCCTTGGTGGGCCAGTGGCTAAGACTCTGAGCTCTCAGTGCTGGGGCCCTGGGTTTGATCCCTGGTTGGGGAACTAGATCCCACATCCCACAACTAAGACCATGTGCGGCCAAATAAATAAATAAGAATAATATTTTTAAAAACCCTCAACATTCAAAAACTAAGATCATAGCATCCAGTTCCATCACTTCATGGCAAATAGATGGGGAAACAATGAAAACAGTGACAAACTTTATTTTCTTGGGCTCCAAAATCACTGCAGATGGTGACTGCAGCCATGAACTTAAAAGACACTTGCTCCTTGGAAGAAAAGTT
>NW_011494770.1:2093885-2095847 GCF_000754665.1 Bison bison bison
TTCACTTTTCACTTTCATGCATTGGAGAAGGAAATGGCAACCCACTCCAGTGTTCTTGCCTGGAGAATCCCCAGGGACGGGGGAGCCTGGTGGGCTGCCATCTATGGGGTCACAAGAGTCGGACACAACTGGAGACTTAGCAGTAAACCCAAGGGTCCCCAACTCCAAATCACTAAGTCAAACAATGTCTTTCCACCTTTTTGAGATACCTGAGGATTGTTCTGTGAGAAACTTAACTAAAACATTCTGGATTCAGGGATATGAGGCCTAGAGGAGAACAAGATGAGGAACAGATTACATAGGGGGAAGGAGGTTAAATACATGAGTCTTCAGACTAAAAAACACATTAAGTACCCATCACAATAAATGAAAAAGGGCTCACATCAAATTTTACTACTGTGAAACTTCAGAATATCAGAGTTAAAAAGAAGATCCTAAGAGGTTCCAGAGAGAAAAACAAAAGTAGATCTCACAGAGAACCAGGAATAAAAGTTTAAGAACAATGGCTGAGAATGAAAAGACAAGGGAACAATGCTTTAAATACTCTTATAGAGATGTAAAAAAAAGTTTTATCCAAATTTTTTTTTACATTTTGTAAAAAGATTTATACCTAACCAAACTGTTAAGTACGAGAGTAGCAAAAAGACATTTGAGACATAAAAAATTTCCCACAAATGCCTTCTCAGGAAGCCAAAAGACAATGTGTTTCACTAAATGAGGAAGTAAACCAAGAAAGAGGAAGAATGGAAATCAGGAAACATGAGAGAGGTAAAGGGAATTCCCAGGATGACAGCAAAGGAAGTGCTAGGACCACAGCTGTGCAGCAGACCAAGAAAGTCACCAAACCAGAACAGAGCAAGAAGTCCAGACTCTCAGGGTATTTGTATGTGGAAGTGATATCTCCCAAGAAAATATTAGGATGTATTAATATAGATTACCTGATAGATTTGATCTTGGATGACATTGCATACAGAGGTATTTTACAGAGTTCTTGTACAGTTTGGGAAGACTGAGTGCTCTTAATACTCAACAAATAAAAGAAAAGGCTATCATTAACTCCAAGAAAAACAGAAAGCTGCAAAAGAAAGGAACTATAATCATAGTGTTCTATCTGATTTAGCAGTGAGTTTTATTTCAATAATTAATAGAATATGAATTAAAAATTGATATGTAATTTTCTCAAGAAATAAGGAAAAGGAAAAGGAAAGCAGTGTAAATAATTTAATTCATCTATCATTACGGGAAAATAATAGGTAATGTCAAAAACTGATGTATGGATATCAATATAGGCATATGACACCAATATAGCCATCTTATTTACAAATGAGAAAGTAAATCACAGAAGCAATATCTGTAATAGTTCAATATTTTTACCTGGGGAGCTTTGAGAAGCATGGCAAAGTTAGAGGAAGAGGTAATGGGAAGAGCAAAAGAATATTGGTTCTTGTGATAAGCTTTCTAGTATCATTTGACTTTCAACTATTTTCTTGTTATACTTACAGAACAATGTTATTTTCAAAAAATTAATTTATTCCTTATATTTAATTTTTATTCTTCAAATATTGATTTTATAATACAGCACTGAGCTCTATTAATTTGTCTTTTTAGTTACCTACTCCAGTTCTTTGGGTCTCTATCAGGTTTCAGATATATTCTTGGAAGCCCTTGGTTACTGTGTCTGTATTCATTTTAATTGTAATTAATACATGCAGGCATACTTCATCCTACTGACTTGCTTTATTGTGCTTCACAGATACTGCATTTTTTATAAATTAAAAGTCTGTGGCAACCCTACATCTAGCAAGTCTACTGGTGCCATTTTTTCTCTAACAGCATCTGCTTACTTCATGTTTCTGTGTCACTTTATTTAGGTAATTCTCCAAAAATTTCAAAGTTTTTCATTATTATTATGTTTCTTATGGTGATCTATGATTAGTAATCTTTGGTGTTATTATTGTAATT
>NW_011494770.1:2095947-2097136 GCF_000754665.1 Bison bison bison
CCTGAATATTCACTGGAAGGACTGATGCTGAAGCTGAAACTCCAATACTTTGGCCACCTGATGTGAAGAACTGATTCACTGGAAAAGACCCTGATGCTGGGAAAGATTGAAAGCAGGGGTAGAAGAGGATGACAGAGGATGAGATGGTTGCATGGTATCACCAATTTGATGGACATGAATTTGAGC
This sequence comes from Bison bison bison, assembly GCF_000754665.1. Taxonomy (NCBI): domain Eukaryota; kingdom Metazoa; phylum Chordata; class Mammalia; order Artiodactyla; family Bovidae; genus Bison; species Bison bison. The sequence continues at coordinate 2,096,134 of NW_011494770.1, forward strand.
AAGCTCTGGGAGTTGGTGATGGACAGGGAAGCCTGGCATGCTGCAATCCATGAGGTCACAAAGAGTCAGACACAACTGAGCAACTGAACTGAACTGACTGTTTTTCATCAAATGTCATCTACCTGACGATGGGTCAGGGTGGCTCTGGACAGAACCTCTGAGTTCAAGGGAGGAGAGAAGATGATCTGTGAGATCCCTTCCCCTGCTAAGATTCTGCAGATGCCACTATAGCCGTCAAACTCAGAATAAATAGGAATGGAAAAAGGGGATGCAGGAAAGAAATACACCTGACAGGAAGGGCCCAATGTAAAACCACAGGTGGCTTGGCAACCTCAAAGTTGGGATCATCAGCAACTGACATTTCAGTCACTCTATATCATTACCTTCTTGTCATTAATTTTGGTATCTTGTGACTAGAGTTCTTTCAAAAGGATATATTTCCCAACTCTCCTGTGGGGAACATGAGCCAGAGGAAGTGGGACACCATGAAGTGACTGTAACCCTGGAGTTCAGCAATTCTACCCCCAGGGTTATGTTAGAGTATTCAAAGGCCAGCAGGCTTTTCCTGTTGATCCGCAGCATCAAGTAGACCACTATCCAAAACAGTATCCTAAACTGTGCTGAAAAAAGTGCTGGTGAAACAGGCACTGATAGGAGGAAGCAGAGAAACACTGCCATGCTTCAGCCATATGGCCTTCCAGCCCCCTTGCCAGCAGGTTAGAACAGTGAAGCCTGTTCCAGGGGAATGTCATTGCTGCAGCCCTTGGTGGCCATGAAAACTCAACCCTATCCTCAATGGAGACATTTTGTATGAACAAGGCAGGACACAACTTCCATGCTCCTAGGTCACTGGTGCATTCAGCAGTGCAATAGGGAGGGACTTTGCAGAGATGAACTCAATATTATTGCAATATGCAGACTTTGGAGAAGGCACTGGCACCCCACTCCAGTACTCTTGCCTGGAAAATCCCATGGATGGAGGAGCCTGGTGGGCTGCCATCTA
>NW_011494770.1:2097236-2136363 GCF_000754665.1 Bison bison bison
GTAATTTGTTGGAACACCACAAACCACACCCATATAAAATGGGAAACTTAATGGATTAAGTGCTGCTGGTGTTCTGACTGCTCCACCAACCAGCTGTTTCCCTGTCTCTCTCTTTATCCTCAGGCATCCCTATTCCCTGACACATGATAATATTAAAATTAGGCCAAATAATAACCCCACAATGGCTTCTAAGTGAAAGGAAGAGTCATATATTTTTCACTTTAAATCAAAAGCTAGAAATGACTACACTTAGTGAGGAAGACCTGTTGAAAGCCAAAACAGGGCAAAAGCTAAGTCTTACGCAACAAAAGTTATGAATGTAAATGTTCCTGAAGGAAATTAAAAGTGCTATTCCAATGAATATATGAATGATAAGCAAAACAGCCTTCTGGCCAATAAGGAGAAAGTTTTAGTGGTCTGGATAGAAAATCAAACCAGCCACAACATCCCCTTAAGCCAAAGTCTAATCCAGAACAAGGCTCCAACCCTATTCAATTCTATGAAGGCTGAGTGAGGTGAGGAAGCTGAAGAAGAAAAGCATGAATCTAGCACAGATTGGTTCATGAGGTTTAAGTAAAGAAGCCATCTCCGTTGTATAAAAGTACAAGGTGAAGCAGCAAGTGCTTGATGTAGAAGCTACAGCAAGTTATCCAGAAGACTTACTAAACGTAATTCATGGAGGTGGCAACACTAAAAAGTTTTTCAGTGTAGACAAAACAGTCTTATTTTGGAAGAAGATGCCATCTAAGATCTTCATAGCTAAAGAGTCAATGCTTGGCTTCAAAGCTTCAAAGGACAGGCTGACTCTCTTGTTAGAAAGAGAAGTTGAAACCAGTGTTCATTCAGCATTCCAAAAATCCTACGGTCCTTAAAAATTATGCTAAATCTACTCTGCCTATGCTCTACGAGTAGAGCAACAAAGTCTGGATGACAGCACATCTACTTACAACATCCGTTCAGTTCAGTCGCTCAGTCGTGTCCAACTCTTTGTGACCCCATGAATCGCAGCACGCCAGGCCTCCCTGTCCATCACCAACTCCCGGAGTTCACTCAGACTCACGTCCATTGAGTCAGTGATGCCATCCAGCCATCTCATCCTCTGTCATCCCCTTCTCCTCCTGCCCCCAACCCCTCCCAGCATCAGAGTCTTTTCCAATGAGTCAACTCTTCGCATGAGGTGGTCAAAGTATTGAAGTTTCAGCTTTAGCATCAATCCTTCCAAAGAACACCCAGGACTGATCTCCTTTAGAATGTACTGGTTGGATCTCCTTGCAGTCCAAGGGACTCTCAAGAGTCTTCTCCAACACCACAGTTCAAAAGCATCAATTCTTCGGCACTCAGCTTTCTTCACAGTCCAACTCTCACATCCATACATGACCACTAGAAAAACCATAGCCTTGACTAGACAGACCTTTGTTGGCAAAGTAATGTCTCTGCTATGCTATCTAGGTTGGTCATAACTTTCCAAGGAGTAAGCGTCTTTTAATTTCATGGCTGCAACCACCATCTGTAGTGATTTTGGAGCCCCCCAAAATAAAGTCTGACACTGTTTCCATTGTTTCCCCATCTATTATTTCCCATGAAGTGATGGGACCAGATGCCATGATCTTCGTTTTCTGAATGTTGAGCTTTAAGCCAACTTCTTCACTCTCCTCTTTCACCTTCATCAAGAGGCTTTTTAGTTCCTCTTCACTTTCTGCCATAAGAGTGGTGTCATCTGCATATCTGAGGTTGTTGATATTTCTCCCAGCAATCTTGATTCCAGCTTGCGCTTCTTCCAGCCCAGCGTTTACTGAATATTTTAAGCCAACTGTTGAGACCTACTGCCCAGAAAAACAGATTCCTTTCAAAAGATGGTTGTTTACTGACAAAGCACCTGGTCATCCAAGTGTTCTGATGGAGATACACTATGAGATTAGTGTTGTTATCATGCCAGCTAACACAATTTCATTCTTTAGCCTACAGATCAAGGAATAATTTCAACTTTTAAGTCTTATCATTCAAGAAATACATTTTTAAGGCAATAGTTGCTATAGATGGTGATTCCTCTGATGGATCTGGGCAAAGTAAATTGAAAAATTTCTGGAAAGGATTCACCATTCTAGATGCATTTAAGAACATGAAGTGAAGACGTGAAGTGAAGTCACTCAGTCATGTCCGACTCTTTGCGACCCCATGGACTGTAGCCTACCAGGCTCCTCTGTCCATGGCATTTTCCAGGCAATAGTACTGGAGTGGATTGCCATTTCCTTCTCCAGGTGATCTTCCCAACCCAGGGATCAAACCCGGGTCTCCCGCATTGTAGACAGACGCTTTACCATCTGAGCCACCAGGGAAGTCCTAAGAACATGAGAAGAGGTCAAAATATCAACATTCATGGGAGTTTGGAAGAAGTTGATTCCAGACCTCATGGATGACTTTGAGGGACTGAAGACTTCCATGGAGGAAGTAGCTGCAGAGGTGAAACAGAATTAAAAATGAAGCCTAAAGATGTGACTAAATTGCTGCAATCTCATGACAAAACCCTTAACAGACAAAGAATTTCTTCTTATGCATGAGCAAAGAAAAGTGGTCTCTTGGGATGGAATCTACTGCTGATGAAAATTCTGTGAAAACTGTTGAAATAACAGCAAATAATTTAGAATTTTATATAAATTTAGTTCATAAAACAGCAGCAGGCTTGGAAGGAAAGACTAATTTTGAAAGGAGCTCTACTGTGGGTAAGATGCTATCAAATAGGACTGCATGCTACAGAGAAATCACTTGTCAAAGGAAGAGCTAATCAATGCGGCAAACTTCACTGTTGTCTTATTTTAAGAAATTACCACAGCCAGCCATCCTTGAGCAACCACAATTCTGATAAGTCAGCAGCCAACCCTGAGGCAAGACTCTATCTCAGCAAAAATATTACAACTCACTGAAGGCTCATATGATGGTGAGCATTTTTTAGCAAAATAGTATTTCTTAAATTAAGCTATGTACATTTTTTAAGATAATGCTATTGCACACTTAATAGAGTATAGAACAATGCTAACATAATTTATATACACTGGGAAGTTATAAAGTTCATGTAACTTGATTATAGCAATATTACCTTTATTTTGGTGGTCTGGAACTGAACTGCAATATCTCCAAGGTATGCCTGTATAAGCCAATTCTGGGTCTTCTGGGTAGCTGTCATATCCATGTTAACACATGTATCTTTCATTTTGTGTCTTCAATATCATGTGCATATCTAGTTAAATCAGCTCAAAACAGCACTATTTTAATAATTGCAGGAACATGAGAAAGAGCAGTAAATGGTGTATTCGTATCAAATGAAGTCCGATTGAAATTATGGCAGGTCATATGAATGAAACTTATGTAGTAATCTGAATGGACCAAGAGTTGATGAAGTGGAGTCATTTTACAAAGCACATTGTAAAAGAATACCATGAACTCAAAAGGACCAGTATTCACGTTGCAAGTAACAACTCGGGTTCAGCAAAATATTATGTGTCACATGCAAGTAATGTTGTTAGTATGAATTGTATTTATTGTTTTCGTATGGTTTTCAAAGTAATATTTTTTAAAATTCTACCATATAATAATTAAATATCAGAAGGTTATACCTATTTTTATATCAGTATATATTGGTACAAGTAATAATGCAATAACTTGTTTCAGTCATAGTGAGTTCTTTTTCTTCCTTTAATTTCAACATTAAGTTATTCTGTTAAGAGAATATGTACATTACTTATACTTGAGAAGCACTGATGAAATATTGTTTGTTATTTACCGAGAGACCGCTCTGGAATGGTTTGCTACAATCCAATATGAAGTATCACTCACTATGGCCCTCACCAAGCACTCATTAACTTCAAAGGAAGTACTTTTTTCTCACTCGTTTTAATTCATCAATTTCATTATCAAATGATGCAATAAACAGCATCATTGTCTTCCTCTCTGGGATTTCTTTATCCTGACCTCCACTTACTAGGTATCCATCTATACATAATCAATGCCTCCCTTGAACTCAGAGAAAGGGGTGAGAAAGTTTGGGAGTAAGATATTTTAGTTTCCTTTTGCCGCCATAAACAAGTTACCACAAATCTAGTGGCTTATAAACAATACAAATTTCTTCTTTTATAGTTCTGAAGGTCAGAAATTCAAAATGAGTTTCACTGGGCTGAAACCAGGTGTCAGCAGAATTGCATCCCTTCTGCAGGACTGTGAGAAGAATATGCTTCCTTGTCTTTCCCAGCCTCTCGAGACTCCTCACATTCCCTGGCTTGTGTCTCTCCATCACTCTGGCCTCTGCTTAGATCACCAAGTCTACTTTTCTGACCTGACCCTCTCTCATCTTTAAGGACCCTTGTGATTACATGGGAACCATACAGTAATTGTGGATAATCTCTCTATCTCAAGATCCTTAAGTGGATCACATCTGCAAAGTCTCCTTCACCACGTAAAGCAGCATATTCACATGTTCCTGAGATTAGGGTGTGGAAGCCTTTCTAGCGGCATGATCCTGCCTAACACAGTGGGTATCGGTATGTCAGCCAGTCTCAAGAGGAGAAGCTCTGATGGAGGAATCCGATTTGGAAACGTGTGGGAACACATTCTCCAGAAACAGGAGAAAAGGGGAATGGATGTAGGTTAAGAAAAAGAACCGTTATATGGTCAATGAAGAGGAAGTTCTTTTTCTGAGGATTAAGCAACAGGTTCAGGATTTGAGAAGGGAGGAAAGACTTGGAAATGTCACTGTGGGAGATGGGAAAATCTGCAACTAAAGAAGAAAAAGCAACTGCTTCCCTGAGGCTTATTTGAATAAAGGCAGTTACCTGAGTAAGACACGGGGTTGGAGGTCATACCAATTAGCATGTACATGAAGATGCACTAAACCCACTGCCAAATGAGCCATCTAAATTTATATTCAAATTTTACAATGAAACCAAATAATGACATCAGAATTAAAGTGCTTCTACTACCTCTTTCCGTTATGCCATTGTTCCTCTTTTTCCTTGATTCCTATTAGAAACTTGACACTAATTAAGCTAGCATATGAAGGAGGGGGAAAAAAAGATGAATCACAGGGCACACTGGAAATAAACCAAGAAATAAGAAAACTTGATCTCTGCCCCAAAGAACAACCATAGTGAAAAACTGCACTAGCAATGGGCATGTGTACTGAGAGTTTAAACTTTTTAAAGGACAAAACTAGGAGTCTGCTAAGATCTACCAGCCGCTTCTTTTTCCTAGGACATTTGCCCAGGAGACTGCTAGTAAAGCCTGGTGTATTTCTCTCTGGCTGTGTCACAGGATGTTCTTCCTCCCCCCACCCCCCACCACCCCCGCTCTGCTCTCCCACTGCTCGCGTGTGTACGTGTGTGTTTGGTTTCTCTCTACACTGTAAGAGCGCAGCTGCCCGCCAGGCTCCTGCTGTTGCTGCTGCTCTGACTAGCTTTTGCTGCCTCTTGCCTCTCCTTTCTCTTTCTGCTTAGCTCCTTGCATTCTGGTAAGTATGACAAACACTCCCCCGAGCCCTGTGAGATGTAGGGTGCGGTTTGTGGTGTTCGAAACTTGCAACTTTGAGACTGCCAGTGAACTGCTGAAGAACTTTCCATTGTTTTATTTATAAGTAAAATGTGTTGCTCAGGAAGGGATGTGTGTGTGAGTGTGGTCATCTAACCGGACTGCCAGGACAAGTGAAAAATAAAATTCTCTCTCAGAGGAGGCAAAAGATGGGCAATAAAGTTTGTAGAAGATAAAACTTAGAAATAAGTTTTTGCTGTAAAACTAATTGATAAAGAAAGAGACAATTTACAAATAACAAGAGTTTTTTTATTTTTTATTTTTATTTTTTGTTTTTGTCCTCTTGGGATCTTGTTGAGGCTACTTTTAGAAAATGAGTTGTTCTGTGGTTTACAATGACTCAGTTATTCTGTTTTAAAGTAAATGTGGAGCATGAGTTTAAAGGAGATCATGCACTTAATATAAAAAACATCAATGATTATGGCCTCTGATGAATGAAGAATAAATCAAATACAAACAAAACATTTGTATTCAAACTAACCACACTAAAACTCCTCTGGACAGCTGGTTTTAAACTCATTGCTTTGAAGTCTGGTTTACTTTAGATTTTATTTCATCCTCAGAAGCCCCCCTAACACTGTAAAACCCACGTATGGGTTTAAACCAATCAATGTTTACTGTTTTCAATTTGATTTAAAAAATATTCTCTTCCTTTTAGTTCTAAAGATGAGGTGTTAAAGGCCAGGGCTTCTTTTAGAAAAGCTTAAAATAACTACTGGCTGGACAGCAGGTGCCATGGATCTTTCTCCAAGTTCAGGGGAAGCGTAAGTTATATATAGATGAGTGCACCCAACAAGCAGGGATCAGGATAAAGAATTCCAGTGATGAAGACAATGAAGCTGTTTACTGCATCATTTGATAAGAAAGATGGTGAATTAAAATAAATGAGAGAAAACAGTTCTTCCTTCAAAATTAGTGAGTACTTCCTTCAAAATTGGTGAGGGCCGCAGGTGGGTGGCAATGTCTGGACACTGAATTTTCTGTTCTTATTGCACTGGAGCATTTGACTTCACCTGCCCTGAGAAGGGGAGGAGGAAGCTGTATAGTGCATGGAGCAGTGTGTTTTTGTTTTCATTTTCATGCCAACAGCAAAACCTGCAGATTATTAGGACCCTGTCATAATTTCATGCTGCCAATTAGCAGCACCACCATTAATTATTATTCACAAGTAAAATGCACCACAACTTAAAGGCAGAAGCCAAACATATTGCAACTCTAGAAATGGTGACAGCCAGCCACCCTAGAAAGCCTGATTCAGCCCATCCCTCACTCCCTATTTCCAAAGGGATTACTTGGGATTATTACATTATACTTGGATTATTTCCCTGGTTCATTCCCTCCCTGCTTTTAAGACATTTCTACTTCTTAAAAATTATTGTTATCCTAGAGCGTCTTGACTGAGATGAGAAAGTCGTAATATATTGGGGTGTTTTTACCCCTAAAAGAAAGTCAGTTTTTATATTGGAACAAACGACAGAAAGACAGAATGTTTGCTCAGTTGCATCTGACTCTTGGTAATCCCATGGACTGTAGCCTGCCAGGCTTCTCAGTCCATGGGATTTCCCAGGCAAGAGTACTGGAATGGGTTGCTATTTCCTTCTCCAGGGGATCAAACCCAGATCTCCTGCATTGAGGGCAGATTCTTCACCAACTGAGCCACCAGGGAAGCCCTCGGTGGAACAAAATGGTATAGAAATTCAAGGAATTTTCATTATGAGTATCACCATGTTTCCATACACGTTCATTAGTTAATCTACATCTTTCCTCATGCAGTCTTATTCTAAAAATGATGCTGGTTTGAATCTCAAAAAAGTGTTTTTTTCTGATTAATAAGTACATGTTGCTCATCTGGGAAAGGGAAAATACCAGAAAAGCAAGTATTTCCTGTATCCAGTATAATAATTGATCTATATTAATGGGCTCATGGGTTTCCCTGGTAGCTCAGATGGTAAAGAATCTGCCCCCAATGCAGCTGGGTTCAACACCTGGGTCTAAAAGATCCCCTGGAGAAGGAAGTGGCAACCCACTCCAGTATTTTTGCCTGGAGAATTCCATGGACAGAGGAGCCTCGTGGGCTACAGTCCATTGGACTACAAAGAGTCAGACACGACTGAGTGACTAACACACAATGGGCTCATACTAATCAATATGCACTAAAATAGAGTTTAGACTGTTACTATTATGAGTGATTTTAGTAAGGTCAGTGGCTCTTATATTCAATGTTTAAACTTTAGGAGAAAAGTATCAATTTAAATTTAGACATTAAATGTAGATTAAACATTAAATTAAAGTATTTCCAATTATTGTAAATCTACATAGAATTATAGATGAGAATGGTAACACAAAATGGTTATTCTAAGCAAATGACAGATATGACCATGAAAAATAATACCTTGAATTAATCTGTTAATGTCAATAATAGGAGATACTATTGGAAATTAAAGACCAAAATCAAACATATGCTAACAGTATGACTTAATTTGGAAATGCTTCTCACTGTTCCTACCCAACTAACTGCAATATCAATGCAATATGAATGCACAGATATTCATTCTGTGTTAGAGACTGTAATCAGTAGGTACCAGTGTGGGGATAGCCTTACCATGTGCCTGTAACTGGGTTAACTACATCAACCCTGGCTGTGCTTACCACCAGATACCACTCCCAGTATGGAGAGCAATCAGCCTGGGCAGCTGTCGGGGGAGCCACCATCAACACCTGTGAGGGACAGTTCAGCACTGTCCAGTCAAAATGGCCTGGAGAAGCAAAACGATCTGGACCGCTCAACCCCACTCCCAGCACCAGAGCAGGCGGCAGGTATACAGCTGGAACGGGGACCCCACGATATCTCTGAAGAGTTGTACCGACAACTGGAAGACATCATTAACACGTACGGGTCCACTGCCGGCGCGGCAGGGAAGGAGGGTACCACCATGGTCAAGGAGCAGCCTGAGAACACAGACCCCCCTGACAATGAGGATGGAGACTGCGAGGAGGCCCCTGAAGAGGTGGAGAGAGAACCTGCAGCCACTGGAGAGCCATCCACAGCCAAAGAGCCTGCCAGCAACAAAGAGCAAAAACTGGAGAAGAAAATTCTAAAAGGATTAGGCAAGTAGTTACATTCTAATGTACGATTTTTCTTTGAATTATTCCTAAAATGGGGCACTTCCAACCTTTGCTAAAAGCCACACCTCATACTTGGATTTTAACACAATAGCTTCCTTCGGGATCGCCCTACATCTTCTCTTACTATACTTGTCCCCAGCCCCCTCCCCTTCAACAGAACTAAAATGAACTTTTCAGTATGTTACCCATCTACTCTCTGTCCCCTGTGTTTTCCCACTGCTCATAGAACAAAGACCAGACTTCTTAACATTGTCTTTCAGGCCTTAATATCTAACCCCAACCAGCTTTATCTCTCATCAAGTTACCCCCAAAGCCTCTTTTCTGAAAACGCTGTCCTGATTAACACCATTACTGTCATCACCGCCGTCTAGTAGTTGGTCATTCTCATCTTCTCTTTCAGTTCTTTCAACAGGCCATGCTCCACTCCCCCACAGGCCCATGTCCATTCTATTTTCTCTACCTAGAAATCCCTCCCCATTTCCCAGTTCTGCCCTCTCAGCACTTAACTCATCACTTAGGTCACAACTTAAATGGCATTTTCCTAGTCTCAACCTGAAGTCTTCTTGTTTTCCATTTCAGTTGTACTATGTATCTTTCCTTCCTGACATTTACATTTGAGAGTATACATTTATTTTTGTGATTATTTGATTAATACATCTCATCCCCACTAGCTCTTTTATCTCAAGAGCAGGGGCAATGTGTGTATGTGTACATCATTGGATGTCTAGCATCTAGAACAGTGGTTGACATGTGCTAGGTGCTCAATGAATACATGCTGAATATCTGTTATAAGGATGAATGAGTGAGTGAATGAATGAAAAGGAAATTGTTCAAAGCAAAGCTAGTGGAATCTAGATTTAAACAAAGTCTAAATATAGGGATGCTTTTGTATATAAAATGATTGTCACTGGATCACTTGAGTATTTCCATTACTACATATATAAAGTATTTTTTATTTTAATAAAACTTCAGAAATAAATTATAGAATGTTGAAAATTGCAGAGAATACTTTCACTCTAATTAGTTCACTGGTTCAGCAAATATTTACTAATGCCTAGTCTTTATGAGGTACACAAAGATAAAAAAAAAGATCTTTGGTTAAGGACTCTAAGTCTAGAGAGAAAGTAGACATGTACACTAACTGCTATGTAGGATAAGTGCTAGAACAGGCACAGGAAATTGTTAGAAGAGCATGGGATAGGGGGTTTGGTAACACTGAAAATGGCTCTACAAGAAGGGTGAGAGAGTTAATTTTTTAGCTATGAGTGAGGGCATGTTACTACACATATGAGTGTCCTCTGCCTGTCTTCCTTGGTGAAATTTCACTGAAACACTCACTACAATCACCACCTCCTATGTGATACATTCCTTGACATGCCCAGGTAGAGTCAGCATCATCTTCTGTAGTTCTCCATTAAACTTTCTGCAGCAATCATCTGTTTATATACCTGTATCCCAAGCTGGAGGGAGATTATCTATTGAGATAGTGGTCACATCTTGCTAATTTCTGGAAGCCAGTGTGGCAGAGTGAAAGATCATGGGCACTGGAGTCAGAACTGGGTTCAGACTTCAGTGAACAGGTTATGTGCAAACCCCAAAGTATGTCTGTGCTGGCATAGGACCTCACTATGAGATTTAAAACCACTGCTAGTAATGCTTTCAAGAAGGGCTAAAAGACACATTCAAACAGCTACTTTACCTACTCAGCATAAAGATTAACTCAGATAATACCAAGTTCTAAAGTGCAAGGTTGGAATCACTCTAGTGTTTGGAACTTCGGGAAAGAGAATAAAGTTGCGCTGTGTTATAGAGGTATTTTTTGTTCTCTATCCAAGGCATCTCAGAAATAAGCTTTTGCATTAGTCACTGTTAAACTTTCCATTGTTGAAAGTTAAGTCGCTCAGTCATGTCCAACTCTTTGCGACCCCATGGACTGTAGCCCACAAGGCTCCTCTGTACATAGGATACTCCAGGCAAGAATACTGGAATGGGTTGCCATTTCCTTCTCCAGGGGATCTTCCCGACCTAGGGATCGAACCCAGGTCTCCTGCATTGCAGGCAAACACTTTAACCTCTGAGCCACCATAAAATCACATTGCAAAGGTGAATGATTTCAAGTGGTTCTAACCAGGAAAGACCTTTGGCTTTATCACTCTAAAACTACTTCTACATAGGAATTTGTGTGTGTTATAATGGGGGATAGGTATGAAGAAAGCAGGGGTAAAGTTAAAGATGACCGATTTTGGTTTCTACTCTGTCTTCCACGAGTTATTTCAAAATCTGTATTAACCTCAGGTGCTGCTGTGTTCAGTAGCTCAGTCATGTCCAACTCTGCAACCCCATGGACTGTAGCCCTGCCAGACTCCTCTGTCCATGTCATTTTCCAGGCAAGAATACTAGAGTGGGTTGCCGTTTCCTACTCCAGGGGATCTTTCTGATCCAGGCATCGAACGTGGGTCTCCTGTACTAGCAGGATTCTTTACCTGATTCTTTACTGCACAGATGCACTGGGAAGCGTATTAACCACATATTTACTTCCCTGGTGGCTCAGACAGTAAAGCATCTGCCTACAATGTGGAAGACCAGGGTTCAATCCCTGGGTTGGGAAGATCTCCTAGAGAAGGAAATGGCAACCCACTCCAGTATTCTTGCCTAAAAACTCCCATGGACGGAGGAGCCTGGTAGGGCTACAGTCCATGGGGTCACAAAGAGTCAGACATGACTGAGTGACTTCACACTTTCCTTTACCAAATAATCAAAAAAATTTAGAGAAAGAAGAAAATGTCACAACTAATTCTGTCATTATATATAAATTAACAAAGTTCAATTGAATGTGTTTATCAGGACCGATGTTTGTGATCAGAATGCCCACATGGGTGCACGCTAATTACATGTGTATAAGCCGCTGATACTTTCAAGCTGTTCCTCTGAAGACTGTTGGTATATTCTCTAAACACTGTACTATTTCAGCTACATTATGAGTTAAACAGTATTTTTAGGCTAATTTAAATATGTAACCACCTTTTTAAACATCATTTCAATTGCCTGCAAGTGGCTTCAACAAACTGCTTGGCTCTTTATCAATTAAATGACATTATTATGTCATTTAAACTATGGTCTAGACTAATGATTTCAAACTTAACTATGCATTGGAATCAAATACAGAATTTGTCAAAAATGCCATTCCTGAGCAAAGAGATTCAGAATCGGTAGGTCTGGACTGGGGCCAAGGCACTCTGGGTAATGTTGACACAAACAGATTGTGGAAGCAATGGTTTTATGCTTCAGAAAATGCTTCCTCTACCTTTCTGGAAAAAATATAAAGTCCCAGCTGTAGTCTTCTTTTAGAAACTATTCAGAACTTTTACAGACTTTGAGTATGTCATTCAATCCATATTTAAGACATATCCTTAGTCTTTGCTTACGTATTTGATCAAAGACCAATCTTTAATTATTGTATGTTTGTCAGATAACATTTGCTTTATTGATATTTTTGAGATACTGAAATGTTCTGAATCTCTAACCCAAATTTTTCCAAAGTATATGCTTAGGGATATTTGAAATTTCAGACCAAGATAGTTTCCCAACTGCCAGAATTCTCTGACCTTTAACATACACAACAGTGAAAATCTCCAAGAGTAATGGGCATAGTTTATAATATTTCCTAAACTTATTGGACCAAAAACATCCATCTTTCACAGAACACTGATTAATATCTGGGAAATGTCTCTACAATCCAAGTACCCAGGACTTGTTTTTCCTTTACAGGCTGCATATCCTCCCACTAGTAACACACTGTACACCAGAGCAGTTGAGGGAACACTAAAATCTCTTTAGTTGGTGGAGTCACTTTCTCCTTGGCACTGAACAAAATAAAAACAGATTCCCCACTAGACAGCACTATGACCTGTCCTGTTAACGTCTAAGTATGTCCCTTCCTCCCCTCACCCCATCCTCCAGCTTACAGGTGTCTTATTCATCTCTTCTCTATCAACACTATGTGAGTGGCACAAGTACCACATAGTAAGAAGCACAAAACAATGATAAATGTAATACCCCTTTTGATAATCAGGTTGATGACCGATTGAGTAGGGAATCATGGGTCTGAAGCATAAATCTGGGAGAAAAACAAAGCTGATCCACAGGTCTATTATGAGCTCAGAATTTATCTAGTCAATGTATCAATTTCTAGATAGGAAAATTAAAGCCTAGAGAGTTTTAAAGTCTGCCCCCAAAAGTTATTCAACTAATTGATGTGATTGTGCGATTAGTCATAAAGAAAGCAAAGTGCAGACCTAAAGTCACTAATGTTCAGGACCAAAGATAGACTAATTGGTATGTCGGTTGAGAAGCATTTAGCTGAGCTATAGTTCAGTTTAATGGGTTTCATCTTTCCAGTTACAGGGGAGTTTCAGTTCTACCTTCTGAGTAGCATCTTGACTAGGACACTGGCTTTCTAAAGTCTTTACAGCTATTGACTTACTCTGCCTTAGAACGGTCACCTTCCCAGGTGGTCTATTTTATAAGATTTTAGCTTGATTTCTAGTTTCACTCTGAGAAGGAAACAAACTGTAGCTTTGAAACAAATGCTAAATTTTCTGGAAGAAATGGTAGAAGACCAGAGGAATTTAGGGGAGAAAGGAATCCACAGAGACTGAAGGGTTCATGAACAGATGCATAGGGATGCTCAAACTTAGGTCAGATCCTGAAAAGAGAAGAGGGTTTAGAGGAGTAAGTGAAGTAAGGGAAAAATAATTGTTTGGGGTAAAATGATTAGTACTTTCTTCTGACCCAAGTTGGAAATTGATATATTTATTTCTTACTGCTTTTTCCAATTTTTTCTTTTTTATTGTAAAGTTTTGTTTTATTTTGTTTTCCCTAGAAAAATCTCATTATTCAGTTCAGTTCAGTTCAGTCACTCAGCTGTGTCCAAATCTTTGCAACCCCATGGACTGCAGAACGCCAGGCTTCCCTGTCCATCACCAACTCCCAGAGATTTCTCAAACTCATGTCCATTGAGTCAGTGATGCTATCCAATCATCTCATCCTCTGTCATCCCCATCTCCTCCTGCCTTCAACCTTTCCCAGCATCAGGGTCTTTTCCAATGAGTCAGTTCTTCCTATCAGGTGGCCAAACTATTGGAGCTTCAGCTTCAGCATCAATTCCTCCAATGAATATTTAGGACAGATTTCCTTTAGGATGGACTGGTTGTATCTCCTTGTAGTCCAAGGGACTCTCAAGAGTCTTCTCCAACACCACAGTTCAAAATCATAGCTCTTCAGTGCTCAGCTTTCTTTATGGTCCAACTCTCACATCGACACATAACTACTGGAAAAACCATAGCTTTGACTAGATGGACCTTTGTTGGCAGAGTAAGGCCTCTGCTTTTTAATATGCTATCTAGGTTGATCATAGCTTTTCCTCCAAGGAGCAAGCGTCTTTTAATTTCATGGCTGCAGTCACCATCTACAGTGATTTTGGAGCCCAAGAAAATAAAGTCTATCACTGTTTTGATTGTTTCCCCATCTATCTGCCATGAAGTGATGGGACTGGATGCCATGATCTTAGTTTTTTGAATGTTGAGGTTTTTTTTTTTTTAATATTTATTTTTATTTGGCTGCACAGGGTCTTAGTTGTGGCATGTGGGATCTAGTTTCCCAACCAGGGATCAAAGCCAGGGCCCCAGCACTGAGAGCTCAGAGTCTTAGCCACTGGACCACCAGGGGAGTCCCGAATGCTAAGCTCTAAGCCAGCTTTTTCACTCTCCTCTTTCACTTTCATCAAAAGGGTCTTCAGTTCCTCTTCTCTTTCTGCCATAAGGGTGGTATCATCTGCATATCTGAGGTTATTGATATCTCTCCCAGCAATCTTGATTCCAACTTGGCTTCATCCAGCCTGACATTTTGCACACTCTGCATGTAAGTTAAATAAGGAGGGAGACAATATACAGCCTTGATGTAGTCCTTTCCTGATTTGGAACCAGTCTGTTGTGCCATGTCCAGTTCTAACTCTTGCTTCTTGACCTGTATACAGATTTCCCAAGAGGCAGATCAGGTGGTCTGGTACGTCCATCTCTTTAAGAATTTTCCACAGTTTCTTGTGATCCACGATCCACACAGTCAAAGGCTTTGGCATAGTCAATAAAGCAGAAGTAGATGTTTTTCTGGAACTCTCTTGCTTTTTCCATGATCCAACGGATGTTGGCAATTTGATCTCTGGTTCCTCTACCTTTTCTAAGTCCAGTTTGAACATCTGGAAGTTCACAGTTCATGTACTGTTGAAACCTGGCTTGGAGAATTTTGAGCATTACTTTGCTAGCATGTGAGATGAGTACAATTGTGTGGTAGTTTGAACATTCTTTGGCATTGCCTTACTTTGGGATTGGAATGAAAACTGACCTTTTCCAGTCCTGTGGCCACTGCTGAGTTTTCCAAATTTTCTGCCATGTTGAGTGCAGCACTTTCATAGCATCATCTTTTAGGATTTGAAATAGGTCAACTGGAATTCCATCACCTCCACAAGCTTTGTTTGTAGTGATGCTTCCTAAGGCCCACTTGACTTTGCATTCCAGAATGTCTGGCTCTAGGTGAATGATCATACTGTCGTGATTATCTGGGTCACGAAGATCTTTTTTGTATAGTTCTTCTATGTATTCATGTATGGATGTGAGAGTTGGACTGTGAAGAAGGCTGAGCATCGAAGAATTGATGCTTTTGAACTGTGGTGTTGGAGAAGACTCGAGAGAAGACCCCTTGGATTGCAAGGAGATCCAATCAGTCCATTCTGAAGGAGACCAGCCCTGGGATTTCTTCGGAGGGAATGATGCTAAAGCTGAACTCCAGTACTTTGGCCACCTCATGTGAAGAGTTGATTCATTGGAAAAGACTCTGATGCTGGGAGGGATTGGGGGCAGGAGGAGAAGGGGATGACAGAGGATGAGATGGCTAGATGGCATCACTGACTCGATGGACGTGAGTTTGAGTGAACTCTGGGAGTTGGTGATGGACAGGGAGGCCTGGCGTGCTGCGATTCATGGGGTCACAAAGAGTCGGACACGACTGAGCGACTGATCTGATCTGATCTGATCTGTGTATTCTTGCCACGTCTTCTTAATATCTTCTGCTTCTGTTAAGTCCATACCGTTTCTTCCTTTACTGTGCCCATCTTTGAATGAAATGTTCCCTTGGTGTCTCTAATTTTCTTGAAGAGATCTCTAGCCCTTCCCATTCTATTGTTTTCCTCTATTTGCACTGATCACTGAGGAAGACTTTCTTATCTCTTCTTGCTAATCTCATTATTAGGCTCAGTTTTTTTTCTTTTTAGGAAAGCTTTCTTTATAGTTATAGCTAAGAAACTGCTAGTAGTTTAAACACATAAAACTGATTTTTCTTCTTGTGTCTGACACTGTCACCTAATGACCCCATTTCCTAAAATTGTAATGACAGCCTTTCTTATGAGATGATTGGTCTAATCCCTCCTCCACACAATCGCACACAGCACTGTAGTCCAGCAAAAATTTAATGGACATGTAAAAACTAAGCTCTCTCATGTTACAAAGTTATGGATTATGTACATGTTTGTCTCCAATTTCTTGGATTTTTTTTTGTAGAAATCATTTTTGAAGGGTGGTCTGATGCATCTGAATGTTCAACTTCTATACAAAATAATTTAGAAAGATGGTAACAAAAACCCGGTGTATGAGACAGCAAAAGAGACACTGATGTATAGAACAGTCTTATGGACTCTGTGGGAGAGGGAGAGGGTGGGAAGATTTGGGAGAATGGCATTGAAACATGTAAAATATCATGTAAGAAATGAGTTGCCAGTCCAGGTTCGATGCACGATACTGGATGCTTGGGGCTAGTGCACTGGGACGACCCAGAGGGATGGTATGGGGAGGGAGGAGGGAGGAGGGTTCAGGATGGGGAACACAGGTATACCTGTGGCGGATTCATTTTGATATTTGGCAAAACTAATACAATTATGTAAAGTTTAAAAATAAAATAAAATTAGAAAAATAAAATAAAATAAAATAAAAAAAGAGAATATGAGAGCAGAAAAAGACCTTAGCAAGTGTGTCAATTTAAAAAAAAAAAAAAAAAAAAAAACTGTTCTCATTGTTAGAAAAACTAAAGGGAGAGAAGATACTGAACACAGAAAAAGAGATCCTCACTCACTGGCCTCACTCAAGTGTTTCTATCTTTCCCAAAAGAAGCATGATATGGTTTTCTGGTTGATACTCACATTGAGAGCTATGCTAAGCATACATTAAAGGTCACAGGTGTCTTTCCTCCAATTGATCACAAAGTTGTTTTCTGGACAGTGTTTATTTGATTTACAAGATATTCGTGTGCACAGGTTGGCTCTGTTTAGTTCCATTATTACCAAGATTCACTAAACACTTGCCATGGACCAAACACTATAAGAGGTTCCAGGCCAGACATGATCAACAGTACAGTCTCCTGCCTTTAATGGGTGATCCTCTAACCCAGGACAGCAGTCATCACATGAGCGCCTTCCACAAACTGAAGACCAGGGTGAAGGGATGGCCAGACCAACACAAGCCATCCCTGCTACTACAGAAATCTCTCAAAGCCAGGCCTGGTTGGGGTGGGACAGCAGAGTTTATCAGTTTAAAGGTAATGTTATGCCATAGGCCATAATTGGGTTGCTGGTCGGGCACCACTCACCCCCGCCCTCTCCCCTGTCTCAGATCATGTCTCTAATCTGAACTGACTCACTGGGCAAAGATAGATGAAACCAGCTGTTAGGAATGAGGTCATTTTTTTCTTTTTTCAAAAGAAGCTTCTTTTTATTTCTCTAGGTTTCCCTGGCATCAAAATTCCACATGGGAGTGGAGTGATTTGGAACAAGTAGACAAACCCTGGATCCAAGCCTTGGCTCTGTCAGTGCTAATTACATAACTTTGGGCTTCTCTGGGCTTTCTATTCTTAATCTATAAAGTTAACCAGTTGTCTGGGTGCTCTTTGAAGTTCCTTCTAAACCTAAAATTCTTTGATGCCATTAGAGTTACCAGATTTAGCAAGTGTGAAAATACAAGCCACCCAAGGAACATTAAATTTCAGAGACACCATTGTTTTTTAGTATAAGAGTGTCCCATGTCCTATATTTCACCTGGAAACCCTAATTCCATGATATATTTGCCTCTCCAAGATGAAAACAAAAATTCCAGCAAAGGAGAAACGCTTGTTCTTGTGGGAGAGGTTGTCAAAATTGTTAACATTCTCAAGCAGATTTATATCAGGAAATGTAGGCTCCACTGGGTGGCTTAACCTCTCTATTCAGATAGACAGGGCAGGTATAACAGGTAGGTGAGGATGGGGAAGCTGCCCCACCTTGACCCAACTGTTGGCAAAGACAGTGCAGTGGTACATGTGTGTGAGCCTCAGGGTCCAGCTCCTGCCTGCAACCCTCAACCCTGTGGATACTGAAAGATCTACAGGTATCCCTGTGGATACCAAAGATCCAGTCATCTCAGGAAGGCTATCTGGGAGGTTGAGCTCAAAAGACAAAAAGGAAGAACAATGGGGAAAGAAAAGAAAGAATCAAAGGCTCACTATCAAATAATCATAAACTGATGAGTTTTTAAACATAACACAAACTCCAACTGGGAACAGAAAATGAAACTGCCAGCAGAGATTAAGGTCTAGGTGGGAGAAGGGAAGACCCGGGGAGGCTAAACTTGTAACCAAAGAGACACAAAAAGGCCTGGGGAAAAGTGTCTTGGGTCCATTTTCTCTATATATTGACTTTATTCTCTGATAGGAAATACGATCAGAGTCATTCCCACAAAAACTGCATGAAATGGGCTCACACACAGAAACAAGACACTTGGTTTCCGTCCCCAAAAAAGAAAGAGGCACTAAAGGAACAAAACCAAAAACATGGGCAGACTAAACTATCAAGTTTCTCTGCTTTGGGCTGGAATTTTTTTACAGCTCCAGGTATTAATGCCGGCTGCTTTACAGTAGTCAGATATAGGCTGGTTTGCTTCTTCTTCTTCTTCTTTTTTTTTTTTTAATAGTTAACATGGGGAAATGGATGATTTACTCTTCCATAAAGTCTGTGGTTTTTTAGTCTTCTGAATATTTTCAGAATGTTCACAATTCCCTGGAATATTTAGAGTATAAGGGGAAGTAACTAAGAACGAATTCTTAGGATGGAAATTTAGGGACTACTCTTATAGTCAACATTTATTGAAAATCTACCATGAGCCTGACACTGTACCACACATTTTTATAAACTTCTCAATTAATCACTTATTTTGCAAAGTAGGTGTCATTCCTTTTCAAAGGGAAAAAAAAAAATTTACATCTGCATCTCAGACAGGTTAAGTGACTTGCCCAAGGCTGGATAGCAAGCAGCTAACAAGTAGATGTGGGTTCAATCCCTGGGTTGGGAAGATCCCATGAAGAAGGGCATAGCAACTCATTCTGCTATTCTTGCCTTAAGAACCCCATGGATAGAGGAGCCTTGGAAGTCTATAGTCCATAGGGTCACAAAGAGTCGGACATGACCAAAGCAACTTAGCACAAGTAGACCACCTGAGATTCCAGCCCTTATCATCTGACTTCAAGTTCAACTCTTAATTTTTAAAATGTCTTTATGGTTTTTGTTTTCTTTTAAGGCAAAGAAGCCAACCTGCTAATGCAAAATCTGAACAAGTTGCAAACTCCTGAGGAAAAGTTTGATTTTTTATTCAAGAAATATGCTGAATTGGTAAGTTCATTGATTAGCCCTTTTGCCAGAAAGATTTAAGCTCTGGTTAGAGCTGAGAAAAGGAGGTTGTTAGCTTTTCAGGTACCTCATTATAGACTATAGCTGGTTACCTCAGCAAGTCAAAATCAGACTTCACAAAGGCAGAGTTTTTAAAAAGGAAAGAAAGAAACAGAAAAACTGAGGAATAAAAGCAAAAGGAAGAAAGAGAACAGAGTTGGACTCACTCCACCTTCAATTATGTGCATAATTTGAGAGATGGAACAGCAAATTAGAGATAATTAAAAGTTGTGAAAATTTAAAAGTTCTTTTTGGCTTTTCAATGAAACAGAAGTACACTAGAAATAAAAAGTAAACTTTCAACTGGTTCTTAAGCACAGGTTTTTTAAGGGAATGGTCTTCTCAAATAAGGCAGAGGTTGACTTAATTCCACCCCTCAGTTTGTGAAACATTCTCATTTATTCCTGATGAATGCATCCATTCATTCATTCATTCATTCATTTATTCTCCATGATCTACATTCTTCTCCTGTCCTACACAATAGCAAAGCACTTGACATGGATTTTGTTTCCAGTTATAGATCCTCCACATGCAGTCTCCCTCTCAACAAATTAGGGCCCGTGGCAGGAAGAGAAGCCACTCCCAGACTTCAGAGAACTCGTGAAGTAGATGGTCTCCTCACCAGTACTCTTACAATAGTCCACTTGGAAGAAAGAAAAGGGCTCAGCAAAGCCAGCACCACTAGTTTCAGTGAGGCCTTGCAAAAACTGACTAAAGGAGTTGCACCTGAGGTCCATGCACCAGCCCTGAGGTGTAGAAGACCCACTGTGGAGATGTGGCGTCCTCTCAAGTGAGGCTGGGCAATATGCCACCTCATTCTCATTTCTTCTTCTTTTCCTCATTTTTTTTCACTTACTTATTTCTTTCAGAGAAGCAGTGACAGCCCCCTACCCAACAAAACAGTTCCTCCTGGCAGTAGGTCAGACTGCCCCTGAAGGCAGATTTACCTCATATCAAAAAAGCTTAAGAGTCAGGGCCTCTCACTTGCATAGGCACCTGTGAAGCCCTGAAGATGATTCTTTTTTTTTAATCTTCTTTTTTTAAAGAAGGTCTCCAAAACTGAGACCCACAAACCACTCAGGTCACTGGTTGCATCTTATCCCTGTTGATGAAGTAGAGTTTATGAGTGGCTTGTTTACCTTCTTTTTCACTCTGATTTTAGTCCTGTGATCCCTGTATAGTCTTTGCTTTCTCCCTTGTACATTCATGTACACCATTATGCTGAATTGTCATACAACAGACCCAAAGAAGGGGCTTTCCAGGTGGCGCTACTGGTAAAGAACCCATCTGCCAATGCAGGAGACATAAGAGACTCAGGTTCAATCCTTGGGTCAGCAAGGTCCTCTTGAACAGGGCACACCAATCCACTCCAGTATTCTTGCCTGGAGAATCCAATGGACAGAAGAGCTTGGCAGGCTACAGTCCATAGGGTCACAAAGAGTCAGACACAACTGAAGAGACTTAGCACAGCACATCACAGCACAGCCTCAAAGAAATTCTGAAACCCTGAATGACTAGTGACTGTTTAACTCTGCCAACAATGCTTTTAAATTATTTTTAATCACATAAACCACATCACAATGATATAAGGAAAATGCTGAATACATAAGTAAAGATATCTCTAATCCTACAGTCTAAAACATGAACACTGACTTAACTGTCTTCCTTTTCAGTTCTACTATACAAAGATACCTTTTGCATAGCTACCATCATTAGGTGCATAGAATTTAATACCTTTTTTTGGCTCATGTGACAATCATTTTCACATGTGTTCTTCATAATTATATTCTGTCAAAGCTATGAAATTTTCCATTAATTGACTTTATTCTACTGGTTCTCTAGTTTGGGGACATTTATATTCTTTCCACTGTTTGTTTTACCAAATATTGGTGCAGTGAACATCATCATGCATGAGATTTGTTTCTTCTCTTTTATGATCCCAGGGAAAAGTTCCAGAATTGGGATTACTAAATCAAGCAGTATAAATGTTTTTAATGGCCATATTGTTTTCCAAAAGAATGGTATAAATTTCTAAAGCAAGTATTAGTGTATCAATTTTATTGCAACTTGTTTAATATTGCCTGTTAACCACTCATGAACAATTTCAGCGCCATAAAACAGTCAAAAATAATATTTTTCCCCCAAATCTGACCCCATCCTCACTGGTCCGTCCTTGCTCTTTTCAATAATTACTACATTTATTTCCCTTTAATTTACCCTTCAATTTACTTATTCACACCAAGGCCTTTCATATTTAGTTTCTAGTACCATGTCCCATGCTTAGATGAACTGGGCATCTTCCAAACTACTAGTCTTTATGTTGCTGTAGCCCCACAGCAGTACATCAGAAAAGAATCACTTATCCAGTCTGCCTAAGATCTTTCTTATGAGCCAGGGCTGTTCACCCTGGTCTCCAAGAATTCCCAAACCCACTCACCCTACTAGTCAAGCAGTCAATCCCACAGAGGTTATTTTTTCCAGAAATTCTACTCAGCTCAGTCTTACTATACTTTGGCATTTGTATCATATCCCATAATAAACTTTTAAACTAAAAAGATCATTCTAGAAAAAATAAATAGGAGAAAATTGACCTCAAAACCCTATTATATATCCTTTTCAGAAAGTAAAAATTATGAAGAATTTCAACCTTTTACTTGGAGACTAAAAGCTATTTCCCTACTCACTGATTCAGAAATTAATATAGAGAGTGTCTGGAATTTAAGTGTTAACATAGAATAAATTATTAAATTCAAAAGCTGTGAATCACATTGCTACTCAAGTTCACTCACCCTTACAGATTCTAAATCCTGTAATATCAACAACTGTATTTTATTAATAAATAAGAATAAGTTCATAAATAAATAAGGACACCTCATGACTAAATTAAGAAATGACCTGGAAGAAATATTTTTGCAAATTTCCTCAATTTATAAGTAGTTACAACATCACAAACTACTTGGCATTAATTTTACTTTTTTAATTTAATAATAAAAAGAAAGAGAGAACAAGAGAAACTGCAGATAAAAATCCTATATGCCTGTTAGAACTGGACAGAAGGCATACATCTAAATGTATCACTAAATCACAGAGCCAGCATTTGACTGAAGTTGACTCCGTTATAATGTTTGCTTTCATCCATTAAGAAACACCATATGCAATCACATAAACTTGAAGTAGTTGAACAAAATTAGTCACACTCTAAAAAAAATTGTCAGAAAGTTAAGGGGTTTTAGTTAGAGCAAAGCAAGATAGACCTAGCTATATGTCAAATGTGTATGATCCTTCAGTAAAACTAGAACATTTAAATGTTCAGTGAGCAAGCACAAATCATCTCTTCCAACTTATGAAACATAAGCAAAGTATCCTTCTCTTGATGCTCAGATAAATCCACACAGGGCAGTGTTCCCCCAAAGAGGGAAAGTCTTGCCAACCATGGGACAACATGCAGTGTCTCTGGAGATATTTTGGATATCACAGTTGGGGATGCTACTGGTCTCTAGTGGGTAGGGGTCATCTGCTAAATAGCCTACAATGCACAGGACGACCCCCACAACAAAGAACTATCACCAAATGTCGATGGTGCTAAGGCTGAGAAACCCTGACAAATTGTTTAATCTTCCAAAGGAAAAGTCTAAACCAAAATGGCAATAGCAGTAATAACAACATATAAATTTCAAGAAAGGACAACAGTTCATTTAAAGTCCACACACAAGGACAAGAAGTTTCATCCATATCTAATAACTATGGTGCAAAATGAAGTTAGCATGATAAATATATAATAAAATATCATTGATTTTCCAATTGAACCTCAAGAAAGATACCAATTTCAATTAATATTTATAGTAATATGGATAATATGGACCTAGCTTTTCCTGATGCTAACACTCACTAATAAGTAAAAACATACATAAGTATGAAGATAGAATATCATGAATGAATATCCCCAGCTTAATCTGGCAAAGGTTTATCATGGACATTTCAGTGTAATGGGAGGGAGGGAGGAAAGAATTAAAATAAGATGTGAACTGAAGAAAATGTGACAATCCTGTTCATCTAGCTCAGAAAGAACTAATGCTTTTTCAAGATAAGAAATTAAGATAACAAACTAAGACACTTATCAGGGCATACAGTGTGTGTACCCATTTGTATCTGGCTCTGAGAGGCACCAAGGGACCTGCAGTCCAAAGAACCCATGAGCTTCCAGGCCTTTTCCTCCTCATTAGCCAACAAGATAATTATCACAGCGAGTACCCACCTGGCTTACACACCATTCAGATTCTAAGGGAACTCAGTCCAGTGGAGGAAACAGCTCTGAAAAAAAGGCTCCAGCTTGCTCCTGGTCACACTGTCAGATCCCAGTCCTACTCCTAGTATGCCATCTCTGGAGGCTTAATTTATATCAACAAATATTTATGGGATTCTAGTTGGAATGGGGGAGGCTGAACCCACATTCCCCCATTCCAACTAGAATTCCATAAATATTTGTTGCCAAATTTACCAAACAAAAATAAAGAATGCCCAGTTACCTTTGCATTTCAAGTAAACCAAGAGCAAATGGCAATACTTTGAATTACTTTTACTAAAAACTTGTTCTCTATTTATTTGAAATTGAAATTCAGCTGGGTGTCCTACATTTTATCTGGCAACCCCTAGCTCAGAACTTTAGCATCATGAGACAGAAAGTCCAGGGGTCCATTGGTTTCATTTTCCATGTTGCCCTCGATACTTTAGCTGTGGCTGCTGTGAGAGGAGGCCCCACCTGTGCTCAGCAGAAATAAGTGTCATGATTCATTCACCATAAGCACGGAGGCTGTGGGGGATGGGCAGAGAGCAAGGCTTGTTACAGACACTTCCCTTGTGTGCTGTTGAGTTGTGCAGTGGCTATTTCAGAAACTTTGGTGACAGATCATCAATCCTTAAATAGTCAAGGAGTACATGCTCCTCTCCCCCTTTCTCATAATCCACACGCTTCACCTTCTGTTTACTAGCTGCTTTTCGCTTTCCTACTTTTTAAAATAGTTGCTAAAGCTTGTTTTGAGAAAGAATTGTGAAAATTTAAATGTAAACCAAGCAGACACACCACTGACCATTTTCCTAAGGCAAGGCATTATTGTGAATTCTGAAACATGCCTTTCTATACTGACTGACTTCATTAGACTCACAAAAGATAAAATTGTTTCTAGACCACTGAAAAGAAGATCAAAGTAAAAGAGATCAAGAATAATAATGATAAAGGAAAAACCTATAAATGTTATGCTTTTAAATCATATCTACAAATATTGCCATGGTAACACGTGTGAAGTTCATTTGACTCCAGAGGGGGCAGTGATGATAGCAACAAATTTTCCAAACAACCAGAGGGTGGTCTTTAGGCATTTCCTCTTCTGCTCCTATCAACTCAACAGAGATTCCTGCCCTTTTTTTTCACATGTGCACCCCCACATCTAGCTGGATGAACATCGCACTGAGCAAAGGAAGTTAAAACTCCTACAAAAGAAACAGGCACAGATCCAAAAAGAAAAGGACCAGCTACAAGGTGAACACAGCAGAGCTATCCTTGCGAGAAGCAAACTGGAGAGTCTGTGCCGGGAGCTGCAGAGACACAACAAGACACTGAAGGTATGTGTCACCAAGGCCCCAAATAACACACTTTCTTGCACACTTTGTAGGCACAGGCTTCTGCCATTCGTGCTGTGAGTTTTAGAATCAGAGAGATTTGGGTTCAAATATTAGCCCTGCCACTTGCTCACTTGTGACCTGCAATAAATTATTTTACCACCCAAGCCTGTTACCTCATCCATAAAATGGGGATTATACCAATGTCACTGTGTGGTCAGGAAAAAATTAAATGAGACCACATATGTAAGGTGCTGATGTAGTACTCAATGAATAGTAGAACTTTGGTAAAATGTGTTTATTCCTCTTTATGTTGAGTTTGTTCTGTTTTGTTTTTTAAGGTAGGCTTTAGTTCTACTCTTTAACATACAAATTTATAAAAATTCAACATTTTTTGACTAAAAATGAAATCTGCGTGACATGAAACAAATTGACACAAAGCTAACTGACAGAAAAAGGGAAGACTGAGAGCTAAAATGTCAACAGTCATCTGAAAAAAGAAGTTACTCGAAAAAACGCTGAAGCTCTCTAAGCTTAATTATTCAATCTAAAAATAATAGACTGATCACTTCAGTCAGTTTGCATGGGCTTCATTAATCACAGAGTAAGCCTGTAGCAAAGTAATGTCTCTGCTTTTGAATATGCTATCTAGGTTGGTCATAACTTTCCAAGGAGTAAGCGTCTTTTAATTTCATGGCTGCAGTCACCATCTGCAGTCATTTTGGAGCCCAGAAAAATAAAGTCTGACACTGTTTCCACTGTTTCCCCATCTATTTCCCATGAAGTGATGGGACCGGATGCCATGATCTTCGTTTTCTGAATGTTGAGCTTTAAGCCAACTTTTTCACTCTCCGCTTTCACTTTCATCACAAGGCTTTTTAGTTCCTCTTCACTTTCTGCCATAAGGGTGGTGTCACCTAGATAGCATATTCAAAAGCAGAGACATACTTTGTCGACAAAGGTTCGTCTAGTCAAGGCTTTGGTTTTTCCTGTGGTCATGTATGGATGTGAGAGTTGGACTGTGAAGAAGGCTGAACACCGAAGAATTGATGCTTTTGAACTGTGGTGTTGGAGAAGACTCTTGAGGGTCCCTTGGACTGCAAGGAGATCCAACCAGTCCATTCTGAAGGAGATCAGCCCTGGGATTTGTTTGGAAGGAATGATGCTAAAGCTGAAACTCCAGTACTTTGGCCACCTCATGCGAAGAGTTGACTCATTGGAAAAGACTCTGATGCTGGGAGGGATTGGGGGCAAGAGGAGAAGGGGACGACAGAGGATGAGATGGCTGGATGGCATCACTGACTCGATGGACATGAGTCTCAGTGAACTCCAGGAGTTGGTGATGGACAGGGAGGCCTGGCGTGCTGCGATTCATGGGATTGCAAAGAGTTGGACATGACTAAGCGACTGATCTGATCTGATCTGAAGCCTGTAGCAGTGTGGTTAATTTGATTACACGCAGACACTAGCTCCATTCAATGAAGCAAGATGCAGAGTTCTCCAAGATAGTACTGCATGCAGCCACAATCCCCTTTCCAGCTGAAGATGCTAAAGCTTTTGACAAACAAGAATTAGACAGCAATATTCCTGTGATATAGTTATTATTACCTGTGTTTAAAAGGAGATACTTTAAGAAACAGAGAGATTAATATCATTGCTGAGTTTGTACAATGGAATTAGGAAGAAAAATAGAATTGGATAATGGCTCCTCACATTCCAAAATTGGGGGCTTTTTGAAGTAGAAAAAGAAAATTATTCATTTTGATATCAGTTTTCAGAGGTGTGGTCTCCCTGACTCTAGTCTTGCTTTCTCCAATCCATCTGCCACAATGATCTTTCTAAAATGCCAATCTAGCCATCTTCCTGTGTAAACATTTCAGTGGCTCTTCATTATCCTTATTAGTGTGGTGTATGAGGTCCTACATGGCCCTTGATTACCTCTCTGACTTTAGCTCTTACCATCTCCACTGCTTTCTCTGCTTTGGTCACTAAAAGCTTAGGTCACTAAAATTTCAAACAATTCTTGACATAGTCTGTTAATCTCTCACATGTTTTTAATTGGAGGATAATTGCTTTACAATGTTGTGTTGGTTTCTGCCATACAACATCATGAATCACTCATAACTCATCACAGCCTCATCATGATAAAGGGGCTTGCTTAACTCAATGAAGCTATGAGCCATGACATGCAGGGCCACCCAAGATGGACAGGTCACAGTGGAGAGTTCTGACAAAACCAACTCAGTGGACATGAATTTGAGCAAACTCTAGGAGATAGTGAAGGACAGGGAAGCCTGATGTGCTACAGTCCGTGGGGTTGCAAAGAGTTGGACATGACTTAGGAACTGAACACATACACACATACACACACACACACACACACACACACACATATCTCCTCCTTCTTGAGCCTCTTCCCACCCCCACAGTCAGTTTTTGATATTTGGGAAATGAAATGCTAGGGTGATGAACTTTAACTCTCAAATTATGAGTTGTAAAAGATGGACTTCTGGCATCTCTTTAATCATTGCTCTGGGACCATCAAAACCCAGGTTAGATGGGAATGGGGGCATTATCCTCAACTTCAGATATGTAACCAAGTAATAGCACTCTGTACCTACATAAACCTCCCAGCTTTCAGGAGTGTTGTAGCATAAGGAGATAAAAGTTAAATCTCCTTTGATGATGTGGATGGAATGATGTGGTGTAGTTTCTTTGGATAGCATTCAAAGACAGAACGACGGAAGTGGCAGGAGACCCTGTACATATATCTGCACACCATCAGTAATGACTTCCAGTTGTGGACAATGGAATTAAGTAGCATCACTATGCCAGGACTTGTGCTGAGTGCTTTACATATGTTATTTTATCCAATCTTCACAAAAACCATGAGTTAGTATCTCCATTTTATTGAAGGAACTGAGACTGAGCAATCAAAATCAGTTGTCTAAGGTCATGAATATTTTGTCAAAATCAGAACTCAAATTCAAAACATTTTCTGATTTCCCTCCTGATTGTTTCTTTGATCCATGGGTTATTTAGAAGCATTGTTTAATTTTTATGGCCCCTTTATATGGTCTATCTTGATGAACATACTAAATGCACTTGGAAAGAATGTCTGTTTTTCAGAAGTTACGTGTAATGCTATATAAGTAATAATTAACTCTAGAGTATTTATGTCTTTACTGAATTTTTGACTTGTTCCTCTATCAATTGCTGAGGGATGGGTATAAAAAGTCTCCAACTATAATTGTGAAATTGCCTACTTCTTTCAATTATGTCAATTTTTGATTCATGTATTAATATTTTGAAGCATTAGTACAACATGTGTATACTATTGTTATTTCTAAGTCTCCTTGATAAAGTGACTTTTACCAATATGAATGTCTACATTATCTGATATCAATCTAACCACTGTAGCTTTCTTACTCATTGCTTGCAATGAGTAATCTTTTTCCATCCACTTATTTTCAACCTGGGTTTTTCTATGTTTTTCTATTTAAAATGCATCTCTTATAGTTGGGCCTTCTTTCTTTTCATTCTTACAATATCTGCCACTTAACTGGAGTAATTTCTGTTGTTGTTGTTTAGTTGCTAAATCATATCTGACTCTTTTGTAACCTTACGGACTGTAGTCCACCAGGGTCCTCTGTCCATAGGATTTCCCAGGCAAGAATACTAGAGTGGGTTGCCAGTCCCTACTCCAGGGGATCTTCCCGACCCAGGGATGGAATCTGGGACTCCTGCATTGGCAGGTGGATTCTTTATCACTGAGCCACCAGGGAAGCCCCTTAACTGGAGTAGTAGTCCATTCAGTTCAATTCAGTTCAGTCGCTCAGTCATGTCCGACTCTTTGTGACCTCATGAATCGCAGCACGCCAGGCCTCCCTGTCCATCACCAACTCCCAGAGTTCACTCAGACTCACGTCCATCGAGTCAGTGATGCCATCCAGCCATCTCATCCTCTGTCGTCCCCTTCTCCTCCTGCCCTCAATCCCTCCCAGCATCAGAGTCTTTTCCAATGAGTCAACTCTTTGCATGAGGTGGCCAAAGTACTGGAGTTTCAGCTTTAGCATCATTCCTTCCAAACAAATCCCAGGGCTGATCTCCTTCAGAATGGACTGGTTGGATCTCCTTGCAGTCCAAGGGACCCTCAAGAGTCTTCTCCAACACCACAGTTCAAAAGCATCAATTCTTCGGCGCTCAGCCTTCTTCACAATCCAACTCTCACATCCATACATGACCACAGGGAAAACCACAGCCTTGACTAGACGGACCTTTGTTGGCAAAGTAATGTCTCTGCTTTTCAATATACTATCTAGGTTGGTCATAACTTTCCTTCCAAGGAGTAAGCGTCTTTTAATTTCATGGCTGCAGTCACCATCTGCAGTGATTTTGGAGCCCAAAATGTTTACCCATCTATTTCCCATGAAGTGATGGGACCGGATGCCATGATCTTAGTTTTCTGAATGTTGAGCTTTAAGCCAACTTTTTCACTCTCCTCTTTCACTTTCATCAAGAGGCTTTTTAGTTACTCTTCACTTTCTGCCATAAGGGTGGTGTCATCTGCATATCTGAGGTTATTGACATTTCTCCCAGCAATCTTGATTTCAGCTTGTGCTTCTTCCAGTCCAGCGTTTCTCATGATGTACTCTGCATATAAGTTAAATAAGCAGGGTGATAATATACAGCCTTGATGTACTCCTTTTCCTATTTGGAACCATTAACATAATGTAATTATTGGAGTGGTTGGATATGTCTTCCATTTTATTATTTATTTACTATTTGTCACATCTGTTTTTTCTTCCTCTGCTTTTATCCTGCCTTATCTGGATTACTGGAAACTTTTAAAATTTTTTATCTCATCTCTTGGATTTTTAATTATATCTCTTTCCATTTTTAGTGGTTGTTCTATGATTGCTATAGATATTCTTAACTTGTCACAGTCTACCTGGAGTTAAAACTGTATCACTTCATATAATATGTAGAAACATTACAAATAGAAGGTCCCTTTATTGCTCCCTATCTTTATATAATTTATAAAACTCCTGAGGCAATGCTATAATTTTTACTTTAAACAATTTCATATAGTCCTTTAAAAATTCAAGCAAAACTGTCTTTTCTCAAACCCAGATTTTACCATTTCTGATGCTTTTTATTTCTTCTGAAGCTTTACATTTCTGTTTGGTGTCACTCCCTTCAGCCTGAAGAACTTCTTTAGTATTTCTTATAGTATAGGTCAATTCTCTTATTTGCTTTTTATCTTTAAAATGTCTTTATTTTGCTTTATGATCTAAGGTTATACTCACTGGATAAATAATTCTGGCTTGACAAGAATTTTTTTCCTTTTCTTTCTCTTACTCAGTCTTTTATAGATTCTGTATTCTGGCCTCCACAATTTCTGATGAAAATCAACAATAATTTGAATTATTGTTCTCCTGGTGTGATATGTCATTTATCTCTGACTACTTTTAAGAATTTTCTATGGATTTTTGGCTTTTGGAATTTTGTTTTATGCCCAAGTGTGGCTTTCTTCATATTTATTCTACTTAGGATTTGTTGAGCTTCTTATACCTGTATCCCTGATAGCTCAGTTGGTAAAGAATCTGCCTGCAATGCAAGAGACCCCAGTTCAATTCCTGGGTTGGGAAGATCCACTGGAGAAGGGATAGGCTACCCACTCCAGTATTCTGGCCTCGAGAATTCCATAGACTGTATAGTTCATGGGGTCACAAAGAGTCAGACGTGACTGAGCAACTTTCACTTCATATCTGTAATTTATGTCTTTTACCAAATTTCAGGAAGTTTCAGTCATTATTTCTTTAAATATTTTTTTTGCTGCCCCATTCTCTCTCTCTCCCCCATTCCCCTTCTAAGATTTTAACTCCACGTGGGTTAGATCTTTTGATATTGTCCCACGGGTCCTTGAGTCTCACTTCATGTACTTCATCAATCTTTTTTCTCCTTGATCTTTAGATATTTCACACTGACCTATCTTCATATTCACTGACTCTGTCCTCTGTTATCTCTGTTCTGCTGTGTAAGCCCACCCAGTGGTTTTTACATTTCATATTTTGTAAGTTTTAACTCTAAAATTTCCACTTCGTTCTTTCTTATAGATTATTTTTCTCCTGACAGCTCCTGTCTTTTTATTGAGATATTTTCCTTTTTATCAATGAACATAGTATTTTGAGCCTCAAATTATACCAAAAGACCCACCTTGTAAGAAATTAGTGTCTCAGGCAATATAATTTTAGTAAAGAAATAAGCAGGGTTTGTTATCAGAATATCACTGAATTTTAATGTGGAAAAGACTATAGGATCCAAGCTATTCATATGTCTGCATGTAAATTAATGAAATCTGTTGACTCATTATAAACATTTACAGAATACCTATGGATTGTGTGCCAGGCACAGCACTGGTTTTAACAGGCACAGTGATTTCTGAAAAGTTGTTTTCTTAGTTATTTCAGATTTTGTCCCTCAATCTTCTTTTTGCATTATTAATTTTCACTTTGAATTTTGTGTATGATAAAGAAAATTCTACCGCAGACACTGCCCAAATGATTGTGTTTTATTTATTAGTAGAATCAAATTTTATGATTTCAGTAGACTTATTTTTCTCTCATTGAAAAACAGTGTAATGTACAATGCAAGATGCCATTCTATGGGCCAGGATTGGGTGCTATTATGGTTTGACATGTGTTAAATGCCATGTTAACAGCTATACCCTCTTTTTCTAGCCAGTGGCCAGTGAAAAACTCAGACTTGCTGGGTAGCATGGGATGGTCCCTTCATTTACTCATTCATTCATGGATGGAATAGTTATAAATGCAAATAATATCTAAATCATGGACTATAATTCTAACTAGGAGATTGTTGACTTCTAAGTTAATCAGGAACAATAAGGACAGAATCACTATCATATGTATATTCAACAACTCTTTAACAGATGGCTGTAATCATTTTTAGTGAAATATATATAGTAAGTGTTAGCATTCAAAGTTCAAGGAAATAACATCTCTGATATTTAATTTCTCCAGATTAGGAAGTGTAGATTTCTTCTAAATTTCTTTCTAAGAAATTTCCTAAGACATATACCTCAGAAAGAGAAGAAGCACTAAAGAGCCTCTTGATGAAAGTGAAAGAGGAGAGTGAAAAAGTTGGCTTAAAACCCAACATTCAAAAAACTAAGATCATGGCGTCCGGTCCCATGACTTATAGCAAATAGATGGGAAAACAATGGAAATAGTGACAGATTTTATTTTCTTGGGCTCCAAAATCACCACAGATGGTGACTGCAGCCATGAAATCAAAAGACATTTGCTTCTTGGAAGAAAAGCTATGACAAACCTAGACAGCATATTAAAAAGCAGAGACATTACTTTGTCAACAAAGGTCTGTCTAGTCAAAGCTATGGTTTTTCCAGTAATCATGAATGGATGTGAGAGTGGACCATAAAGAAAGCTGAGCACCGAAGAATTGATGCTTTTGAACTGTGGTGTTGGAGAAGACTCTTGAGAGTCCCCTGGACTTCAAGGAGATCAAACCAGTCAATCCTAAAGGAAATCAGTCCTGAATATTCATTGGAGGGACTGATGCTGAAGCTGAAGCCCAATACTTTGGCCACCTGATATGAAGAGCTGACTCATTTGAAAAGACCCGGATGCTGGGAAAGATTGAGGGCAAGAGGAGAAGGGGACAACAAAGATGAGATGGTTGGATGGCATCACTGACTCGACGGATGTGAGTTTGAGCAAGCTCCAAGAGTTGGAGATGGACAGGGAAGCCTGGCATGCTGCAGTCCATGCGATCTTAAAGAGTTGGACACGACTGTGCAACTGAACTGAACTGAAGAAATTTCCATTCAATAAATGTTTATACCATGAACAAATTGTGATTCCGATACCAGGAGTCAGAGTTAGAAAATATATCAATATTGTAGAAGAAAGGGGATATCTAATGCTAAATTAAAATATTTCCAGAGCATGTATTTCCAGCATCAGCTTTTATTTTGATCACATTATTCTACTATCATAATAAAGACTTGCACAATTACTTGTTTCAATCAGTATTTCTTTTTAAAAATCCTGTTACATAATTTGATCATGATAGGCAACTAAATGCAGTATAATTTTACTTGCCAACAATGAAGAAAGCTTTCATAATAAAATTAATCAGAACTAAAGGGATCCTAAAATGTCTGTATCACTTGTCAGCAGAGTCTCTATCTTTGGTGTATGTAGAAGATTAAACCCTTTTATTCTAAAAGAATGACAGGAATAAGCACAAAGCAAATAATTCTCAATATAGATACGGGGGAAATTTGGGTACATTGTAAGTAGTTAGCAATGAAAGGGGAATTTTGATTTAGGAGAAAAGAGAACAGAAATGATATAAAAGTTAATTTTCAATTCTTCAATGTTAACAAAGTGGAAGAGGGGGAAATTAAATGTTTCATTTTAGAGTTAAGGAAGATTTGAAACGTCATATTGCTTTCAGATTTAAAATTTACACTGAATATTTCAATTACTCTGTGTGACTCATGGGATGATTGTTCCTTCAAAAAATACCCAGCATATTTTCTAAAATTTTTTGATACTTTTGAATTGCTGTAATTAATATATGGCTATCTTAGTTTTCTTTTCAAAAGCTTTTGGATGACATTTATTTTTAATAAGAAAAAATATATATTGTAATCACTTATAGTTACAAAACTTGGGGAATACAATGCCATCATTTTTACAGAGGAACATAAGATCTGCTGTTCCTCTTTCTGTACCAAACTAAGGGAACACGTGATCTATCCCATCAATCAGTAAGACTGAGTATCCTTTTTCCTAGGCTACAACCAAGAGATAGAACCTTCAGGCTGCATGTCTGTTAGGAAACACTGCAGTTTATTTACTCAGCAGAGGACCTGTTGACTTTAAAACAAGTTTATTTATCGCCAGCTATCAAATTCAAGGCCCTTGCTGCACCTGCTCTGAGTGACCGTGTACTCTCAGTTGAAACCTTTGCTCAAACATTTATGTTGGGGCTGAGCAATGTTACCTCTAGGGAACTGAGGAAATACATCCTACTTAGCCTGCACACTATTCTCCCTTTATCGACCAAACTCTGAGTTCTGTAAACCTAGGGACTTATAAACCAGCATAACGAGAGCGTGTATTCTCTCTATAGGAGGAAACCCTTCAGCGGGCACGTGAGGAAGAAGAGAAAAGGAAGGAGATCACAAGTCATTTCCAGAACACCCTGACGGATATCCAGGCCCAGATTGAGCAGCAGAGTGAGCGAAACATGAAGCTCTGTCAGGAGAACACAGAGCTCGCAGAGAAACTAAAAAGCATCATTGATCAGTATGAGCTCAGAGAGGAGGTGAGAACCACATCAGACAATTTACAAATACTGCATATAGATCTGGGTCTGGTTTGTGAAGGTTGGGAGGTCGGTTAATAACAAAGTTATGATCAGCCTTCTCAACTGATTAATATTTAGGTTTGGACTTCTTTTACTAGCCAAAA
The DNA here is from genome assembly GCF_000754665.1 of Bison bison bison. Lineage (NCBI taxonomy): Eukaryota > Metazoa > Chordata > Mammalia > Artiodactyla > Bovidae > Bison > Bison bison. Next base: position 2,131,875 of record NW_011494770.1, read on the forward strand.
TAAAAACAAATGATATTACAAAATACCTGGCTGAAAGTCACAGAGGATTTCTTCAAAACTAGAATCACTGCAAAGCAGAGGCAATAAACAAGGGGTACAACATGAATGGATTTATCCTTGAAAACAAAAAATAATATTTCTCAGCCTTTTTTAAACTCTCTCTACAGAACCAAGAAATACTTCATGCATGCCCTCTTAAGAATTAGCATGTCATCGAAATTAAAAGTCTGCATTGTATATACTGCACAAATAATAATATATTACTATACATATACTATATTACTAATATATATACTATTATATAGTATATTACTAATATATATACTATTATATAGTATATATATAATAATTATAGTAATAATGGTATTGTTATTTATACTTAGTTTGTGCCAAACAATGTGCTAAGTATTATACTTTACATACAGTATGTCATTTAACTGTCTCAACAATCTTATGTACTAGATAATAACATATTATCCACATTTTATAGATGTGAAGCAGAAGCTACAAGATTAAATCATGTATCCACAATCACAAAAGCCAAAAGAGTTTGTTATCAATAGTTTACATTGGGGGACTATAAAGATCTTTCATTATCCCAAGATTATACTTTAATATTTAATATGTTTTGAAGATTCCAGATGCCCCCCTCTGGATTTTGATATGTCATATCCCTTTTCCCATCTCACTTAAAATTTTAAATCTCTGCCTTAAAATGTAATATAACATAGTCAAAGGAGCTCTGCTGGCAACATGCTAAGCTTTAATCAAGAAAAAAAAAAAAAAAACTGATATAGCAGTTCGGTAAATCAAGAAACTTCTCGCAGTAGGCCATAATTCCATGCTACCATTTTATCTTGTCACAAAGATCAATCCTGCTCCAAAGTGGAGGTTCAAGAAAAAAAGGGGAAAGAGCTAAAAAAAGAAAAAAAGAAAAAAAAAGGTGCCCATACTCTGCAGAGAGATCACGTATGGGAATGACCTGGTAGACCAGCTGTATATTCCTAGGACTGGTTCTGGGTAAGGCCCAAAGATATAATTCCACATGTACTCTTGCCAGTGGGACCCCCTAATGACCAAGAAATTCTCCACCCTGAGGTGGAGTTGGAAGCTTCATTTTACCAAGGTAGTCAACAGGTCAAAAGGTGTGGAGGAGGCAGTAGCACATTTGCATATCAATTCATCTGCAAACCTGAGCCTTGCTTGCCCACCACAGCAACAGAGTTCATGTCAGGGGGCTCCTGCCTCAGTCCCAGACAAAGGGCCACAGGCTGTTACCTCAAGGCTTCCCCACACCCTTGAGGCAAGCATGCAGAGAATTCACCATGATAAACTGAATTCATATTGTGATTAAATGTGATTTTATATTCACAGAAAGAGCCAGAATACCAAGTGATATTGCTACAGCCCTTGTGATATACATCACTGTCTCTGGAGCCTAGAGTAATAAGTAGTGCCACATCTAATAGTTGGCACATTTAGAAAACTACTGTTGGGACCTTTTGGTGTTGCATTGCTGGACTCTGGCACCTCCACCTTTCGTAGCCACTTTCATGTAGTGCAAAATGCAGGAGACTCCACCAATTTATGACTTTTGTATAAAAGCATAAGTGATGCCAATGCCTTTATTCCCCCTCTTTTTAACTCTTAAAACCTAGAGAACGCATGTTTATATCAATATTACTTTTTTATACACGTTTGTCAGCACAGTAACTCAACTTGATATGTGCACTTTATTTTTCCTCAGCACCTCGACAAAATATTTAAACACAGAGAACTGCAGCAGAAGCTAGTGGATGCTAAACTTGAGCAGGCACAAGAAATGATGAAGGAAGCAGAGGAGCGACACAAACGCGAAAAGGAATATGTATTTATCTTATGCATCTATGTGCTTGTCTGGTCTGCCTTGGGGTCAGAGAACCCCTGAGAATGTTTTTGGTAATGGTCATAGAGCACTAGACTGATGGAGGAAGAGCCTAAGCTTCCCTGGAGAATGACACTGGCCGGCCCAGGAGGAAACACTGTACCTATCACTGTAACACTGTATCATGCATCCATTCACCAAACCTTTGGCAGGCACCGTTCATGAGCTATGCTCCATTCTAGGTGCTGGCGTGTAGTGGTGAACAAGATGGAGAAGTCCACATCCCAGCATGGAGACTAGAGTCTAACTTGGAAGAAAAAGGCAATAAATAAGCAAGCAAACAAAGAAGGATAATTTCAGATAATAAGTGCTACTAGGGAAATAATGAAGAATCTCAAAGGGGCAGAAAGAGGAGGCCTCCTTTAGACTGGGTGACTTGGTGGGCCTCCTGGAGCGGAGGATGCTTGAGTTGCTCCCTTCCTGATGATCAGGGAGTCAGAGACGAGGGCCCCAGCAGCAGTGTCTGTAGCAGAGACAAAGGTCCTAATGCTGGAACCAGCTTGACATCCTCCAGAAATAGGAGGTCAGGGTAGCAAGAGTAGGTGCCCCAATGGGAGAAAATTTCAAAATGAAACTGTAGAGGTAAGCAAGGGGCAAACTGTATTGCTTGACATATAGTTTGAATTTTATTCTAAATATAATGGGAAAGTACTGGGTAGTTTTAGCAAAGGAAGTGACAGGATCTGCTTTGCATCTGTAAAAAGTGACTTTGGCTGATAGGTAGAAAGTGAACTAGAGAAGGGCAAGACAGCTAGGCAGCAATCTGGGCAAGATCTGATGATGGCTTTGACTGGGGAAGTGGCAGTGGAGAAGAAGAGCTGGACATGGATAAAAGTTAAGTTTTTAACATAAAACCAACAAGCCATGCTTTGAACTGGAAGATGGTGACAGTGAAGAAACAGAAGAATCAAGGATGACTCCTGAGTTTTGGTTTAAGAAACCAAGTGGTATCTTTTACTGATATCTTATTAATCCTAAACACTCCAAAACAGATGAGAGAATTGAGGCCCATAAAAGGATATGTGACTTGCTTAAGGTCACACACTGCTAAGTGACCGGGGTATGCTGGCCACATCTCCAGTACATCTGTCCCCAGATCCCAAGCTCTGTGATAGTACATCACACTCAGAGGTGTGTTTCAGAGGCATGAGTTAAAGCATGTATCTGCTGCTGGGGAGAGACAACCAACCAGTCATTAAGATTTGGCCATTTAACAACTGATCACAAGCTTTGCGTTTACCTAAAATCAGACTGGAATCACTTCAGTTTGTCAGAATAGTAATTTTTTTTAAACTTTGGTTTTCAAACATGACAACAAAAGAATGGATTTTGGAAAATATAACCTGGTGGGCACTGCATAATTACAATCAAATCTCCATGTGCTCTTAAAGATTAATTTATTAAATCCATTTACAGTCTAGCTCTCAAAGTAAGAAATAAAGCATTTATTTATTATTTAGATGTAATTATCCTCAGGTAAACTATGCTTCCTATAGAACATCAGTACCTTTGGATTTAATATATGAGGCACAACAGAGGAACAATCAGGCAAAGATTCTTGTGAGAGAGACTAGGGGACAGACATGGAGTAACTTGATCTTACCAAGAAACTAAAATGATGCCCTCTTTTCCTGCAGCAATTTAGCAGAACAGCAGATATAAGTCACAGAAAGGTTCAGTTCAGTTCAGTCGTGTCTCTTTGCGACCCCATGAACTGCAGCGTGCCAGGCCTCCCATCACTAACTCCTGGAGTTTACCCAAACTCATGTCCATTGAGTCAGTGATGCTTATCCAACCATCTCATCCTCTGTCGTCCCCTTCTCCTCCTGCCCTCAATCTTTCCCAGCATTAGGGTCTTTTCAAATGAGTCAGTTCTTCGCATCTGGTGGCCAAAGTATTGGAATTTCAGCTTCAACATCAGTCCTTCCAATGAACACCCAGGACTGATCTCCCTTAGGATGGACTGGTTGGATCTCCCTATAGTCCAAGGGACTCTCAAGAGTCTTCTCCAACACCACAGTTCAAAAACATCAATTCTTCGGCACTCAGCTTTCTTTATAGTCCAACTCACATCCATACATGACTACCGGAAAAACCATAGCCTTGACTAGACGAACCTTTGTTGACGAAGTAATATCTCTGTTTTTTAATATGCTATCTAGTTTAGTCATAACTTTCCTGCCAAGGAGTAAGCATCTTTTAATTTCATGGCTGCAATCACCATCTGCAGTGATTTTGGAGCCCCAAAAAATAAAGTCTGACACTGTTTCCACTGTTTCCCCATCTATTTCCCATGAAGTGATGGGACTGGATGCCATGATCTTCATTTTCTGAATGTTGAGCTTAAAGCCAACATTTTCACTCTCCTCTTTCACTTTCAAGAAGCTCATTAGTTCTTCTTCACTTTCTGCCATAAGGATGGTGTCATCTGCATATCTGAGGTTATTGGTATTTCTCCCGGCAATCTTCATTCCAGCTTGTACTTCTTCCTGCCCAGCGTTTCTCATGATGTACTCCGCATATAAGCAGGGTGACAATATACAGCCTTGACGAACTCCTTTTCCT
>NW_011494770.1:2136662-2140527 GCF_000754665.1 Bison bison bison
TCACGGTTCACATATTGCTAAAGCCTGGCTTGGCGAATTTTGAGCATTACTTTACTAGCGTGTGAGATGAGTACAACTGTGCAGTAGTTTGAGCTTTCTTTGGCATTGCCTTTCTTTGGGACTGGAATGAAAACTGACCTTTTCCAGTCCTGTGGCCACTGCTGAGTTTTCCAAATTTGCTGGCATATTGAGTGCAGCACTTTCACAGCATCATCTTTCAGGATTTGAAATAGCTCAACTGGAATTCCATCACCTCCACTAGCTTTGTTCATAGTGATGCTTTCTAAGGCCCACTTGACTTCACATTCCAGGATGCCTGGCTCTAGGTCAGTGATCACACCATCATGATTATCTGGGTCATGAAGATCTTTTTTGTACAGTTCTTCTGTGTATTCTTGCCATCTCTTCTTAATATCTTCTGCTTCTGTTAGGTCCATACCATAACCCCCTTTTATAAATGGAGAGGTCAAGACTAACTCGGATAAGGGAAAAGATGCCTCCAAGTTTTTAAAAATAATGATTTTATTATTTTTGGTTCCAATAACAAAAATGGACATTTTTTAAAATATATGGATTAACAAAAAGGAAAAAACTTCTATCAGGCTATCTTGAAATAAAATAGAAACTTCTTAACTGACAGCCACCTGACTGACTGACTGGGTTATCCATGACGTTCACCATTCTCTGTAAGCATACTGACAGAGGCCCACAGCATGTTGGATCCTGGGGTGAGTTAGCTACTCTGCAGTATCTGAAGATGGTTGCCTAAGCTAAGACCAAGAGTCAGATCTTTGCTCCCAACTCTTTTCCCAGTTATCCTTGGTTTTGCATTATGTGAATCAACAGAATAATATATAAACTCATGAAATAAGTGTCAAAAAGTTGTTTCTATAAAAACTATGCTTTAATGCTTTGAAAGCCTAGATGTAGGCAAATAGAAAAAAAAAATTGTCAAGTTGGATGCAAGCAGATATAAAAGACTGGAAGAAAGTTGTAAAACTCAAGAGGATTATCCAATCAAGCTGCTTTACAAATTAAATATCTTAGGTCTTCCAGTTCTAGCACTATTGTTTTTTTAAAAAAAACAATAATTAACTGCTTGAACAGTTAGGTTTAATACAAAGGAACAGTTGCTCACAACAATGCCCCAGGTAAGGATAATCTGAAAATGTTCAAGCAGAGGTTGAATGATAGCTGGGCAGAATTGCTACAGAGGGGTCCAGAATTTTGTGTGATTCATGCTTGAGTTGGAGACTTTCTTTCCTCTTTTTTCTTCCCATTAGAATCACTAATTTTTAGCTGAGAATAAGACCTTTAAAACTAGTTGTTTTGTTAGTTTTCTGAGATTATAAAGTTCCCCAAAAATTACTTAAGAAGATTATTTAGCAAGCAATTAAGTTTACACAGGAGTCACAATAAACGGTAATTTAAAAGACAATTTGACGATCTTTCCACGCGTTCTCTCTCCTTACAGCTGCTGAACCAGGCAGCAGAGTGGAAACTTCAGGCTAAAGTGCTGAAGGAACAAGAGACAGTCCTGCAGGCTCAGGTGAAGTAGGGGTACAACAGTGCATGCAGTGTGTCTTCCTTGCTGTGAACCAAAGGGAGTCCACACAAGGCCTTCCACGTGGGAGGGGAAGTGGGGGCAGGAGTTAGAAATGAAGAATAACTTCATATTTACTATTTTTAAGTAAAAATAAAGGCACAATGTTACATCTAAGAAAAATAAATGCTCTGCACCAACAACTTCTGGTCAAAAGGTCTGCTGACATACAAATGAGGGTCAACCAGGATAGGCTGGTGGCCAGGTCCTCACCCATCTGTTCACAGGTCCTCTCTCCCTCCTCCCCCATTAACCTGTGAAGGTAAGGATTGATGGAACCTGTTCAAATGCACCATCTATAATTCCCAATACTGAAAATGTCCTTACTTGTTTGATATTATTCACAATAAAAGGAAATTAGAAAAATAGAGTCAGCAAAACAGAGTCGTGCTGGCCTTGCCAGTGCTGAATGATTAGAAATGGTGGACAAGTTAGAAATCATTTTTATTTGGTTTCATGTTGTTATGAGTGTATTTTGATTAGACTATAGGAATTCGTATTGCAGGCTCAAAAATAAAGGTTATGCAACAGCTGGCTCTGGAGGAAAGCCAGACTTCTCCCATCTTTCTGGGGCCCTTGGGGCTCTGCTCATCGTGCCACAGGCTGGGCCACAGAGTCCTAGTTCCCCAGCTGGGAGAAATGCCCACTTGCTAAAGGGACTATAAAATCACACAGTGAAAATTCACCAAAAGCGAGAAAAAGGGCAGCATTAATTTAAGATTTGAATATTTCACTTATAAATGTTAATGTTCTGACTGCTGAATACTTGTCCATTGTAAATATTAAAAAATTATTCATTGTATGAATGAACAAGTTCAATGAATATTTGTACATTTTTTTTAATTTAAAAGAAGCAAAATCACAAATTACATCACTGCATAGACAAAAACAAAGATAACATTTTGATTTCTAACCTTCCTAAAGAACTCTTTTCCAATGTGTTTACCAAACACAATGATGACTTGTTTCCCCACTAATATACCAAACAGTTTAAAAATATTAATTACACAGAAATTTGAAAAATATATTTTTTCACTATTAATAGATTCAAAGGACTCAGAATTAAAAGATTAAACTATAAAGTTACAAACTCAAGATCACCCTTTAGGCAGTCACAGAGCACATCATTTCACGGTGTGGGGTGGGTGGCAGGCAGAGACAGTTCCTGAGCCAGAAGTAGGCAGGGGGAAGGAGGTGTGACCTGACTGTAGCGGGGCAGGGGTTGGTAGGAGGGGAGAATCCAGAGCATCAAGTCAGGGCTTCTGGCTCTATCTCTGTCCCATTCACAGCACAAAGCCTTGAAGTATACAGCAGATAGTACTTGAAGCTATTCAGTGTTCACAACATCTGTTATAAGCAATCTCTACTCTTCTATGCTAAATGAAGAATACATTAATACCATGAGACTCTGGGCTAGAGAGTGCTTCATTCAGCAGATATCAGAAAACAGGCCTTTAATAACCTGAAAGGTATGATTTAATTTCCCACTCCCTCAAGTTTGAAAAAGAAGGAACCAAGGTCTAGACTTGCCAGTGTTCCTTGTTCAATCCTCAAAACTGGGCTGAGTCCAGGGACCAGATGGCTCTTCTGCTGAGAAGCTGTCTGATTCTGTACAATTCACCTAAACCTCCCTGGACCTAAACTTCCTGGTCTGTAAAACAAGGATGCTGCAATGTATCTAAGATCCCAAGCTGGAGTCCTTTGACCTCTTGGAAGCCTATTACTTTTCAGTATTTCCAAAACATAACAGCATATGAGGCAGCAGCTGCTGTGTAAAATGTAGTTGTTTTTGACAATATAACAGCTTCGCTTAGCAGCATGGATGGTAGCTATTCGTATAGTTGATTCAGTTTATAAAAGGAAAATAAGTCTATGTAATATATGCAGTTTGTTTTCAGGTTATGCATGCAAAGCACTTAATTCAGTGTCTGCCCCATAATAAGCATAATTAATTCAACTAATATTTACTGAGCATCTAAGTGCTTGACATGGCTCTACATGTTAGAGATATACTACTCAATAAAAGAACCAAAAATGCCTGCCTAATTAAAGTCACAATCTAATGATAACAATGATATTAATTAAAATGCTAACGACTAGTTAGTGTATGAGTTAATACTAGTGTTATCTTGTGGGCTCAGTCCAGTTCAGTTCAGTCGCTCCGTCGTGTCCGATTCTTTGCGACCCTGTGAATCACAGCACGCCAGGCCTCCCTGTCCGTCACCAACTCCCAGATTCACCCAAACTCATGTGCATCGAGTC
>NW_011494770.1:2141295-2189008 GCF_000754665.1 Bison bison bison
TCTGGAACTCTCTTGCTTTTTCCATGATCCAGTGGATGTTGGCAATTTGATCTCTGGTTCTTCTGCCTTTTCTAAAACCAGCTTGAACATCTGGAAGTTCACAGTTCACATATTGCTAAAGCCAGGCTTGGAGAATTTTGAGCATTACTTTACTAGCCTGTGAGATGAGTGCAATTGTGCAGTAATTTGAGCATTCTTTGGCATTGCCTTTCTTTGGGACTGGAATGAAAACTGACCTTTTCCAGTCCTGTGGCCACTGCTGAGTTTTCCAAATTTGCTGGCATATTGAGTGCAGCACTTTCACAGCATCATCTTTCAGGATCTGAAAGAGCTCAACTGGAATTCCATCACCTCCACTAGCTTTGTTCATAGTGATGCTTTCTAAGGCTTACTTGACTTCGCATTCCAGGATGTATGGCTCTAGGTGAGTGATCACACCATAGTGATTATCTGGGTCATGAAGATCTTTTTTGTACAGTTCTTCTGTGTATTCTTGCCACCTCTTCTTAACATCTTCTGCTTCTGTTAGGTCCATACCATTTCTGTCCTTTATTGAGCCCATCTTTGCATGAAATGTTCCCTTGGTATCTCTGATTTTCTTGAAGAGATCTCTAGTCTTTCCTATTCTGTTGTTTTCCTCTATTTCTTTGCATTGATCGCTGAGGAAGGCTTTCTTATCTCATGGCTAAGGACACACCTAGTGATAGATGAGACAAAGAAGTTCTTTAGTTGCCAAAAAGCTTCAGAACCACTGGAAAAGATGATCTCAGGACCCTATTCAGGTCTAGTTCATGAACACAGAGAATTTCCAGGGCTGTAGAAGCATGGTACTAAACTGAGTTAACCCTGCCTCCTTCATCACTTTGCTTTCCATGGTGCTTGGCTCTCTCTGCAAGGACCCTCTCTTGTCTATCTCTTTTGTCTTCAAGGCATTTTCACAACTTCAATAATTACTTAAACATCAAGAAGAATATGGAGGCCCTGAATCCCTACATGTAATAATGCTTAAACAAGCTTCTATTGAAAAGTATCAACACTATATTTTTTTAAAGTTTAAACCTTGAAAAACAAAGTCTGTTGTTGTTCAGTCACTAAGTCATGTCCAATTCTTTGCCACCTCATGAACTGCAGCACCCCAAGGTTCCCTGTCCTTCACAATCTCCCGGAGTTTGCTCAAACTCATGTCCGTTGAGTCCACGATGCGATACAACCATCCCATCCTCTGTCATCCCCTTCTCCTCTTGTCCTCAATCTTTCCCAGCATAAGGGTCTTTTCCAATAAGTTGGCTCTTCACATCAGGTGGCCAAAGTACTAGAGCTCCAGCTTCAGCATCAGTCATTCCAATGAATATTCAGGATGGATTTCCTTTAGGATTGACTGGTTTTGTCTTCTTGCTGTCCAAGGAACTCTGAAGAGTCTGCTCCAGAACCACAGTTTCAAAGCATCAATTCTTCAGCACTCTTCTATGGGCTTGCCAGGTGGCACAGTGGTAAAGAATTACCTGCTAATGTAGAAGATGCAAGAGACACGGGTTCCATCCCTGGGCTGGGAAGATCCCCTGGAAGAGGAAATGGCAACCCATTCCAGTATTCTTGCCTGGAAAATTCCATGGACAGAGGAGCCTGACAGGCTACAGTCTATGGGGTCACAAAGAATTGGACACGACTGAGCTCACACACATCCATGCATGCATGCAGCCTTCTTTATGGTCCAACTCTCACATCCATACATGACTACTGGAAAAACAATAGCTTTGATTAGATGGACCTTTGTCAGCAAAGTGATACCTCTGCTTCCAAGGAGCAAGCATCCTTTAATTTCATCCCTGGAGTCACCATCTGCAGCGATTTTGGAGCCAAGAAAATAAAATCTACCATTGATTCCACTTTTTCCCATTCTATTTGCTATGAAGTGATGGGACTGGATGCCATGATCTTAGTTTTTGGAATGCTGAGTTTCAAGCCAGCTTAAACAAAGTCTATCACAGATGATTTTGCAAAGCACTCAAACACGTCCTTTGGTTTGACAATTAAAAGAGTGGGTTAGTAGGAGGAAGACGTCTTAGTCCCCATTTCTATGGTCTGAGCAAAGACAATATAAAGGACAGATTGTGTTTTCCTAGCTGGAAGTCACTTTTCAGTCCTAAAACAATAGCTTGCCAGTCTGGGGCATGATTCTCACTTAAGGAAGAGACGTCTGACTTTCAATTATACAAACCAAGGCAATAGAGTAAATGTCAGAGATGATCAATGGAATACAACTGTGGCTACAAATAGAGTGTTCATTGGATCAATAAGGCTGAAGATGGTAGTAGATGTGGAAAGTCAGCAATATCAACACAGCACAGCATTGCAGACATAAAATACTATCCAAGGGGAAAGATCAGTGAGTCAACTCTTAAAGACAGGTAATCACAGTCTTTAATCTCAGAAGACCTCACTGTATCTATTTAAGATGAGAGGAGATTTCTCTACAACTATAATAATAATTGGATTACTTTCCAAGCCAAATAACCTAAGTTAGCTAAGACAATTCCTAGACAACTTTGTTCCATATATGCTATGAACATGTGTAATTAAAATTTCAGTCAGTTCAGTTCAGTCGCTCAGTCGTGTCTGACTCTTTGTGACCCCATGGACTGTAGCACACCAAGCTCCCTGTCCATCACCAACTTCCGGAGTCTACTCAAACTCATGACCATCACATGGGTGACGCCATCCAAACATCTCATCCTCTGCTGTCCCCTTCTCCTCCCGCCTTCAATCTTTCCAAGCATCAGGGTCTTTTCTAATGAGTCATTGGCATTAAATGGCCAAAGTATTGGAGGTTCAGCTTCAGCATCTGTCCTTCCAATGAATATTCTGGACTGATTTCCTTCAGGATTGACTGGTTTGATCTCCTTGCTGTCCAAGGGACTCTCAAGAGTCTTCTCCAACACCACGGTTCCAAAGCATAAATTCTTCGGCACTCAGCTTTCTTTATACTCCAATGCTCACATCCATACATGACTACTGGAAAAACCATAGCCTTGACTACATGGACCTTTGTTGGTAAAGTAATGTCTGCTTTTTAATATGCTGTCTAGGTTTGTCATAGCTTTTCTTCCAAGGAGCAAATGTCTTTTAATTTCATGGCTGCACTTACCATCTGCAGTGATTTTGTAAAGCCTCTCACTGCTTCCATTGTTTCCCCATCTATGTACCATGAAGTGATAGGACTGGATGCCATGATCTTAGTTTTCTGAATGTTGAATTTTAAGCCAATTTTTTCACTCTCCTTTTTCACTTTCATTAAGAGGCTCTTTAGTTCTTCACTTTCTGCCGTAAGGATGGTGTCATCTGCATATCTGAGGTTATTGATATTTCTCCCAGCAATCTTGATTCCAGCTTGTGCTTCATTCAGCCCAGCATTTCACATGAGTACTCTACATAGAAGTTAAATAAGCAAATGACAATATACAGGACTCTGCATAGAAGTTAAATAAGCAGGGTGACAATATACAGCCTTGACATACTCCTTTTCCTATTTGGAACCAGTCTGTTGTTCCATGTCCAGTTCTAACTGTTGCTTCTTCACCTGCATACAGATTTCTCAAGAGGCAAATCAGGTGGTCTGGGATTCACATCTCCTTAAGAATTTTCCACAGTTTGTTGTGACCCACATAGTCAAAGGCTTTGGCATAGTCAATAAAGCAGAAGAAGATCTTTTTCTGGAACTCACTTGCTTTTTCCATGATCCAGCAGATGTTGACAATTTGATCTCTGGTTCCTCTGTCTTTTCTAAATCCAGCTTGAACATCTGGAAGTTCACAGTTCACGTATTGCTGAAGGCTGGCTTGGAGAATTTTGAGCATTACTTGGCTAGTGTGTGAGATGAAGGCAATTGTGGCAGTAGTTTGAACATTCTTTGGCATTGCCTTTCTTTGGGATTGGAATGAAAACTGACCTTTTCCAGTCCTGTGGCCACTGCTGAGTTTTCCAAATTTGCTGGCATATTGAGTGCAGCACTATCACAGCATCATCTTTTAGGATTTGAAATAGCTCAACTGGAATTCTATCACCTCCACTAGCTTTGTTTGTAGTGATGCTTCCTAAAGCGCACTTGACTTCGCATTCCAGGATGTCTGGCTCTAGGTGAGTAATCACACCATCATGACTTTCTGAGTCATTGGGGTTGCACAGAGTCAGACACGACTGAAGCGACTTAGCAGCAGCAGCAAGATCTCTTTTGTATAGTTCTTCTGTGTATCGTAGCCATCTTTTCATAATATCTTCTACTTCTGTTAGGTCCTTACCATTTCTGTCCTTTATTGTGCCCATCTTTACGTGAAATGTCTCTAATTTTCTTGAAGAGATCTCTAGCCTTTCCCATTCTATTGTTTTCCTCTATTTCTTTGTACTGATCACTGAGGAAGGCTTTCTTATCTCTCCTTACTGTTCTTTCAAACTGTGCATTCAGCTGGTTATATCTTTCCTTTTATCCTTTGCCTTTAGTTTCTCCTCTCTTCTCAGCTATTTGTAAGGCCTTCTCAGACAGCCATTTTGTCTTTTTGCATTTCTTTTTCTTGCGGATGGTCTTGATCACTGACTCGTGTACAATGTCACGAACCTCTGTCCATAGTGCTTCAGGCACTCTGTCTATCCAATTTAATCCCTTGAATCTATTTCTCACTTCCACTGTATAATCGTAAGGGATTTGATTTAGGTCATACCTGAAGGGTCTAGTGGTTTTCCCTACTTTCTTCAAGTCTGAATTTGGCAATAAGTAGTTCATTATCTGAGCCACAGTCAGCTCCCAGTCTTGTTTTTGCTGACTGTATAGAGCTTCTCCATCTTTGGCTGCAAAATATAATCAATTTGATTTCAGTATTGACCATCTGGTGATGTCCATGTGTAGAGTCTTCTCTTGTGATGTTGGAATCAAAATTTGTGCTCAGTTAAAAGAATGCATGTGCCACCTAGCCCATTTAAAAGTGAAATATTGGAGCAGGAGTTGTTGTTACTAACCGTAGAGTAGTTTGTTTCTATTTCTGCCTCTGGTAGGAATCCTGAGGATGACCTCTGGATGTTCTTTCCATGCTTCTCTGATATACCACAGTGAAAGAGGGAACATGACACATCAGACACGCATCATGTCAACATAAAAGTGAGAAGGAAAATACGACCAAACAAATATCCATAAAGGCAACAGGAAGTGTACATTTTTAGTTAGTATATAAGTAAAGAGTGTCAGAGTTGGTTACCTGAGAAAAGTATAGTTCACACAGATTTTGCCACCTATGACAAAAAGGTCAAACAGAAAGAAAAGCGGATGTAAAAAAAATCACTAGAAGGAAAGGAAGAAATGGAGAGCTATCATTTACTGGGTTACAGAGTTTCAGTTTTGCATGATGAAAATTTCTGGAAATTCATTTGCACAATGTGAATTTACTTAACAATATTGAACTGTACACTTAAAATGGTTAAGACAGTGAATGTTATATGTATTTTACCCAATTTAAAAGACAAGAAAGTTGAGGGTCACTAGAAAAAGGCCAAAGTGGTGATGAAGTGAGACACTAATCCCTCGAACTTTGGTGTATCTGTCATCTCCATGACACAGAAAACATAGAGGAGGAAAACAAAATCCGCCCAGTTTATACATCAAAAGAACACTCAGCCCAAATAAGAAGATAGCTGGCCGGGGAGGGTGTGGTTGCTCCCGCTGATCTTGTCAAGGTTGCATGCATGCATGGATGCTCAATCGCTTCAGTCATGTCCAACTCTTTGCCACCCCATGGACTGTACCCCACCAGGCTCCTCTGTCCATGGAATTTTCCAGGCAAGAATACTGGAGTAGGTTGCCATTCCCTTCTCCAGGGGATCTTCCTGACCCAGGAATCTCACCTATGTCTCCTGCGTCTCCTGCGTTGCAGGCGGATTCTTACTGCTGAGCCACCAGGGAAGTCCCCTGTCAAGGCTGCGCAGGTGAAACAGAGCACACACGGCCCGCCTTCCCCTCTTGTCTGCAGCCTGCAGCTATAGGACTGCAAGAGAGGGTGGGAGGACCAGCTCAGGAGACCACATCTATACAACCACTGTAATCCTAATGGAATTACTGAAAAGTTGGGAAAAGAAAGAGGAGAGTAAGGAAAAGAAGTTAACAGGAGACTGGGTCCAAAATGCAAATGAATGGATTTTGTGATAGGTGAAGATCAGCTGGGATAGTTATTCCCACAGGCAGGCAGTCCCACAGGGGCTTATCCTCAAACTGAGGGACTTGACTTATTCATGCACCCTGAAATCAACTTAGTGAATCCTAGCCACTTGTCTGTGGAGAAAATGAAACAGATTTATTAAATTAAACAGAATATGTCAAGAGTGCATTGCACATAATGAGTTAGTTTTGACCCTTGAACAACACATATTTGAACTGTGAAGATAATTATGTATGGATTTTTTTTTTCAATAGCAAATACTATAGTACTGCAGTATCTGACATTGACTGAATCTATGGATAGGGAACTGCAGAGATGAGGAACTGGGAATACAGAGGGCTGACTATATATGATACACAGATTTTGCACTTCATGGAGGGTCAATGCCCCTAACCCCCTGCTTTGTCCAAGGGTTAACTGTGTTGTTCTTTGAACTATGTGTCTGAAAGCTTTCCTGGCCGTGAATTCCCTGATGACATGGTACCCAGTCTTTTTCAGTCTGTATGGCAAGGAATCATGAGAAAACTTTTAAGCCACTAGAGTTACCCCAAATTTATCACCTATTCACATTGTTAATGACTGATTTCAAAATGCTGATGAGCTGTTGTTTTGATTTTTCTTTGGAAAATCTGTTTCTTATGAAAGGATTTATGTTATTTTACTGTTCTCGTGTACTGCAGTAAAGTGAAAGTTGCTCAGCTCTTTGCGACCCCATGGACCATACAGTCCATGGAATTCTCCAGGCCAGAATACTGGAGTGGGTAGCCTTTTCCCTTCTCCAGGGGATCTTCCCAACCCAGGGATCAAACCCAGGTCTCCCGCATTGCGGGCAGATTCTTTACCAGCTGAGCCACAAGGGAAGCCCATGTACTGCAGTAAAACCTCTGCTATTCTGAATCATGTGAGAATGAACCATTCTGCTGCTGCTGCTAAGTCGCTTCAGTCGTGTCCGACTCTGTGTGACCCCATAGACGGCAGCCCTCCAGGTTCCCCCATCCTTGGGATTCTCCAGGCAAGAACACTGGAGTGGGTTGCCATTTCCTTCTCCAAAGCATGGAAGTGAAAAGTGATAGTGAAGTTGCTCAGTCGTGTCCGACTTAGCGACCCCATGGACTGCAGCCCACCAGGCCCCTCCCCTGTCCTTCATTATCTCCAGGAGTTTGTTCAAATTCATGTCCATTGACTCGGTGATGCTATCTAACCATGTCATTCTCTGCCGCCTTCTCCTTTTGCCTTCAATCTTCCCCAGCATCAGGGTCTTTTCCAATGAGCTGGTTCTTTGCATTGGGTGGCCAAACTATTGGAGCTTCAGCTTCAGCATCAGTCCTTCCAATGATAATTTCTATTAAAAATTGGTATAATAAACTCATTTCCTTGAAAAGGAACATTTAACTGCTATTGGCTAGAACACTGTATTCAAAAACACACAAAACCACAATGTCAAAAAGGGAAATGACACGTGCTTATAATGGCACAACCACATAATGGCAGTATCCCTAGTCCATATCTGGCCCATATCTCCCTTCCCTCAAGACCAAGCCCAAGGCTCACCTTCTCTACAAAAATGTGACTTATATGATCACCTGCCACATTTATCTCATTCTCTGATCAGTACTTAACTACTTTGGTACTTTGTGTTCACTGTTCTGTAATCAAGTTGTCTTTGGGATTCCCTCAAAAACAGCAGATACAGGTTAAATGCTTTTGTACATAATAGTCCTTGCTATGTTCAGTCAGAGCTCAATAAATATTTGTTGGTAAAAATTATGATACAATGAAATGGTGATGATATATTTTATTATGTCATTTTTCTTTAAAGAAGTACCTCAGTCATACTCACTGACCTAGACTGATCGCAAAGTAAAAAGAATTGAACATATCACTAACATTGTATTGAGAATTCTCTTAAATCATTTTCCTTTTCAAATAACAAACAACGACAGGTGGTTTTGTTTTGGAAGCATTCCTAAAACAGGAAAGCAGGCCTAAAACAAACCTACTCTTTCCCCTGTTTACAGCTTACTCTCTACTCTGGAAGGTTTGAAGAGTTTCAGAGCACACTGACAAAAAGCAATGAGGTGTTTGCCACTTTCAAACAAGAAATGGATAAAGTGAGTATTGCTTATCTCCCATGAAATACTGACATTTTCTATTTTGACAGGCAATTTTCCTTTGGGTTCATTTTTCTCTCACTAAGATATTTCAGTGCATTTCATGAAGTAATGAAACATTTATACATGCAAATGAGATCTGGGCTGTATTTTATTGGTTAAATATCTGGCAGATTAATTTTAGGAAGAATCAAAAAACACCAGGATACATTTTCACCCTGAGGAAGAATATTTTTTTTTTCTAGTCCATGGAGAGGTTTAAAAAGAAAAGAGCTAGCAATATAATATTATGTTGTTTATGCTGAAATAAAAATATCAAATCTTCTAATGATTAAAAAAAACTTTCATACAAATATGCAAGAGCAGAATGTTAGAGTAGAAAATACCATTTCATAGAATATTCTCAGAAGAGAATATATGTAATATGATATAACTAAGACAATCTTTAATGAGAAGTCTGAATTCAAATTCTGGGCATGCTCTTACTCATCAAGTAGCAGTAAACAATTCACTTAACTTCTCCCTTATTAAAATGCTATTTTTTCTTACCTATGTCACAAGATTGTGAAGTTCAAATAAGTTAATGTGTTTTTAAGGATTTTTAACTTTTTAAAAGTCTTTTACAAATTGTATTGTTTGTTGTTGTTTTAGTCGCTAAGTCATGTCAGACTCTTTTGCAACCCCATGAGCTATAGCCCACCAGGCTTCTCTGTCCACAGATTTTCCAGGCAAGAATACTGTTGTGGGTAGTCATTTCCTCCTCCAGGGAATCTTCTTGACCTAGGGATCAAACCCATGTCTCCTGCATTGGTAGGCAAATTCTTTACCACTGAGCCACCAGGGAAGTCCACTTTTACAAATATAAGTTGCTAATTTTATTATTGGACATAATGTTTAAATTTTATTTAATTCATTGTTTTCCCAAAACAAAATCAGCATCAGAACTGTTTTTCTGAACAGGAACTAGCATTAACCTCTTTTTAAGTGTAGAAAACATTCTTTTAAAAAAAAATTTCACAAACATATATGATAAATTTCACCATTCACAAGCAAACTTAATAGGTCAACATTTCTTAAAAGTTACAACTTTCCCATTCCAGAAAGGATTCAACCATTTTAAAAATATTTTTTTAATTACAGTTTTAATTTGGAATAAACATTAGAGTAGAAAAATATTATTTCAAAATTAAATAGTTTTAAGATTCAGTTAAATATTAGAGCAAAAATTTTTATCTGAAGTTCATTTATAGACTTTTAGTAGAATTAGCAAAAAAAGAAAAAATGATATGCATACTGCATCTTTAGGTGTAGTCCCATCAGTTCAGTTCCGTCGCTCAGTCATGTCTGACTCTTTGCCACCGAATGGGCTGTAGCATGCCAGGCTTCTCTGTCCATCACCAACTCCCAGAGGTGCTCAAACTCATGTCCATTGAGTCAGTGATGCCATCCAACCATCTCATCCTCTGTTGTATTCCTGCCTTCAATCTTTCCCACCATCAGGGTCTTTGCTAATGAGTCAGTTCTTTGCATCAGGCGGCCAAAGTATTGGAGCTTCAGCTTCAGCATTAGTCCTTTCAATGAATATTCAGGACTGATTTCCTTCAGGATTGACTGGTTTGATCTCCTTGCAGTCCAAGGGATACTCAAGAGTCTTCTTCTCCAACACCATAGTTTAAAAGCATCAATTCTTTAGTGCTAGCTTTCTTTATGGTCCAACTCTCACATCCATACATGACTACTGGAAAAACCATAGCTTTGACTAAACAGACCTTTGTTGGCAAAGTAATGCTTCTGCTTTTTAATATGTTGTATAGGTTGGTCATAGCTTTTCTTCCAAGGAGCAAGTGTCTTAATTTCATGGCCGTACTCACCATCTGCAGTGATTTTGGAGCCCAAGAAAATAAAGTCTCTCATTGTTTCCATTGTTTACTCATCTATTTGTCATGAAGTGATAGGACCGGATGCCATAATCTTTGTTTTTTGAATGTTGAGTTTTAAGCCAGCTTTTTCACTCTCCTCCTTCACTTTCATCAAAAGGCTCTTCAGTTCCTCTTTACTTTCTGCCATAAGGGGGTGTCATCTGCATATCTGAGGTTATTGATATTTCTCCCAGCAATCTTGATTCCAGCTTGTGCTTCATCCAGCCCAGCCATTTCACATGATGTACTTTGCACAGAAGTTAAATAAGCAAGGTGACAATATACGGCCTTGAAGTACTCCTTTCTTAATTTGAAACAAGTCTATTGTTCCATGTCTAGTTCTAACTCTTGCTTCTTCACCTGCATACAGATTTCTCAGGAAGCAGGTAAGGTGGTCTGGTATGCCCATCTCTTTCAGAATTTTCCACAGTTTATTGTGATCCAAACAGTCAAAAGCTTTAGCATAGTCAATGAAGCAAAAATAATGTTCTTCTGAAGTTCCCTTGCTTTCTCCATGATCCAACAGATGTTGGCAATTAGATCTCTGGTTCCTCTGCCTTTTCTAAATCCAGCTTGAACATCTGGAAGTACTCAGTTCATGTATTGTTGAAGTCTGGCTTAGAGAATTTTGAGCATCACTTTGCTAGTGTGTGAGATGAGTGCAATTGTGAGGTAGTTTGAACATTCTTTGGCATTGCCTTTCTTTGGGATTGGAATGAAAACTGACCTTTTCCAGTCCTGTGGCCACTACTGAGTTTTCCAGATTTGCTGGCATAGAGTACAGCACTTTAACATCTTTTAGAATTTGAAATAGCTCAACTGGAATTCTATCACCTCCACTAGCTTTGTTCGTAGAGGAAAACAATGCTTCCTAAAGCCCACTTGACTTCACACTCGATGATGTCTGGCTCTAGGTGAGTGATCACACTATCACGGCTATCTGAGTCATTAGATCTCTTTTGTATAGTTCTTCTGTGTATCCTTGCCACCTCTTCTTAATATCTTCTGCTTCTGTTAGGTCCATACCATTTCTGTCCTTTATTGTGCTCATCTTTATATGAAATGCTCCCTTGGTGTCTCTAATTTTCTTGAAGAGGTCTCTAGTCTTTCCCATTCTATTGTTTTCCTCTACTTTGCAATTATCACTGAGGAAGGTTTCTCATCTCTCCTTGCTATTCTTTCAAACTCTGCATTCAGATGGGTATATCTTTCCTTTTCTCCTTTGCCTTTAGCTTCTCTTCTTTTCTCAGCTATTTGTAAGGCCTTGTCAGACAACCATTTTGTCTTTTTGCATTTCTTCTTCTTGGGGATGGTTTTGATCACCGCCTCCTGTACAATGTTACCAACCTCCACCCATAGTTCTTCAGGCACTCTTATCTATCAGATCTAATCCCTTGGAATCTATTTTTCACTTCCACTTTCCATGCTGCTACTGCTGCTAAGTTGCTTCAGTCATGTCCGACTCTGCACAACCCCATAGATGGCAGCCCACCAGGCTCCCCTGTCCCTGGGATTCTCCAGGCAAGAATACTGGAGTGGGTTGCCATTTCCTTCTCCACTTTCCATAGATTTCATTAAATTCCTAAAGGGGCTGATGACATTAAAAAAGTTAATAAACTATTAACTCAGTTAAGAAATGATGAAAATAAAAAAGCACTGGAGGCTCATGTAGTTTCTCTACAGAGCCGAAAAGCCAATAACTTGGGCCTCCAAGCAGACCCAACCTTAGGCTTTTTAGCATGAAGCAACCAGTGACCATGTGTAGTTAATCCAGGGTAACTGTCCCTGAATACAAGCCCTGTCCTTCCCATCATCCAAACAGAGAGGAGATCCTATAACCAGGAATGCAGAGTAGTTTCAGATTTGCAAAAGCTAGGTTGCATTTTATTCATTTCTGTATACCCTACACCCAGCCTCTGCCTAGCCACCAGCAGGCACTCTGCATATGTTGCATTAAATGGAAATGACTCCAGCCCTACTCCTCTGAAAACTCACCTGAATCATTACTCCATCTCTCTGAACCTTAGTTTCCCCATTTATAAAGTAGAGGTGAAAACAACCTTCCTTGGGGGACTGTCTCAAGGATGAAATGAATAACGCATGTAATCACATTCTGTGAATCTTACTGCACTCTGCAAATACGAAAGCTGAGAAAACTGAAAGTTGCCTTTTTGTGGCTACTTCTCAAATGTGCCCAGATACTATCAACATTTTAATAGCAAAAAAGCTGGTCCAACTTTCTCATTAACAGTCTTGCATTCAATACAGTAAATAATCTAAATTTCAAGCTTATTCTTGGAACTCAATAAAGTTATTTTTACTTTTAAACAAAAGAAAACACAATGACAAAAAAGGAAGGACTTAAGTAGTTTTCTTTCTCCTGAACTGGCTCTGGTGCAAATAAGTTTGTTCACCACTGACTTAGATGCTTCAGAAATAAATCATGACTCTTTCCACTCAATCTTCATTCCTTGACATTGGATTTTTGCTTGCTTCAGCACCTAGTAATGAAAGGACTTTTTCTTGATGTCACATATGGAACTGATAGTTTCTCTGATATATTAACTGTTCAGAATTAACATTAAAACACTATAATTTCTGTAGACCACTAAGAAAATGAAGAAGCTGGAAAAGGACACAGCCACATGGAAAGCTCGGTTTGAGAACTGTAACAAAGCTCTGTTGGACATGATTGAAGAGGTGAGGAACTTTTTCCCTTTGCTTATCATCCCTTGTCAATACATTCATACTCAGAAAATAATTATGCCCTAATAGCACAAATGATGACCTCTGAAGAGCTGAGTTTTTTCTAGGGTGTGGTATATGATACTCTAATAAAAAATAATCAGAGCAAAAGTAATTTAGAGTTGGGTCCAGACTCAAAGAGCATTGTGACCCTAAGTCACATGCCTACTTGTTGATTCCAAAGCTGTGCCCAAGACAGCACCACACCTGCTGGACTGTGAATTCCTCAAAGCCAGGATGAGTGTTTTACCTGTCTTTGAATTTCCCTGGTGCCGGACACACAACAGATGCAGAATAAATTTATTAATTGATTCAAGCATACTGAGAGAAAACACCAGCTCAAGCACCCAGGGTATGTGCTAATTTACAGACAGATGTGCATGTGCATTGTTTAATTCCTCCAACAGGCATTTAAATACTGATATTACATCAGGCTCTGGAGGTTTTGAGATCATAAAAAGCAAAGATACATGACCCTTAACATGAGAGGCAGGGCTTACAGGTGAAAAAAAAAGTCTTAAAAGGTACAGAGTAGCACAAAGCAGAAGGGGGGGGGGGGCGGTGGAGAAGTAAGATGATTCCATGCACAAACACACCAACATTTCTAGAGAAAAGGAGAACTGAATAGTTTGAGCAGCATCATGAAAGAGTGTGGTTACTTTCTCTGGATATAATTACTATTTTAACAATTCATCCCAAACTACAACCAATTCCAAAGAGATGTGCTTATTATTCATAAACAGAAATCAAACAGTTGCTGGATTAGCATATAGCCGTTTATCTATGGGACAGATAAGAAGTTGCTGACCGCCAAATCCCAGTCCATCTCAGTCATTTTGCCGCAAGCCTCTGCTTATTCCTTCTAAGTCTTAGAAGCAGAAAATGCATCTATTTTAAGATTTTTAGAAGCCTTAGACTGAAGCAGAAAGAAGCTTTGCTATCTTTCTTTCCTTAAAAAAAAAAGTGGATTAAAATTCTATCAAAGTCTCCAACATAATGCAAAAATAGAAGTGATGTCCCTGACCAAGGATCTGTTCAGCCACCACCCTGTGGTCAGAGCCTAACAGACAAATTCCTGGATTAATGATTTTGATTGTCTCCAGAGAGCATTTTACTTTACTCTAGTAAAACCTGGCAGTTTTACTTTTCCTACCCTTTTGTTTGTGTGTATTTAAATCACAGAAAGCATTGAGAGCTAAAGAATATGAGTGCTTCGTGATGAAAATTGGAAGGTTAGAGAATCTCTGTCGAGCTTTACAAGAAGAGAGAAATGAACTCTATAAAAAAATCAGAGAAGCAAAAATGCCTGAAAAGGATGATCAAGGTCAGCACACCTCTGATGACGAGCCAAACACCTCTGTGAATGAAGAGGCTGACGCAGAGGAAGCCAACAACGTTCACAAGGCTGTGCAAAATCTCGCGGCGGCCTTCATGATAATGCATTGTCCAGAGTCAACCCTTGACGTATCCAAAGAAATCCACCCAGAGGTCGACAGTCCTCCAGGGGACTGCGACACGGCCCTCAGGGGGCTGGAACAAGCTCCTCTGAGTCCCGCATGCCATTCAGAAATACCCCTGCCTCCCCCAAATCCTCAAGCTGAGGGCAAGAGAGTCAGTGAGACAGAACCTACCCTGAGAGCAGAGACAGGAGCTGAGGCCCAAGACGATGGTCTCCCTGGTGCAGCACCGGCTGATCAGCAGAACCGGAAGCCAGAGGCAGCAGCTTCCAGTCAGGCCCCGAAGGCCCCAGCCAAGCCCTCCCTACCGGTGGTGAAGGCCAATGAGCAGCCCTGGAAGCCGGAGGCAGCTTCAGGTCAGGCCCAGGAGCCCACAGCCGAGGCCTCGCTACCGGTGATGGAAGTGAACGGGCAGCCCCGGAAGCCTGAGGCAGCGACTTCCGGTCAAGCCCTGGAGCCCCCAGCTGAGACCTTCTTATGTGTGATGGAGGCCAAATGTTCCGCCCCACCACCTGCAGTGGGAGCACACCTGCCAGCTAGGGAGTCTGGATGTGAGCCCATGACACAGCCCCCACCAACAGCAGAGGGGCTGCCGGGAGGGGCCTCAGGTGGACCCCCACTGCCCAAAGTGGCTGACACCAATCTGGAAGGAGTAGACTAAGACTCCTCTGCCTTTGGAGGCTGTTTCCATCATCGTGGTAACAGATTATCTCCTGAAGGAGGCATTAAGGGCTAGGGAGGTCTAATGGAAGAGGCTTAATTAGAATCAATACAGTTTTAAATATTATGTAAAGTATCTTCAGCCTTTGCTATTTGTTCTCAATTTATAATTGACTTGGAGCTTTTCTGTTTAACGTTGGTTGATAGTATAATTTTCCCAAATGACAACAAAACATACAGCATAGCAAATCTATATTAATTTGCCATTAAGATGGTACTTAATTCAATTTCTTAATCAACAGTAAGATTTGGTGTTTAAAGACTTCCACTACATAAATACTGAAAATGTAATGCTTTATTTCCATAGAGTTTAATAAGTTCCACAGTAAGTTAAATGGATGATCAGTTTCCAGTTAGACATTATATACATATAATAATATATGCATGTGTATGTATGCTTATAATGTATATGTGTGAATATATACATATATGTGTCTATGCACATATATGCATGCATATTTTATATACATGTATGCAAGCGAATATTGCATACACATTTCTCTTACCTCTTTTAGGCTTTCTCTCATGCAAAATATTTAGATGCTAATCAAAAAAAATTATCTCTTACTTGCACTTGGGACTACAGTAGATTAATGTTCTGTGAATCAGAAATAAGTTCAGAACACAAATATTAGGCCATATAATGTTGGGTAAAAATAAATAACCCAATGATAGGTCAATAAATTCAGCCAACAGATTAAGTGACAGAACAGCAGTTGAGTTAGACTGCAAGGCTATAGAGAGTGTGTGGACACAAAGATAGCCAAAAGAGGCCCTAAAAGGGGGGAACAATCACAGTAGTGGACTGCTCACCTCTTCCAGCTGCCTCTCCTACACAACTCAGCCCATTGCTTTGCAACGTGCTCATGTGGTGAGGCAGCTTCCTACAAGGAAAGAGTTGGAAGTGGGAAAGGGAACTAGGGGGTGGAGGCATTGAGGGCCCTCAGACTGAGACGCTATGCTCTGATCCCCGCTCCCCCCTCCCCCGCTCTGAGCTAGAGGTCTCAAGAGACCATATTCACATGACCCTGCCAACTCGTCAGTTGCCTCCCTGAGAGAGTGTCTACCACTCTCTCCAGAGGGTTCCCCACTACCTCCTGCTGTCACTTTCGTGGTCTAAATTCTCAGAGCTTCTGCTCCTTCTTTCCAATCCTCTCCTTTGCAGCAGAAAATTACACTCAGCCCTCATCTCAATTATGGCTTAGTAAAAGCTATTATTCTTCTGAAACAGAAACCTACACAGGGTCTCAATATGAGTGATGAGGTGTACAAGCTAACACATTTTCTGCTTTAATGAATACTGTACAGCCAGAAGTACAAAGCAAAAGACAAATGGATTCCTACTCAAAATGATTTGAAAAATAGGTGAAGATTCAGGAGATGCAAAAGCTAGAAACACCTGGGGTTGTCTACATGAGTATGACATTATCATTGCATAATAAGAACCTCTAATAATACTGACAGCATGAATTACTGTATCTGTAGTAAAGAGAGACTGCAACAGAGAAATAGGATAAGAAGAGAGGGAGGTAGGAAAAAGGAAGAGAGAAAGGGAGGAAGAGGAAAAAACATCTAGCCCAGTCCTACCTTGAAAGTAGAAAAATGGATAGAAGCAAGATTCTCTACTACTCATCCAAGAAATCATTCTTCAGCGTTGCACGTGGCTGTCTGCTAAGGCACACAGAGTACTTGTAGGTGGCAACCGTATGCTATAAGCATTGTAAACTGCATAAAATTTGTTTGATGTAGACAGTGAGAGTCATAACAAAATGCTAGTTGGGAAAAAAATCAGGAAAAAAGCATATCGCTATTTGAGAACCCATGTATTTTTAAAGGCTTAAGATGTTATAACCACAGGATATCCAGCCAAATTCAACATTAACTGAAAATCTTCGAGATTTAAATGTTCATTTAATTCAGAGCCAAATATGCACTAGAACAATCTAGGAGGGTCTCCTTCCTCTTTATTTTCAGCAACTGAACTTCCAAGAATGGGTAAGATTAGATAATCATAGTAAAGTCTCAGTCTGAATGTTTAGCAAGAGGAAGAGGCAGGAGAGGAGCCAAAATCTAGTAAATCAAATATTCTAATACCTAAAGTTCATTTTTTTAATCCAAAAGCTTTCATGGCAACACATTACTCACGACAGTGTATATCTTAGGCAAAATTTCAGATACAATAACTTGCCTAAAATTTGCAAGGCTTAATATAGGCTTTTAAATAATTATTTTAATATTCAAAGAATGTTTTATTATAGTCCTTTGGCCTTACTAATTATAACAATAACTCATAAGACCCAAAAGAATAAGGAATTTCTCTTCTTTATCAAGGTCATGTAACTGATTCTAGAGGTGATAAGTCTGCGTTCCAGAAACACTGGAGTTATTGGTGGTTTCTAAATTAAATAACTATAATTTATGTATTTATTAAAAAGGTACCTCTCTTCCCACATGCTCCAGTAGTGGTTTTCTTTTTAAATTTTTTATTTATATTTATTTTTACCTTTGTTACTCCTGTGTTTCAGTATTACCTAACACAGATTGTGGTTATATTCTCTTGGTTGAATTTTTAGTCTATGAATAGGATGTACATGAAGACTTTGGAAATCTTGGTTTGTGTGTGTGAGAGAGAGGAAAGAGGGAGGGAGGAAGGGAGATGGAGAGAACCTGACGACCCACGTATAATGAGAACAAAGAACCCAGTGGGTGGCCATCACTGCCTCAGACCTATCCACTTCAGTGCCAATCTCCCCTGAGACTAGGTTTCCACAGGTTTCTCTGTAAGATGCCCTCTCTGAAATACCCTGAGGGAGGGAGTGAACAAAGGTGTCAGATTATTTTCCTTTCTCTACCCAGTTCCTCTAACTGCCTTAAGCATTTTCTCTAGTAAGACCAGAAGAGGCCCATTGTTCTGCCTTTTGCTTATTCCCTCTCCCCAACCCATCTTGATCCAGGAGGGGCTTCTTGAACATGGCATTTCCTAGCACACTTGGAGAAGAGGATTGCTTAACTAGAATGCAAAGAAAGATTAAACCTTGCCCTTTTTGTATTGTATAGATACACACTTTTAAAATATCTCCTTTTTCTGAAATGATGAAAGTATTATGTGTTCATTGCAAAACTGAGGCTGCTTTTCAATAAGGCTAAGATATACCATTAGGAGAAAGATCATTTCAGGAAAACTTCCTTAGCCCCTTCTCTAACCAGTAGTTACATCCAGTATTTAGAAAAAATAAAAGTAATTAAAATGTAAAGAATTCTCTAAAAGAAGATATGAAATAAAAATGATAACTCTGGTCTCTAAAATTTGTTCCCATCATAAGCTGGCAAGTAGGATTTAGGAAGGAAGTGAGCAAGTAGAGTATATGGGTTAAATTTGCACAAGGCTTAAATAATTGTCATTTCTGAACCTGAAAATTAAAAGTTATCATTAGCTTATCCATGAGAGCATGCCATGAGAATAGAAACATTCACAAATGATAGCATGAAAGGTTTTCCTTAGCACTGTTCAGTTGTATCCTCAATACCTAAAGTTGAGTCTCCTTGGTGGCATCCCCTGATAGAAGTTCCACAGATAGAAGTTCCATCGGCATCCACTGATGCAGATGTGTGTGAATACACACACACACAGCACACATGTATAAAACTGATATAGATTTAATTCTGTTCCTATGGGTGAGTCTTTGCACCTGTATTTTCAAAGGATACTTAGCATCATTTTTCCTGGACAAAGTATAAAAAGGAATCATTTCCTGCATGAATAAGGATATTTGATAGAAACATTTAACTAGCAAAAGAAACCTAAAAATGCATTGATCTATGGCATAAAAACTATTCATAGAAGCTGTTTCACTCTATCAGGAGATGAGAAATGAGATAAATCATTTCAGCAGCACAATCAAGCTTGGTAAAATCCAAGTGTAAGTCCTTCCTGCTGGATATTAGAGCCTCAGACTTTCCACTAACACCGACATCCATCTCACTTATTTATTTGCAATATATAACAATATTTTTTGAATGAATGAAAGAAGTGTTTATTATATTTTGAAATTTTATCTGATTCTTTTTAACCCCAAATTAATTTTTAAGTCCATTTAAAAAAATTTTAAACTGTTATACAATTTTTAGAGGTTTCTTTCCATTTACAGTTATGATAAAACATTGGCTATGTTTTATATTTAACTTTGAATTTTTTAAAGGTGATGTATCATAATGTTACATTACCTCATATCATAATTAAAACATACCTTAGTGTAAGGTACATTATCTCATTATCTCAGAACTGATAGCCAGTGGATGACATCTTAAAACAAATGACACCAAACCACCATAAGAAGCAAAGCAAGAAGCCATGTGTTAAGAGAGGGAAAGGAAGAAGGAGAGAGAAAAGCTATTATATAAAAGAAAAAATAAAAAGATAAAACTTTATGAAGAGCAGTAAAGGACCACCATCAATTGGTGGTCCCCTTTGTGAAAACAGAACATCAATAAGGGGCAAATACCGTAATGACATTCACACATCTCCACATGGTAACTTCAACTTGGGGGATTTTTACAAACGTGTTTCTCAGCATCGTGTTTTATTGTCTTCTCATTTGCCTTTCTTTTAAAATAATAAATGTGTTCTTTTCAGTATTAAAGAGTATAGAACATTTAGAAAATAGAAAAATTCCCCATGACTTCATCACACTAACAACCACTGTCAGTATTCACTATATCATGGTGTATTTTAAATTATCTTTTTTATTTAACACTGGGACGGCACAGTAGTTCAAGTGAGGGTAATAGCTGTTAATAGCCACCAGATTTGTGCATTCACACTGTGTATTCAAATTTTATATGCTTTACATGGAAGTTTATTATATTGCTTATGGAATAAGCATGACTATGCAAAGACAAATACACAGCACACTTACACGTTGTTTGGAAAAGTTATGCAATGCAATTCACGTAAACATTCTACCATTTCCAAGTAAATCTCCTGGACATAGGCTAGAGTGAGATGTCTAAACCTAACGCAGCTCAAAAATTATATAAAAATCAGAAGCCTACTCTAAAGAAATACAAATGCCTTAAATAACAAAACAAGAAAAAGTCAAACTCCAGTTGATGAAGTGACAGGAAACATATGATAATACCATCCATCACTGCTAAATAAAGGTCAATGTTCTAAAGCAAATCTAATTTCTTCAAAGTTAATGAGACCGTTAGTGGTTTTGTTGCTCTAATGAAATGATGGTTGCCGGCACTAGTTATAGTATATCCATTAAGCTGGGCAAGGCTAAAAACCATTGTAAACCTGAGATTGCTCTAATATCTACCAGGCAGATGCAAACAGCCATGGAATAGTCAAGGATCCCATATGCTAAGAAAATCAGAGTCCAAAGTTATAAAAATAGTATGACAGAGATGCCTTTCATCACATCTAAAGTCACGCGGTTAAACATTATTAGTTGAAATACTACCAGTGTGATAGCATAGGCAAGATTTAATCAAATATAGCAATGCTCTACCCAAACCAGTGTAATTCCTCATAGACTATTGTAATATAGTCTATATTACAAGTAAGTCTTTGTTTTCTTAACATTCTTATCAAAGAGTCATTCCCTGGAATAAAATCACTCATGTCCAATCAAACTGAAAAATGTAGATCCCAGGAATCAGGCTGTTGAGTCTCTTGTTCCTGTTCTGCTGCCCACTTGCTGTGTGACTTTGGAGAAACCACCTAACATACCGGGGCCTCAATTCACTCAACTATAAAATGATTACCTTGGACTAGATGATCTCTGGGGGTTTTGGCATCTCTGATTAAATTCTTAAAAGACTTCAGAAGTTATGTGTGTTTTCTGCTCTCCAGGGAGGTTTTAGTCTAAGAGATCTTCACATCACCTTGGGCACATCTATTTGAAGTTAGGCAAGGGGAAAGAGACAGGAGATTACTCTAGTAAATTGTTTTTTAATTTTAAAAGACAAAGCGTTAAGGGGTAAATCACAAATTCCTTGATTTTCTCAACAAATATTGAAGTCCTTCCATGTGTGAGTTTCCATAGTGGCCACTGGAATGGCAGTGGCTACAAGGCTGAACCAAGGATTTCAGGACCACCCAAACCTTAACTCTATCTGCTCCCAATCAGAGCACCTGGTCATCTGACTCTGACTTGAGCATCCCTCCCACTACTTGTGCCACAAATTTCAGCAGCTAAACAGCAGGAAGGAAACCTCTAGGAGCATTTTCATTACAAATGCCACCCAGATCTCCAGGTGGGAGAGTGTGTGTTCCTGGTAGAGCAGGAAGATTATATGAAATGTGTGTGTGGTTATTTGTGTGTGAATGTATATGCATATATACATATACATGTATATGTATATATGTGTGAGTGTATATGTGTCTGAGTGCGTACCTGTGTGTGAGGGCATTTACAAGGTTTGTGTGTTATATGGACCAGTGTATGTGTGCAGTTTTGTGCAGGTGTGTGCTATAATGTATCTCTATGTGAACGCATATAGCTGACTGTAACTATACCACTGCATAGTAAGTTGACATGAGCCTACATAAGTGTGTGTAGTTGTGTCTGGGTTTATGGCATGTGCATGATGTCTGGGAACTGAAAAGCTGAAATGCTATACATGTGCTTTTAGGCATGTGGCTAGCTTGTTTTTATAGGATCATGTCTTGTTGCAGACTTCCGTTTACACAGCTAATCCTTTATTTTTTTTGCTTGCAGTGTCACAAGGCTCATTCTATTTTGGCTGACAATCTGCCTCTGAACAAACAGGCAGGTGTATAAGGCTATAAGTGGTAGTGGCTGCTATTCATGAAATACTCGCACACACCACCAGCCCGAGGTGACGGCCACCACTGACTCATGACTCCATCATCAAGCAAGGCTATGAGTATACCTGGGGAAATTTACACAGACCTTATGAGACCTTGTGAGCAAGGAACATAAGCAGTGGCAGCAAAAAGGCCTGGTCTTTCTGAATGTAAAATAAGTTTCTCACATGGTCTCCGTCTCTAAAGGCAGGATCCTTGGAGGCAGCGTTATAATCTTCTCTCTGCTAAACCAGTATCCAGCTGAAACCAACCCCCTGATTATCAAGAATGTTTCTCTGATCTTAAAGCCAAGGAGATAGCCCCCCAATCCGTTTATGCCTTAATCAGTGAGTCAGAAGGGAACCAGAGTTGATTGCAGATGCTACCAGTCCACCAGTCATGCCCACGACTCATCCTTCGCACAGAGCTTTTTGGCTCTAATACAGTTCATCTCCCAAAATGCCTAGTATTGATGAGCTGTGCTATCATTGCTGGACCATCTGGCTGCTCCCTTGTCCATTATTAGAACACTGATCCAGAAGTCCTCCAATTCCATCTGGGAGTAATTCAAAGCAATACCCAGAGGAAGGAGAGTGAGATTTCTTTCTTTATAACAAATGAACTGCCTGTCACACAAGTTAACTGGTCTTCAAAAGTTAAGGGGAACAAAACAACTAACCATAAATAAAATTAAAAGACAAGCACAGATTGGGAGAAGTCAGTCATAATAAATTACAACAAAGCATTAACATGCAGAAAACAAACAGAAATCCTACAGAGCAATGTAAACTCAGAAGAGTTTTACACTGCTGGCATGGAACAGGATGGGAGTTCACAGAAGAAATGTAAATGACTGAAATACATCAGGCCAACAAAAAGTATAAAACAAACAAACAAAAAATACTATCACTTTTGCTCATTAGACTGACAAAAATTTAAATTTTTGTAATGTCAAACATTAGCAATTTAATAGACATTTAAATTGCAGCAGATTGCCTTACCCAATCATAAACTGAAGTGATTTAAAGTTGGGCTTCTGACTTTTTAAAGAATCCTCTACTTCCTATGATATAGTAATTAGACAGTCCCATCCCACAGCCTGAGTTTTTGCCAGGACCCTAGATCATTGCATGCTAAGTCACTTCAGTTGTGCCTGACTCTTTGTGACTTACAGAGCCTAGGCTGTAGCCTGCCAGGCTCCTCTGTTCATGGGATTCTCCAGACAAGAGTACTGGAGTGGGTTGCCATTTCCTTCTCCAGGGGAATCTTCCTGACCCAGGGATCGAACCCACATCTCTTAGGTCTCCTGCATTGGCAATCGGGTTCTTTATAACTAGTGCCACCTGGAAAGCCTAGATCATCAGCTCTCTAAACACCAGTTCTGTTCTTGATGCCCCATAAAACTATAGGAAGCTCTGCTGAGCTTCTCAGCCTCTCAGCCACAGTTCAGATTTTTGCAAGTTCCTTGAGGGAAAAAACCAGTCCAAATGTCACTTCATTTCTGTTTTTTCCTTTTCTTAAGGACCTTGTCCCTTCAAGTTTTTGCTGGCTGAGTAGCACTCCAGGGCCTTCACAGAGGCATTTTATGTATTTTCTTCATCTTTTCTAGTTGTTCTTAGAGCAAGGAAGAGCTGCAATGAGTGCTTCCTCCCTTACCAGAAGCAAAATTCCCACCCAGCTTGTCTTCTGAGCATCAGCTTCATCATCTTGAGATGCTGGAAATTCATCCCATTTCTTTTGAGCTCTAAAATTAAATTATTCCCTATGGCTATCCTTAGAGTTTCTGTTTCTTTAAAACACCAAGTCTAGGGTATCTGCTTTGTTGTTTCAGCTAACATTTTGATCTTTATTATTATCTAATACAATGAAAATATTAAAGATCAACCATAGTTGAAACCAGACAAAGAAGTTTTTTTCCCATGTGCCAAAGACTCTGAGGCCACAACTGATCCAGCAGGAAAGCGTGCCATGATAAATGAATAGTGCCTACCCTCGAGAGGAGTGGTGGCCCATATTTGCCAGGCATTTGTCAGACACAAAGCAAATGACCCACAAGTGGACTCATCTCTCTGAGAAGTTACTTTGTATCCATTCAGATTTTTAAAAGACACAGCTAATACCTCTCTTTGCAAGGTGGGCAAGGGTTTGCTAACATGGCAGATATTCATCCCATAAACTAAGAGATTGTTGTTGTTGTTCAGTCGCTAAGTCATGTCAGACTTTGCAACCCCATGAACTGCAGCATGCCAGGCTTCCCTGTCCTTCACTATCTCCCGGAGTGTTCTCAAACTCATGCCCACTAAGTCAATGATGCTATCTAACCATCTCATCCTCTGCCACCCTCTTCTCCTTTTGCCTTCAATCTTTCCAAGCATTAAGGTCTTTTCCATTGAGTCAGTTCTTTGCATCAGGTGGCCACAGTATTGGAGCTTCAGCTTCAGCATGAGTCCTTCCAGTGAATATTTAGGATTGATTTCCTCTGGATTGACTGGTTTGATCTCCTTGCTGTCCAAGAGACTCTCAAGAGTCTTCTCCAGCACCATAGTTCAAGCATCAATTCTTCAGCACTCAGCCTTCTTTATGGTGCAACTCTCACATCTATACATGACGACTGGAAAAACCATAGCTTTGACTAGATAACTCTTTGTCCACAAAGTGATGTCTTTGTTTTTAATACACTGTCTAGGCTTATCATAGCTTTCCTTCCAAGAAGAAAGTGTCTTAATTACATGGCTGCAGTCACTGTTTACAGTGATTTTGGAGCCCAAGAAAAGAAAATCTGTCACTGCTTCTACTTTTCCCCCTTCTATTTGCCAAGAAGTGCTGAGACCTGATGCCATGATCTTAGTTTTTTGAATGTTGTTTTCAGTCAGCTTTTTCACTCTCCTCTTTCTAAAGAGGAACTAAAGAGGCTCTTTAGTTTCCCTTCAATTTGTGCCATTAGAGTAGTATCATCTGCATATGTAAGTTGTTGGTATTTCTCCTGGCAATCTTGATTCCAGCTTGGGATTCATCCAGCCCAGCATTTCACATGATATATTCTGCACAGAAGTTAAATAAACAGGATGAAAATACACAACCTTATACTCTTTTCCCAATTTTGAACCAATCATTTGTTCCATGTAAGGTTCTAACTGTTGTTTCTTGACCCACATACAGGTTTCTCAGGAGACAAGTAAGGTGGTCTAAGTAGTCCCATTTAAGAGTTTTCCACAATTTGTTGTGATCCACACAGTCAAAGGCTTTAGAGTAGTCAATGAAGCAGAAGTAGATGCTTTTCCAGAATTCCCTTGCTTTCCCTATGATCCAATGAATGTTGGCCATTTGATCTCTGGTTTCTTTGCCTTTTCTAAACCTAGTTTGTACATCTGGAAGTTCCTGGTTCACCTAGTGCCAAAGCCTACCTTGAGCATCACCTTACAAGCCTGTGAAATAAGCACAATTGTCCAGAAGTTAAACATTCTTTGGCACTGCCCTTCTTTGTGATTGGAATGAAAACTGACCTTTTCCAGTCCTGTGGCCACTGCTGAGTTTTCCAAATTTGCTGACATATTGAGTGTAGCACTTTAACAGCATCATCTTCTTCAGAATGGGAGAAAATAATAGCAAATGAAGCAACTGACAAACAACTAATCTCAAAAATATACAAGCAACCCCTGCAGCTCAACTCCAGAAAAATAAATGACCCAATCAAAAAATGGGCCAAAGAACTAAATAGACATTTCTCCAAAGAAGACATACAGATGGCTAACAAACACATGAAAAGATGCTCAACATCACTCATTATCAGAGAAATGCAAATCAAAACCACTATGAGGTACCATTTCACGCCAGTCAGAATGGCTGCGATCCAAAAGTCTACAAGCAATACATGCTGGAGAGGGTGTGGAGAAAAGGGAACCCTCTTACACTGTTGGTGGGAATGCAAGCTAGTACAGCCACTATGGAGAACAGTGTGGAGATTCCTTTAAAAACTGGAAATAGAACTGCCTTATGATCCAGCAATCCCACTGCTGGGCATACACACTGAGGAAA
Source organism: Bison bison bison (assembly GCF_000754665.1). NCBI lineage: Eukaryota > Metazoa > Chordata > Mammalia > Artiodactyla > Bovidae > Bison > Bison bison. The sequence continues at coordinate 2,167,294 of NW_011494770.1, forward strand.
CCAGAAGGGAAAGAGACACGTGTACCCCAATGTTCATCGCAGCACTGTTTATAATAGCCAGGACATGGAAGCAACCTAGATGCCCATCAGCAGATGAATGGATAAGCAAGCTGTGGTACATATACACAATGGAGTATTACTCAGCCATTAAAAAGAATACATTTGAATCAGTTCTAATGAGGTGGATGAAACTGGAGCCTATTATACAGAGTGAAGTAAGCCAGAAAGAAAAACACCAATACAGTATACTAACACATATATATGGAATTTAGAAAGATGGTATTAATAACCCTGTGTACGAGACAGCAAAAGAGACACTGATGTATAGATCAGTCTTATGGACTCTGTGGGAGAGGGAGAGGGCGGGCAGATTTGGGAGAATGGCATTGAAACATGTAAAATATCATGTATGAAATGAGTCGCCAGTCCAGGTTCGATGCACGATACTGGATGCTTGGGGCTGGTGCACTGGGACGACCCAGAGGGATGGTATGGGGAGGGAGGAGGGAGGAGGGTTCAGGATGGGGAACACAGGTATACCTGTGGCAGATTCATTTCGATATTTGGCAAAACTAATACAATATTGTAAAGTTTAAAAATAAAATAAAATTAAAAAACAAAAAACAGCATCATCTTTTAGGATTTGAAATAGTTCAGCTGGAATTCCATCACCTCCACTAGCTTTGTTCATAGTAATGCTTCCTAAGGCCCACTTCATTTCACACTCCAGGATGTCTGGCTCTAGGTGAGTAACCACACCATTGTGGTTATCCAGGTCTTTAAGACCTTTCTTGTATAGTTCTTCTGTGTATTCTTGCCACCTCTTCTTAATCTCTTCTGCCTCTGTTAGGTCCTTACCATTTCTGATGTTTATCGTGCCCATCCTTACCTGAAATGTTCCCTTGATATCTCCAATTTTCTTAAAGAGATCTTTAGTCCTTCCCATTCTATTGTTTTCTTATACTGCTTTGCATTGTTTATTAAAAGAGACTAAAGTGAAAATCACACAATCATGTCTGACTCTTTGCAACTCCATAGACTGTACAGTTCATGGAATTCTGCAGGCCAGAATACTGGAGTGAGTAGCCATTCCCTTTTCCAAAGGATCTTCCCAACCCAGGGATCAAACCCAGGTCTCCCGCATGACAGGCAGATTCTTTACCAGCCACCAGGGAAGCCCAAGAATGCTGGAGTGGGTAGCCTATTCCTTCTCCAGTGGATCTTCCCAACCCAGGAATTGAACCAGGATCTCCTGCATTGCAGGCAGATTCTTTACCAGCTGAACTACCATAGACTAGCAAAAACCAAATCCCAGTGACTCATGGTTTAGGTTTCCCATCACTTTGTTTATAAGAATTGAAGTTTGAATTAGAAATAGGGGGCATGTCCTTGATTGTCTTAGTCTTCATACTGCTATACCAAAATATCACAGACTGAGTGGCTTAAAAACAATGTAAATTTATTTCTCATAGTTCTGGAGGCTGGAAAGTCCAAAATCAAGGTGCAGGCAGATTCAGTGTCTGGTGAGAGCCTGCTTCCTGGTTCAGAGCTGGCCATCTTCTGTGTCTGCACCTGCTGGAGGGATGAGAAGGCTCTCTGGAACCTCTTTTCCAAGGGCATTCATCCCATTCATGAGGGTTCCACCCTTATGACTGAATCACCTCTCAACGACCCCACATCTTAATACCATCACATTAGTCACTCACTGGTGTCCGACTGTCACCCCATGAGCCTGCCAGGCTCCTCTGTCCATGGAATTCTCCAGGAAAGAATATTGGAATGGGTTGCCACGCGGTCCTCCAGGGGATCTCATCACAGTAGGGATTACAATTTTAACATAGGAACTTCGAAGAACACATTCAGTCCATAACATTGCTTGAGACTCAGCTGTCAGAAAGAGAAGGCAATGGCAACCCACTCCAGTACTCTTGCCTAGAAAATCCCACGGACGGAGGAGCCTGGTAGGCTGCAGTCCATGGCGTCGCGAAGACGGACACAACTGAGCGACTTCACTCTCACTTTTCACTTTCATGCACTGGAGAAGGAAATGGCAACCCACTCCAGTGTTCTTGCCTGGAGAATCCCAGGGACGGGGGAGCCTGGTGGGCTGCCTGTCTATGGGGTCACACAGAGTCAGACACAACTGAAGTGACTTAGCAGCAGCAGCAGCAGCTGTCAGAAAGTGGTAATTATGGTGACTCTATATTCTATACCCCAAATAGAAGGAGGCACTGAGGGCTACTGCTCTCACATCAGGAATAAGATCGAATGCTGGAAATCAAGACTGACCAGGAGAAGCCAGCTCACAAGTATAAAAATTATAATTCTGTCCCTAGTTCAAAATATTCTTGATTTTCACTAAATTGGCTCCAAAATGGGGGCTTTAGAGAGCTGGCCACATTGATGAGACTTTTTCAGACCATAGTTACAGGAGAGAAGGGCCTTCCTGGACTCGTCTCAGCCTCCAAGCTGCTCCCGGGCCAATCTGCAGGGAACCAGATAACAGACTCCTAACCTGCTTATTTCAGTCAGCGGTTTTGCTTCTTGCTGTGCCCAACCTCACAGATTCCAAAGGCCTTTACTCCGAACCTGCCTGCGAGCAAGGACAGTCAGCATCAGCTGTCACCGCGCCGATAACGGGTTTAGGCTGCTGCCGACCCAAGGAAGCCACTTTGAGTAGACGATGTATCTACATTCCTGCGGCCCAAACCCACACCCTCCGCGATGGCTGCGGCACAGAGAGAGCACGAGCTCCACCTACTGAGCACTGCAGGCCTAGCAGGCTTCGCGGCCAGCTAGACGGGCATGGCACCCAGGGCGGGCCTGAAAACCACCTTTGTACAGACATTAAGGAGGCCTCATCTTCCGCCAAGGTTAGTAATTGTTTTTGAGGGTTATGCTGAAAAAAGTTACAAGGAAGTTCATTTTGCTCTGAACAAACTTGAAACTTAACTACAGTTGGGATCCAGGCAGTATTCCACTTAAGTGAGACATGGGCAAGCCAGCAACTGCAGAGTTTGAACACAGTTAAGGACTCACCCTTAAGCAGGCAGTAGGTGAGGCACCAGGGACTGAAAGAGGAATGATCTACACTAGACCAACAACAGAAAAGTGGTAAAGCTGTGTCTGTATTCCACAGCTGAGAAACACGCGCACTGAACTCAGCCACGATTCACTCCCCAGAGCGTCTACCTCCAAGGGTTTTCCATCTTTCCCTGTGTTCTATCACCACTGTCACTAAGCTGAGAATGAGAAGTCATGATGACTTATTTATTGTTCTGTTTTGGTTTGATTCTTGAGTTGCGGATTGACAAATGATATGTTTGGAATTTTGTTCTCAAAATAGCTTCTTTGCAGATGCCCTAAGCCAGTCCTCTTGGCCAGGCTTTCTGAAAATTCTGCCAGGAAAACTCTCAAAGTGTTCAGTCCCTTCCCTGTATTCACAAACTCCTCCACATGTGCTAATAGCGCATTTCTGACAATGATCAATAAAATATGGTTTCAAATGTTTTTAGCACCTAATGACCCAATCTTACTTCCTCAATACATACAAACAATAGGTTAGTTAGTAAATAAACAGTCTATTAAGTAAAAAACCCAAAACTGGGTGATATGGTCATGCACTTTTGCAGCTGGGCAGCAGAACCTGAACACCCCAGGGGACCCTTCCTGCAGAGATATCCTGGTGCCCAGCCTCGGTCCACAGCCATCATCCAAGCATAATCCAATGAACTGCACAGGTGTGCTTCCTTCTCCAGGAAGAGACCTGGTAAACACAAATAATAGGAAATGGGCAAAGAAGTATCATGTTGGATGCAGGATATACAGATTGAAGGGAGAATTTATTATTCACAAACTAAACTTTCTTAGGGTTTCCCTGAGAGCTCAGTTGGTAAAGAATCCACCTGCAATGCAGGAGACCCCAGTTCAATTCCTGGATCGGGAAGATCCGCTGGAGAAGGGATAGGCTACCCACTCCAGTGTTCTTGGGCTTCCCTGGTGGCTCAGCTGGTAAAGAATCTGCCTGCAATGTGGGAGATCTGGGTTCTATCCCTGGGTTGGAAAGATGCCCTGAAGAAGGGAAAGGTTATCCACTCCATGGCCTGGAGAATTCCATGGACTGTATAGTCCATGGGGTCACAAAGGGTTGGGCACGACTGAGCGACTTTCACATCACATCACAAACTTTCTTAAGCTACTACTGTGAGAATTGCATTTAAGGCCCTTCTAAAGTTTCTGGTATTTTACTATGATTATATTTTTGACTACAGTCCAGGTGGGCAATAACTTAAGGTATTAAATATTTATGTGAGCTCATAGTTTTACCCATAAAGATTCAATCATCATGTTTTCCATCCATTCCAGCCCCCTTCTTTTTGCAAGGTTCTGTGCAAAGTAGTTTTGAAAACATGTTTCCAGCCAATCATTCAACTGTTGACCTGCTAAGATTTCTTAGATGCCTTATTCTTTAATTCCTACAATTCAGTTCAAAGAGGGCACCTAAAGCAACTATCAGCTACTACAAATTCAAGTTTAACCATTAGGTGAGCTGCTGGGAGAAACTTTTCTCAGCACCTTGAAAGCTTACTTCCTTGGCCCACATTAGAAATCTGGTCCAGAAATGTGTACTTTCAAAATGAGCACAGCTCCACAAGCAGACCGTTTACTTCAAGGCCTTTCTGATTTTCTTCCTTTGGGGTTGAATTATAAATTTTGAAATCTTTACACTCATAATTAGTATCTTGTTAAATTATATTTAAACCACGAAAGGGCTTATCCAGGTAATGCTAGAGGTAAAAGATCCACCTGCCAGTGCAAGAGACCTAAGAAATGCAGGTTCAATCCCTGGATCAGAAAAATACCTTGGAGAAGGGAATGGCAACCCACTCCAGTATTCTTGCCTGGAGAATCCCATGGACAGAGGAACCTGGCAGGCTACAGTCCACAGGGTCGCAAAGAGTCAGACACGACCGAAGTGACCTAGCAGAGCACAGCACAAATGAAGAAAACTCAAAGTGCCTAAGTACCCACTCCAATCTCAAAATAGAGACAGTTTTAAAAGAAAAAGACTTCTCCTGAACTATTTTAAACATCATTCTTCTTTGATAAAATCGTTTCTTTTGAATTTTAGAACTTAGCAATTTCGAATACACTTTCTTCCACAGCTTCAATGATTTGCTACAGATATTTTCTTAAAACTTTCAACTAATACAAACCCAAATATGCACATCAGCTTTAAGAGAAATCATAAGGTTTTTAGCAACAGAAACAGAATTTGCATGTTACCTCCTTTTTAATTTTTTCACCCCAAAAGCTATAATAAAACATTAGTACCTCTTACACTAAACATCATATAAATACTTAATGTTAAAATCCAAATTTCAAGAGAGTAAGAGCCAGAACCTACATCCCATCTACCTAGATGACAGATTAAAGACACCTGGAAAATGATTGTGATTTCAACACAATTCTTCAAAAAGAACTCTTGCTGCCTTGTACACAATTTGGTACATATGCATTAATAAACCTGACAAAAATGTAAATGAGAGACATGCCAGGAGTGAAACTTCTCCTTCAGAATTTTTTCAATCTAGTAAAATTCTTCTTAATCAAAAAACGCAAATCTTATATGCCAAATGCTTTGTTAGAATTTCAATTCGTTATTTTAAGAAGGATCTATATTTAAAATTTCATTTCAGTGTCAGGGAAGATCACAGATGACACAGTAATTCTCAGCAAGAATATTTTAGGTGTACATACCTTGAGCAGTCTCATCCTCTCTCATGGAATGCCACCACTTCAGAAGTAGAATTCGGCAGTTTTTAAAAGCTGCACATAGCTATCAAATGTGACCAGTCTTCTGAACAAACAATCATGACTCCTTTTGGCTCCTACCCCTGCACATATGTGCTCAATAAACACTGAATTGACTAGCAGTTAGCATGTCAAGCATGACGTGTGAAAGACGAATTTTAGTGAGATAGTCATAGCTGTTTAACACCAGAAATCAAGAGCATCTGGGATAGATGTTATTTTTTAAGTAGAAACAGAGTCATTACTAACTTGTTCATTTTACCTCTTACGTCTGTTTCTCAGTGAAGAGTTTATAAATTCATGAAGCTATTAATTCATTAAACCTTACTCTAAGAATATTAGAAAGTTGGTACTTGTGTTTTCCTGCGGTAACAGAAAGTGTGACCCAAAAGGTTAAGTGATATGCCTGAGTATGAAGAAGGCACAGTTTAAACCCAGGTTTCCTGCCTCCGAGTCCGGGTTGGCTGAGTGAGTTCAGATGCCTGTTAGGGATTACTGATCCTGCAGTGTTTCAGCAGGTACATCGCAACCTTGATGCCTCAAGCTGGACCGGGCCAGCAGAGACAGATACCAACACCATAGGACATCACCCTGGCCAGCACAGGGTGACCATGATCTGTTACTGTCACATTCCAAGCATTATCATTTGCAAGTGATGTTCATTGCACTAAGTCAGGAGTATGGACACCAGCCTTCACGGGCATACTTGAGACGAAAAATACAATCCCTGTACCACAATGACAGGCCCCTGTCTGTTTTCACCATGAAGGGGGAAAAAGGTGGATCATTTCCCAGCCCAAGAAAGCACAGGTCTCAGTGTGAAGCTAAAAACCCAAATAGGCATAATCAAACATGGCTTTCATGAAATGTCTAACCCACCTTACTAAATCAGATGTCATCTGTTTATTAGTCCCACCACCTTCTCACCCCCTTCTTTCCTACTGCCTCACTGATGCTGCTTTTAGCTCGCTTCACACACCCACTGCTTTAGGCTGTGGGGAGGAATACTGACGCTTCAAGGGCAGAATTCGGCAAAAGTTTCTTAGAAGATGTTCACAGCTATTGAAGATGATCTGCCTTCTGAACAAGTAAGCCTGCTCTCAAAAGAAGCTCTTTTATGAGTCTGACACAAGATGTGCAATTCCTCCCCTGGTATTAGAGAACTCTCCACATCTTCAGGAGCCCCTTAGGAAGAAGCCTCCTGTGACGTGCCCTTAGCATTATCCACTTTCGGCAAAATGCTTGCCAACGTGTATGCTGTCGGGCCACTTTCCTCATCTGTAACATAAATGGGTTGACTCCATTTCTAAGGTCCTTCCTGCCCTACTATTATAAAAAAGCTTTCTGAAATAACATACATCATCAAAGTAAGGTGCATTTTTAGCACTTATTACCTGCCAGGGTATGTGCTAAAGCATTTTATTGCATTAAGCACTTTATTTACATTACTTCATTTAAACCTTAATAATAATACCCTTACCCCCAGACAGACACTCTTACTATTTACAGCTGATGAAAGACAGTATGAGTGCTTGAGCAGGAGAATCGTCCTCAACCAACCGTTCCTTGGCCAATCTAGCAAGTGCACTGACTCCAGTTCATTTTGTAAATCTACACTGTGATGAATGACCTCAGTACTGTGGGTGTTAGTAGCTGGTAGCTGCTCTTAGGCAGGGTCTCCATACAGTTTACCCCTGCAAAGCTGTGTCCTTACCAAGAGTTAGTCATGTTTGTCCCCACACTTGTTTGTGCCAGTTATACTTGGCACTGCAAAAATGTAATTTAATAAAAATAGTACATAAGCCAATGACATATAATTACATAAAGAAAACCCCGTTTCAGTAACTCACTAAGATGCTCTGGAGTGACAGGACAAATCATATACACACAAAAATGTTGTTAAGTATAATACACACAAGAGACAATACAGTCAAAGATTAGGGGCCAGAAGCCCCCAAAGTCGAGAGAGTTGATAAATTTATATTGTTTCTCCTATGCCTTTAAGTTCTTATTCCATTTTGAAGAAATCCAAGTGGGAGGTTTCTTAGAGAATGCATCACAAAAGGAGATTTTGCAAGAAAGGCAGCCTGGTCCTCCAAGTGCCAGAATCACACGTTAAAACAAGCAAAAGAACCACATCTGCCCAATGAATGTGTATGTCTTATATAAATCTAAAAAAAAAAAATGATGGTATATAAGTCATTGGGAGTGGGACTTTTCTGCTTTATGGAGGTATAATTCACATAATAAACTACACATATTTAAAGTATACAGTAAATTTTGACGTATATATAAGAAGTTATCATCAAAATCAAGATTATGAACACATCTATCACTGCCAATGGAGAAGGAAATGGCAACCCACTCCAGTATTCTTGCCTGGAAAATTCCATGGACAGAGTCGTCTGGCAGGCTACAGTTAATGGGGTCGCAGTCGGACACGACTGAGCGACTTCACTCACTCACTCATCACCTCCAAAGGTCCTCATGCCTCTTTGTAATCATTTTACCTACCCTCCCCCTCATTGTGCTATGCTTAGTCGCTCAGTCGTGTCCAACTCTTTGCAACCCCATGGACTGTAGCCTGCCAGGCTCCTCTGTCCATGGGGATTCTCCAGGCAAGAATACTAGAGTGGGTTGCCATGCCCTCCTCCAGGGAATCTTCCCAACCCAGGGATCGAACCCAGGTCTCCCGCATTATAGGTGGAATTTTTACCATCTGAGCCACCAGAGAAACCCTCTCCCATTTCCTCTTTCCATCCCCAGGTGAAACTGATCTGCCAATACAGGCTCATTTGCATTTTCTAAAATTCGACATAAATGGAGTCATATAGTATATAGTTTCCTCCTCCTGACTTCTCTTTAGTGTAATTATTTTGAGACTCACCCATGTTGCACGCATCAATAGTTTGTTCCCTTTTATTGTGGAGTACTCTTCTATAGTATACTGTTTACTGATGGCTCAGTCGGCAAAGAATCTGCCTGCAGTGCAGGTAGACCTGGGTTCGATCCCTGTGTTGGATAGATCCCCTGGAGAAGGAAATGGTAACCCACTCCAGTATCCTTGCCTGGAGAATCCCATGGACATAGGGGCCTGGTGGGCTGCAGTCCATGGGGTCGCAAAGAGTCGGGCGCGACTGAGCGACTAACACTACGCTGTTCTATAGCATAGGTAGCCCCCATTTTGTTCATCCACTCTCCTGTTGATGTAGACATTTGTGTTGTTCCTGTTAGGCGCTATTACAAATAAGCTGCCAGAAACTTCTAAACAAGTCTTTTTGTGGACATGCTTTCATTTCTCTTGGGTAAACACACAGAAGTGGAAAAGCCAGGACACAGAATAGGTATATGTTTAACTTTTTAAGAAACTACTGGCTATTTCCCATCAGCAGCATGTGAGTGTTTTTTATGTCACATTTTTTGCCAGCAATTGGTATTCTTTTTTTTAAAGTCATTCCAGTGGGTGTGTAGTGGTATTTCATGATGGTTTTAACTTGCATATCCCTAATGACTAATGATGTTGCGTATCTTATCATGTGTTTGCCATTTTAATTTTTTTGGCAAAGCATTCAAGTATTTTGCACTTTTTTTTTAAGTGGCTCATTTGTTTTATTACTACATTTTGGAGTTATTCATTATTTTCTGGATCTAAGCCCTTTTCTTCCAGTTTGTGGCTTTTTTTTTTTTTCTCAATGTCTTTTGAAAAGCTCTTAATTTTAATAAAATACAACTTATCTTTTTTAGATTTTACATTTATGATCCACTTTTAGTTAAATTTTTTTAATAAGGTAAGAGTCTTGATCCAAGTTTGGTTTTTCACATATGGTACCAAATTTTCCAGCTCCACTTGACATTATCTTCTCTTCACTGAATTCTTTTTATGTCTTTGGCAAAAATTAATTGCCCATCTATGTAAGTGTGGTTTACTTTTGGACTCTATCCTTCCATTGATCAGATTGCCCACATCTGTGCAGGCTTTCCTGGTAGCTCAGATGGTAAAGAATCTGCCTGCAATGCAGAAGACATGGGTTCAATCCCTGAATCAGGAAGACCCCATGGAGTAGCAAATGGCAACTCACTCTAGTATTCTTGCCTGGAGAAATCCACGGACAGAGGAGCCTGGCGGGCTGCAGTCCATGGGATCCCAAAGAGTCAGACACGACTAAGCGACAATACTTTCACTTTCCCATTTCTGTGCCAACTGTAGCAATCTTTTAACTTTTTTGATTTACCAACCAGCTCATGTCTAGGTTTGTCTAGGGGCTTTTACTGTATTCCTGCAATGTAGGAGACCTGGGTTCAATCCCTGGGTTGGGAAGATCCCCTGGAGAGGGAAATGGCTACCCACTCCAGTATTCTGGCCTGGAGACGTCCATGAACAGAGAAGCCTGGTGGGCTACAACCCATGGGGTTGCAAAGAGTCAGACACAACTGAGCCACCTTCACTTTACTATATTCCAGTGGTTAAGAAAACTGACAGGAAAGGGAAGGCAGAAGAAAGGACAAGATGGGCAGGTAGAAAAAAGATAAAGCAAAGGTATCACAACAGGTAATTAGGACAAAGATTAGAAAAAGCTGACACTTCCAATAATAAAAAGTGGCTTTTTCTCAACTCTGCCATCAACAAAGACCACCCCCCACCTAACAGAACTCATGTTTTGAAAGGTTATGTCTGTAAAATAAACAGCATTAGATATTAATTAATTTATGTTCTCATATATTATTCATCAAAGGCATATACCATTGTTTCTGAACAGTATGGGATAACCAAGGTTGCTGTAACTCATGCCAAAAATAAACTGACCTTTTAGATATCCTGTGCAGTCTTGCGATAGGTAACATTCTGATCCCCATGAAGTTTTGTGAAATAGTCACAGAAGCCCCTGGGACTGCCACTGTCTCACTCTTGGCCCAAACCACTCTCTTTTGAGAGCCATGGGTTCTTCTGGAGCTTCAGACAAACTCCAGCCCAGGGGCTTCATCTGGCTTTACTTTCTCCGTCAACCACCTGCAGTGTCATCAGAGCCTCAGAAAAATACAGGATTCACTGATGTGATAAAAAATAACAAGAAAGTGTAAGGCATCGATTGCCAATCCATGGTTTTACAATAATTAGGAATGCCACTAATGATTAGCTCAAGAGATAACCCCTACAACCATGAAAAAAATTTCTCTCTCTCAGCACTACAAATAACCAGTGATCAGGTAGAGCAACTCAAAAAAGTCTGAAATACTAGAGCTTCAGACAAAGAGTACTGAAGAGAAACTGAACATGAAACACACCAAGAGCAACTGTTTGAAAACTTAGTCAAAAGGGAAAACCCTGTCCCAGTTGGGGAGACCAAAGCTATCAAATCTGACAGCCATGACATGTTTGAATCCAGAAACATCTTAAAGTCAGATCCCAAGTGAAGAATGACGGATTCTTAATGTAGACTGTTACAATGTCACCCGACACTGAGACACAGCTCTCTTCAAGCAATGACTGATTTTAACAAAAGAACAGCAGTCAACAAATAACACACAAAAAATGAGGGAAAAGACACAATTATTCTGATTTCAAATATTCTTTCTCCTCTTTAGAAGTTAGAAGCATTCCCGTTTGTTTTCTTCTTTCTAAAAATAGGAGATGTTTTCCCATGTGCTAGTCACCCTCACACAGGGGGCCCAGTGAGCCTCTCAGAATTACTTGCATTTTAGCACCACTGCGCTGAAGTGAGGGCTACTGTACCTGTGAAATCCAGCACCTTGTCAAAGGGCTTCCCCTATGGCTCAGTGGGTGAAGAATCCGCCTGCAATGCAGGAGACATAGGAAACAGGAGTTTGGTCCCTGGGTCAGGAAGATAGGCTGGAGGAGGAAATGGTAACCCACTTCAGTATTCTCAAAAATCCCATGGACAGAGAAGCCTGGCAGGCTACAGTCCATAGGGTTGCAAAGAGTCAGAGGCAACTAAGCACACACATGCCTTGTCAAAACAAATCCAAAGCTCTCTCTCAACTGAAAACAAACTACACACTCACTGATGTCATTTTGAGAAACAGGAGAGGAAATCCTGACTTAATTCCCAGTCAGCCATTAACTGTTCAGACTTATTTACGTAGATTTAAGTTCTCTGGCAGAGAAGGCAATGGCACCTCACTCCAGTACTCTTGCCTGGAAAATCCCATGGATGGAGGAGCCTGGTGGGCTGCCGTCTATGGGGTCGCACAGAGTTGGACACGACTGAAGTGACTTAGCAACAGCAGCAGCAAGTTCTCTGGGCCTCAGTTTATCTTTAAGATGAATGTAACAGTCAATAAGATTGAAACAAACAAATGAAAATAACAAAACAGAGAACAAAACTACTGGTTACCAACAGGGAGAGGGAAGTGGGGAAGGGCATGATAGAAGGGATTAAGAGGTACAAATTACTATGTATAAAATACATAAGCTTTAAGGATATATGGTACAGCACAGGGAATATAGCCAATCTTTTACAATTGTAAATGGAATATAATCTATAAAAACACAGAATCATTATGTTGCACATGTGAAACTAATATTGTAAATCAACCATACTTCAATTAAATGTATGTGTGTGTATGCTCAGTTGTGTCCAAGTCTTTGCAGCCCTAGCCTGCCAGGCTCTTCTGTTCATGGACTTTTCAAGGCAAGAATACTGGAGCAGGTTACCATTTCCTCCTCTAGATCTTCCCCACCCAGAGATCACACCCATGTCTCTTGCACTCCTGCACTGGCAGGCGGATTCTTTACCACTGAGCCACCTGGGAAGCCCACACACATACACACACACACACACACACACACACACAATGTGAACATGACAAAAAACACAGTCCTCGCTCTAAATTCTGGGATCTCTAATTCTATGACTGTTATAGCTATGAATTTTCTACTTTTAGGCTTACGGGGAATGTAATTAGATAATTCCAAACTTGATTTTAGTTATGATCTAAACTTTCAAACAACTGTATCAGAACCCCTGGCATGATGTCCATCACCAGGAAATGGTGCTATGGGGCCACATTCCACTTGGATTCCACTTGAATACTGACAAATGTAATCAGTATTTTTACTGAATACCATGAGACAAAGTGCTTTGTTTATTTTTGCTGTCCCTGAGACAATACCAAATTGAGCTTATATGAATTAATTATCACAGTGTCAAAGACTGTCATTAGAATAAAAATATCCTTTAAAAATACATTATTTCTAGTGTATCTGTATGACACTTTACTATCTTCAAAGATATTTCATATTCATTAGATAAGGTTTATCCCAGGTATAGAGAACTGAAAGAACATAAAAAGAATAAAAGCTCAAGCAAAGCTTTTTTTTCTTCCAAAATTTAACTCTTTACTAGAGAAACAGCCTATAAAATTAGCAAGCTAACTGCTGCTAAATTTAAGTCAAAGCTACATATGCAAGATTTAAAGAAATGGAAACCACTAAGAACAAATAAAATTTTCCTCCATTAAACATAATTCTTAATAATTGGTTTAACTTTTTTTCTTTCTACCATAGTAAGAACTATATGTTCCTTACAATTGCAAAGGAATTTTGTTGAAATAAATTACATTATTAGCAATCATGATATCCCAAGTCATTAAGGCTTTGAATAAATAAAATGTATATCTCAGATGTCTGTAGGAAATAATGGTAAAACAAGCTTGGAATCCCCTGGAGACTCTTTCCTCACCCTCCTTTCCACATGTTATTATGTACTCTAATCATTTTGTGGATTTCAATTCTTCAGCTAAGAATAATATGTGAAATGAAGGGAACAAGGAAATTTGAAACATAAGTTAAACTAGATCACAGTGCCTCAAAGTCAGCAAGAAGTTTAACAACTCAGTTTTCATTTTCTTATAACGAAGAAGGATATAATCTAGTCTTTTCATTATGCAAATTGTTGCAGGTCTAGAAACAACAACAACAAACTGTAGAATAGGATTATCTACTCAGTCAGATATAATTCCCTATAACCAGAACAATAATTATGGATCATCCACATGGAACCAACTCTGTTATACAGAATGCTTATTTTGTTGTAAAGGGAATGTGTATGTGACGCATCACTTTTAAACAGCAAAAAAAGTTCTGAGTTTTTATTAGCTGCAATAGGGACTTTGAAATAGCTACATGAATAGTGACCAAACCATAGGAAAGACTTCTCTATTATCTTTTCTGACCAAACAATCCCACACTCAAAAACCTAAAATCCCAACAGAAAATAAAGTGGCACACTAAAGAGAGAATACAATATTAGTTTCTGAAATTTTATTATTTTTAATACATACATTTCACAAACAGAAACCTGCTACCACCACACAATTCCAAATGTTTCAATTTTATCAACATTCTTTAACTATTTACACTGTCTTCTCTCAACAAAAGTGCAATCCAAGACATCTTGACGAGAAATCTTTACTGACAAGAATGTATTTTTGAGCTGGTGTTAATGATGCCCACCCATTATGTTTTCTTTCAATGATCTGGAATAATAATAAAGTCAACAGGACACAGAGATGAGTTGGGTTAGGCAGCATCCTTTTACAGGAACCAAAACACTGAACAAGAGCACTTTCTCCTCACCTCCTCCCCAACCTCTGATTGCAATGACCCAACAGCTGCTACCATGAGACTAGAGAAGAGCAAACTGGAGTGACTGACCCGAACACAGGAGTAGAGACTGCATGTTAAGCACTGATCTTACAGGACAAAACGAAAGATTTCAGCAAGTTAGTCTGGATGATCTAACAAGTTACATTAAAAGTTTATCTGTTAGTTTTAGGATTTAAACACCTAGGAATATTCTGTTTGGAGAAAGCTCTTTCTTAATTACAATGGGATAATTCAGCCCACTCCCTAACTTCATGGCCATAGGTGTATCAATTGCTTCAAATGCAACCAGAAAACACAAGAGAGTGAAGAACTGAGCTAGCCTGAAGAGAAGATGACAATACCATCAGAAATAGTCATACCACTAAACTAAAGCAGGTAATTTTATTTGTTCAAGGTTTAACTCTTAAAAATAATGATAAAACAAGTTAAAGTATATAAAAATTACCTATAAGTGGGTTCATGTCTTTGAACACTATTAGAAAAACAGAAAATGGACCTCTTGGATGACTAATATCCTTTAACATCTGAACCTCAACCAAAATAATCATCTTTTGTGGTATATTCCAATTCCTATCAAGGTACTCAGAGCAAAGTACTTCTAGAAAGTATGATGAAAATATTAAGGTCAGCAGATTCCAAAATAAAATTTATTCTTCACATGGTTGCGTACTCAATTATATTTTATTCTCAAATCTGCCAAATTTTCCATTTTAGACAAGAATGCAATGCCATAAAGGCATAGCAATTTAGCACCCACAGAATCCTAACAGAACCATCAAAATAAAGGCCACAAGCAAATTTTACTCAACTACAGTGAAACCTCCTCATACTTATTTCTCCAAAAGTAGACAACAACGTAAGGGGAAAATACTGAATGCATCTACACTTGCAATAGTTTTAGGCTGAGGGGCATGTAGGTGATCTACATGTAAGCTTTTAAGCTTCAGAACAATAATACAAGCAGGTTTCTCTTTAGAAATTTAGGTGGGTTTAAGAACAGCATTACAAATATTTTACTACTCATCTGAAATTCAGAAATAAAATCCAATGGTACGCTGAAGACAAGAGAAACTCCTCAAGTTTTTTATACCTGGTACATGACAGAGAATCAATAGGGAAACAGCTGATTCAGTTACAGTTTTATGTATCAAAGACAGATTTGCAAGGGCTATGTCCTATAGACCTCTTTCCCTTGCATCAAACACTGTCAGGCTAATAACAACTTGCTGCGTCTTATGAGCATTGAGCATTTCCCCCCACTGTGAAATAGTCTTCAGATCATCAAATATCAAACTAGATGCAAACTAGATGTGGTCAGCCAAATTATCATCATCCAAACCGAAAGACGAAGAGTATTAGTCAAACTCTCACAGTCAGCTGTGTTTTTTCAAACAAAACATTGAATATTCCATGTAGCAGAACTGAAACTCACTTGCAATGATGCATAAACACTTCTGAGAGGAAAAACAACTGTGTTTTCTTGGAGGTGAGAGGGGGAAATGA
Source organism: Bison bison bison (assembly GCF_000754665.1). NCBI lineage: Eukaryota > Metazoa > Chordata > Mammalia > Artiodactyla > Bovidae > Bison > Bison bison. The sequence continues at coordinate 2,183,237 of NW_011494770.1, forward strand.
TATAAACTAAGTAATAGAATATATCCACATAACCCCAAATTTAGTTATCCATAAAAGGATATTCTCAGCATCCTTATAACACATATGTGTATTATAGCTAAAATTACCAAATTCATTTTTTGAGAAATCATATTCCAATTCCAGTTTTATAAAGATAAGGGGTGTCAGTCTATTTAAATCAGGAAACTCTAATAAACAGAGGCTGTATTTTAGAAAGCTCAATGCTCTAACAAAATTCTATAAATTACCATCTTTTTCAACAGTGGTAAGGTATCATGGAGATCTTTAGAATAATCTATGCTCAAACATATTGTTATGCATTTTAATTGGTGATCTTCCAAAATGAAACACTTTAAAAAGAAATACTAAAATTATTCTTTTCCTCAAAGCTTCACAAATAATTTTTTTCCATTCCTTCTGAAGGTCAAATCTTTGATTTTGGAAACTCAGCACTAACAGAGTAAAATGCAGCCATAAGCAGTTTGGGGGGAAGCTAAGTGTGGCAATGACTGCTTGTGAAACTTACCAGTTAGGGTCTGTGGCTGTGAGAAGAATCTGACATCAAATGACACTTCGACAGTATAAACCTATATAAATCAGTACCGCCCAAATCAGGTTATTCATGGAATTCTCCTTACAAGCTTGTTTGACCAACCTCAAAGATACAATTCAAATGACAGCGTTCTGCCCTTTTGCCCTCTGAGTCAGTATGCATCATTTCCAAATTCTTTTAGCATATTCTCTTTGTTACGGGTCAGTTTTACCTAAAAATATGTGCGACACCCATTGTTTTCATATGTCTTATAATTTGGATATTATTTTCAGTATGAAAACTGGCTGCTAGAATACAACAGGGATAGAATCAGGGCTCATGTCCACTTCCCAGTGATCTGTCGGTGAGGGGAAGCGGCAGGTCAGTGTGTGCTGCAGAATGCCAAACCAAAGAGGACAAACACACCATCAGCTCTCCAGGCACAGGTTACATTCACTTGTCACATGTTTTTCCCAAGGCCCAGAGAAGACTTAAAAGTGGATCTTTAGACAGTTAACATTTTCTTCCCAACTCCTTCCATGCTCTCAGTTTACGACCATGTAATCCTTTTCCTAAATTCACCCCATCCTCCCCACCACCCTAAAAGCTGCCTGAGAGACTCTTAGTGATAGCGAACCGTTCCCCCAAGCTCACAGGAGTACCTGGCTGGGTGCTGGTCATGACCACAGACTAACACATGGGAGTCAAGAGAGGGCAAGGGGCAGGCACAAGTACACAAAGGAACTCTCCTTTCAATTAGAAAAGAAATGAATGTCACAGAAGGCTTCCCTAGAAAAGATATGTAACAAAGTAATATCAATAAAATAGCTATTACTAAAGCAAAGCTTTCATCAATAAGCTTCAAGAACTTTGAAGGAGGAAAATGGCTTCACGAAATGGTAGTCCAGGTTGCCACAGTGTGGACACTGCTGGACGTTGCTGTACTCGGAGAAGTACTGCATGCCAATCCGCACGTCGATCACCGGCTTCCCACAGTGCTTACAGTTCAGACGGGCCTGTGGGGGGAACACAAGATGCCGTGAGCCACACTACCCCTCTGCACCCCCAGCATTGCCAAACCACACTCAAGACTGCTTACCTGGGAAACTGATCAAGAGTTTAATAAAGCATCCCTTTATTACCCCAAACAGAGTGGGCAGAGCATCAGATAAGCATGAGATATTATACACGCAAATATTTACCCATCAGCCTAAAAGATTAACGATTCTTCATTTCTCTCCTGATGTGCAGCACTGCTTGTAATTACTCTACAGATGGGAAGAAAATTCTCGACCTGTACTGCCTAAACTTCTCCAGTAAAACTCCTAACAATCGAAAATCTCTTCCCTGTGGGTTTTAATAAGTGGCTGAAACCAACCTCTCTCATCCAAACCTGCATGAAATTTCTTTGAAGATTGTTTTGAGTTTATTTCTTAAATGTATATACATTTTTCATTCTACTCCTAACTACACTTCTGCTTTCTTTGAGGTAAAAATAAAATTTCCCTCAAATACTCTAGTAAAATTGAGGATCTGGAAATAAGGGCCATGTTTACGCTGAGGCTTCTGGAACCTACGAGAACACTGTGCCTTCATTCATGCCCTGGCCTCCCTCTAGCAGCACCAGACCTAAGCTTTCAGCAATAGGTCCAAGGACTTCAGTGAATAATAGGAAATTATAAAGTACAGCAGGCTCTCAATTTAGATGCATTCTAAAACCACTTCATCCTCAAAACGCTCCCATAAGTAGGTAGTAGTATATCAATTTTAGATGATCATACTGAAGCACATGGTGATAAAGCAGAAGGGCTGAGATCTGAACCCCAGTAGCTTACCCAGAGCCTACCCTCTTAGTCATTACAGTCTACCTGAGATAAACTCCCTTTTAACTGACTAATCTCTCTGAACAGTATTAAAAGTGAAATTCTAAGCACACCTCTCTCTTTAACCACTCTCTTTAACCTGTTACTCGTTCTAATAATGAATTCCTGCTTATTTCGGCCTCAAAGTCTTCCTGAAGACACTCCTTGATGCCTCTGTAGCATCTAACATTTGTACCTTTCTCAGTGAATATAGTTAATTGATTTTTTTTTAAGTCAAAAAATTGATTTTTTTTTTTAAGTCCACTCCAGTAAGGGGCAAGGAAAAAAAAAAAATGCCTGGGATTAAACTGTTTTAAGGAAGAAATATATGGTGAGTAACAACAGGCTGGGTATGGCATGATACCACTCTGCTTTTCTCCCTGAAGATAAGACAGCAATCCCAGGGCCTCTCAGTGGTGAAGTAGAAAGAGCATCAGGCTGGCAGTGACAGAGGTTTGTGGTCATGCTGATACGTGTGGGAAGACCTGGGGGGAAAGTTCTAATTGTTCAGGCCTCCACGGCATGTGAAAAATAAAGAGACCTTTCCAGTGCTAGCACTCTTATGAGTTATAGGCCCACACATTCTTTCACTTCCCTATTTCTTTAAAAGGTAACTCTCTGGTGTGTGTGGGAAAGAACTCTTCCTTTTGTTTCTCTCATCTCAAGAGCAGGTAGCAAGGTATACTGGGTATTATAAAACGCTAAAGGTATTATAAAACTCTTAGTAAAACACAATGATATCTCATTTACAAGACTAAGTTTTAAAATGGAAATGTGGTCTGTATATGAGAATAGCATAAAAGGACTCAATTATATCTAGAATCAAATGACAGGCTACAAATGACCATTCAGGGCTCTCACGACTACATTTCTCTCTTCTAAGATCAGTAGTACAGACACAGAAAGGCTTAAATACCAACCCCACCAACCTCTTCATTCAACCAACACAGCTTATCTTCTGAATAAATTGCTAATGGTAAGGATGTTCTCTTTATAAAAATCAAATCATAATGCTAAAGATAAAAAACTATTAATAAACTACTGAAATGTTTATCAGGTGTTTATACTCAAGGCTTAGACACTTAAGACGAAAGGAAAATAATCTTTCCAGCCTGTAAATATCAAGGAATTATATAAAAAGCCTTTTCTTTTCCAAAGCACTTGGAAACAAATCAAGATATTTCCAAGGATTTTGTCTTCTGTTTCTATGGACTTATTTAATGCATTTTCACATGTTAATACTTTCCTCTTTTCCTCATGACAGCTAAATTTCAGATGCTTTCTTAGCATCAGAATATGCCTCCCCTTAGCAGAGCTTTAAGGATTACAAATCTTTCAAGTCAGCCTCAGACACATTCCATGGCAGGCAGATCCTATATAAATTGCACTGTCCCACACAAAGGAAACAAAAAGAAAATCCTGTCTAGGAGAGGAAGTGAGACTTTCTTCTTTCCTTTTAAATGACAACTTTTTCTTACATCTAAAGCTTTAAAAACTCTAAGTAAATAAGAAGAAAACTAAAGGAACCATTGAGCATCTCATCCCACCATCCAGAGACAATCTCTGGTAACAGGCTAGCAGAGTCCTTTTCATGTTCACTTTTTACAAATGAAAGTGTGCTATTCTGCCATTTAAGACGTGCTTTTTTTGACTTAAAAGACTTAAACTATTTCCCACAGAATTATACATTATCCTGCAAGATCCCGTTTAACGACTGCCAAGTATTCCAGGAACAGCCGCACCATGCTGTAGTTAATCAACCGTCACTGCCGGACTCCTGGGAGGCCCTTGGCCACTCCTTCCTGTGGCACGTTCTCCACACCCTCCCACCTGCTCCAGCATCACCCCAGGGCCGCCCCTGACTCTTCCATATTTACTTGGGGACATAAGCCTGAGGTCCCCCACTGCTTGCTCTGCGGGGTCAACACCAACCTGACAGCACGGAGAGGCGGCCAGGATGTCGTAGGTGTACATGGTGCCCAGCTGGTGCCAGCTGCCGTCCCACCGTGACTTACACTTGATGCAGATGATCTTGTGAACACCTTCCAGGCAGTCCACGCATACCGCATACAGGTGCATGAGCCTCCCTGTGCACAGAAGACACAAGGCTGAGAGCGGCTGGCAAAGAAGCCACCTTTGGTCACCAAAGGGGATTAAAACAATTGCTTATTTATCAGTTATAAGCCAACACTTTTTCATCTGAACAAATATAAAAAGCAAAATAGATGATACATATCATATATCCCCAAGTTGTCCTTTTAGAATAATGACTCACCACTACTATTCAACATAGTTTTGAAAGTTTTGGCCACAGCAATCAGAGCAGAAAAAGAAATAAAAGGAATCCAAATTGGAAAAGAAGAAGTAAAACTCTCACTGTTTGCAGATGACATGATCCTCTATATAGAAAACCCTAAAGACTCCACCAGAAAATTACTAGAGCTAATCAATGAATATAGTAAAGTTGCAAGATATAAAATCAACACACAGAAATCCCTTGCATTCCTACACACTAATAATGAGAAAATAGAAAGAGAAATTAAGGAAACAATCCCATTCACCATTGCAACGAAAAGAATAAAATACTTAGGAATATATCTACCTAAAGAAACTAAAGATCTATATATAGAAAACTATAAAACACTGGTGAAAGAAATCAAAGAGGACACTAATAGATGGAGAAATATACCATGTTCATGGATCAGAAGAATCAATATAGTGAAAATGAGTATACTACCCAAAGCAATCTATAGATTCAATGCAATCCCTATCAAGCTACCAACAGTATTTTTCACAGAGCTAGAACAAATAATTTCACAATTTGTATGGAAATACAAAAATCCTCGAATAGCCAAAGCAATCTTCAGAAAGAAGAATGGAACAGGAGGAATCAACCTGCCTGACTTCAGGCTCTACTACAAAGCCACAGTCATCAAGACAGTATGGTACTGGCACAAAGACAGAAATATAGATCAATGGAACAAAATAGAAAGCCCAGAGATAAATCTATGCACCTATGGACAACTTATCTTTGACAAAGGAGGCGAGAATATACAATGGATTAAAGACAATCTCTTTAACAAGTGGTGCTGGGACAACTGGTCAACCACTTGCAAAAGAATGAAACTAGAACACTTTCTAACACCACACACAAAAATAAACTCAAAATGGATTAAAAATCTAAATGTAAGACCAGAAACCATAAAACTCCTAGAGGAGAACATAGGCAAAACACTCTCCGACATACATCACATCAGGATCCTCTATGACCCACCTCCCAGAATATTGGAAATAAAAGCAAAAATAAACAAATGGGACCTAATTAAAATTAAAAGCTTCTGCACAACAAAGGAAACTATAAGCAAGGTGAAAAGACAG
>NW_011494770.1:2189839-2190326 GCF_000754665.1 Bison bison bison
AATATTACTCAGCCATTAAAAAGAATACATTTGAATCAGTTCTGATGAGATGGATGAAACTGGAACCTATTATACAGAGTGAAGTAAGCCAAAAGGAAAAACACCAATACAGTATACTAACGCATATGTATGGAATTTAGAAAAATAGTAATGATAACCCTGTATGCGAGACAGCAAAAGAAACACAGATGTATAGAACAGTCTTTTGGACTCTGTGGGAGAGGGAGAGGGTGAGATGATTTGGGAGAATGGCATTGAAACGTGTATAATATCATATGTGAAATGAATCACCAGTCCAGGTTCAATGCAGGATACAGGATGCTCAGGGCTGGTGCACATGGATGACCCAGAGGGATAGTATGGGGAGGGAGGTGGGAGGGGGGTTCAGGATGGGGAACACGTGTACACCTGTGGCGGATTCATGTTGATGTATGGCAAAACCAATACAATATTGTAAAGTAATTGGCCTCCAATTAAAATAAATAAA
>NW_011494770.1:2190426-2202659 GCF_000754665.1 Bison bison bison
TGTACACCTGTGGCGGATTCATGTTGATGTATGGCAAAACCAATACAATATTGTAAAGTAATTGGCCTCCAATTAAAATAAATAAATTTAGCCTCCAATTAAAAAAAATAGAATAATGATGGATTACCAACTACTGTCAATGAAACACATACTTTAAGTTCAAGTTTATTAAACACTGGCTTCAATTCACTTTTCTGAAAACTGCTGCCAGGTTTACAATACGTATATCCAAACTCACATGACCAAGCCACAGAGGCTCATAACCAACCTGGGATCATGCAGGGCTTTCTGCTCATATGGAGGCTGAACCGGCAATGCTGGTCTGTGCTCAGGGGCTCTCATCATCCCCTCATAAAAAGCCCAGTCTGTCTTGGTATTGATAGCCCAAAATTATGCCACAGCCAAAATTACTATGTTAACTGTTCTTGCCTCCAAAATTGCTCAGCCATCACCACATCCAATTTAGGAACCAGAATTATATCTTACTTGTGTTGTTTTCCAAAAGGAGTTTGATGTCTTGTTATTTACTAGGCTCTTGAAAGTCGCAAGTTCATCCCTCTACTATTTATTGATATCTAATGCTTATAAAGGAAAGACATCACCCTAGTTTACATGGAAGGGTTTAGGTTCAAATCAGGAAGAGTTAGAATGTCCAGCATCAGGCAACAGGTAGCAGCAACAACGTGCTCTCTACGTGGGAATCAGGGTTCCACGGTGCTAAAAACTACCATCAGCAGGACACATACTCCTACATGGTTTCTTTCTCAGAATGTGCTGCCCACTGCCATCTTTTCAGTGTTAAGGGTCAACCTGCTCCTTACCCACTGGAAAGGGATATACAGTACTTATAAGGAAACCTTTCATTTCATTCGCTTACAAGACTCTCCATCTCTGTGAGAACTATGCCCTCCTTGAAGCTGCAATGTCTAGCACAGTATCTGGAACATGGAAGGCACTCCATAATTGTATGTTGCATGAACGGATGGAATATGTTAACAGCCAAAGACATTTTAACCTTGGGGGCCTCTGCCAAAAATGGGATGGGTGATAACAGTTTCTTGCAATACTGCCTACCTCTGCTCTGTAGTGTTCTGAAAATAAAACGATCTCACATGCCATGCCCACTCAGAGTGGCCTAGGGCATTTCAGGATGTCAGTTCAGTATCCAGCTGCCACTGGAAAAGGCTTCATTTCCAATCTCCCTTCTAGACTTACTCACTGCAGTTCTCCAACACTCAAAGACACCCAGGTGGCTGGTTGGAGCAGGGACAGATGGAGAAGTCACATGTTGGTAGCAATAACCACTATGATGAAGTTGACAGTGAACCTCACTGAATGCTTACCCAGGACCTGGCACTGTGCTTGGAGGCTATGTGACTCATTTTACTTAACCCTCATGACAACCCTATAAAGTAGGCATTATTGTTATTCCCACTTCAGATAGGAGGAAGTAAAACTTACTAGAGCTGAAGTAGCTTGCTCAAGTTCAAAAAGATAGTAAGTAACAAAGTCCAGACTTAAATTTCTGTCTGACTCTTAACCTCCACTCTACATCATGGGAATTCCTGGCCTGGACTGAGTCTCTGGATTTGTTTCAATTACTGTTTACACATTATCCTAAGTACTGAGAATTTAAAATTTCTAAATCTATTCTAGGATTGTGAATTCAAACAAACAGTAGATTTCTGTGGTTCTAAGTGGTAAAGAAGCACCAAAAGAAATTCTTAACTCCATCTGTCTCAGTAAATTAATAAATTATTAAACCTTAATAAATGATCACAACCAAGCAAAAGCATCTTCATCTGGAAAAGTCAGGGAAGAGGCGCTGGAGCTGGGCAAGACAGTGACGGGAACAGGGTCCCAACGCAAAGGCGTGACAATCCACAGAGTCCACCACTGGAAATAATACAATATTTCAGGAGTGTATCACCAACTGCAGCCTGGAATCTTATGGCCTGGAATGGGCCTTTCTATTGGAACTGAAAATGCTTTAAGGAATACATGGTTGAAACTCTAGAATGGAAGAAATGATTGACACTGGCGTGTTATAAAAAAGATTGCACGGACTTCTCTTAGATGTGGCAATAAAAACACGGACACATGCCAAGGCCCCACTTGTGGCACTGACTTGTCGGGTACTGATAAAACACCCAGATCCTCAGATTTTTATTATCAACAATCAAACTGCTCAAGACCTTTGTAGTACACACCTAATGCATTCATTACCTGTGGATGTATATGTACTTCAGGTGTGTACACACACACAGAATTTTCAGGCTATCTAATTTTTACCCTTCACATCCACTCTCTGATGGGTATCCAAGATCAGTCCTGGGCTCGGTCATATACTCCTGCTTTTCCTTCTCTTTTCTCCCCATTCAAAAACTCTTCCATTCTTTTAGCCACTAACATTATAAATAAGCTTCAGTGTTCATCTTAGATATTTATTTATTATAACACTTGGGAGAGACATCTCCACACAAAAGTCCCAGCATCTCTTCAAACCCAATACACACAAATGCCTCTTCTTCTTTCATCTAAGGCCTGGTCCCTTCCCCAACTTTCTCCACTCCTGTTCATGATAAATACCATTTACTTTGTCTAGACTAAGAGTGAGCCAACAAGGACACATCTTTATCCTCCGTAGTCAAGCTGTCTCCAAAGCTGTAATCTTCCCTTTAACATAATCTCTCACAGCTATTCCCACCTTTCAATCTCCACTGTCACCACTCAGCTGGTCGCTTTTCTCCTTGCATCTAGAATGGAGATTTAAGTTACAACTGCAGAGCTTCCACCCCTTGTAAACAGTTTTTCTCCCAAGCAACCATTGGCTTAAAAAAAAAAAAATTGCTAAATTCTTCAATTCATCAACGTGGCAAAGCTCTTTGTTATGGCTTGAAAGGACATCTGTAATCTGTTCTCCACGTACTTTACTCATTTTCCACTCGAGAACCTCTGTTCCAGGCAAATGGTTCTCTCAATTCTCTGTCTCCTGATCTTTTTATGAACCACCATTCCTTTCCTCACATTACTCCTTATCAACAAACACCTGATGTAGTAGTTAGACCCTGAGTTTATCAAAGTCCAACGCACCTCCTGATATCTGTCTTCACACTGCCTCCTTTGACTATCCAGGTCAAAGTGCCCTTTTCCTCCTTGGAAATGATAAGATGCTGCTTTATGTACATAATAGCAAGGTGATACCAGTTCCACAGGTGAGACTAGGGCCTTAGGCCTGGTAAAGTTAGTTACATTTTTATAAATGCATCTTACGTCCTAAGATTATAGATCGATGAGTAGCAAGAACTGATAGTACCCAGTACAAGTATGCAATGCGTAAGTCTGGTTGGTTAGTGAACTGATTAAATGAAAGGAATCTGTCCATCATGAATAGAAAAAGGACAACTCTCCTCTCTTGTACCCTGTACCCTTGTACCCTCATTCATTTTCATAAAGAATACTTCCAGTCATGAAATGATGATGATGTTTCCATCTTCTTTCCTCTATAATTATCCCCACACAGTAGAAAAATCATGTAACAAAATAAAAATTCCATCTTCCATGAAACAATGACATACTTGTAACTGTGAACCAAAATATGAGATCAGAAATAAAATGGAGAAAATAGTAAATGGTGCAGCTCTGAAACTGGACAAAAAGCACAGGGGAGGTTGAGATGAAGAGCTGAAAGAGAAAGAGTAATTTATTACTAAATAACCACACATTCTATACAACTTTCATCAAGAAGCAGAGTCTATTGAATGATCCCCTGAATTTGGGATAGCCTGACAACTTATTTTGAAGAACAGAATGTGACTAAAGTGAGTTACTCAGTCCTAAGCTTAAGTCTCAAGAGAGAAGGGCCATGCAGCCCCACTCTCGCCATCTTTACTGCCATCCTAAAAACAGCATGTGAAAAAGCCCCGGCTAGTCCACTGGCACACAAAAGGATGTATAAACAGGGATAAGCCATTCTAGCCAAGGCTCCCAAGGCCAACCAGTCTGCCAACTGTGAGACATGTAAGATGCCATCCTAACCAACCAACTCATAAAACTGTGAGAAATTATGAATCATCACTGTTTCACACCACTAAGTTTCAGAGTGGTTTGCCCAATAACAAAGGCTAAAAGACACAGAGGAGTAAGTGACATTCCAGAAAACGAGGAAGACCAAATTCAGCTCACTTTCCCTGCTGAGAAAAATAAAATAGAAATAGCATCCATGAAATAAGAACAGGATGCCATTAAAAAGACCTTTAGGAAATTACAAATACAACACAGAACAGAAAACCTTAAACTCAGTAAAAACATTGGAATATAAAATCACAGAAATCTTCCAGAGAAAAGAATGATAAGGAGATGAACAGGACCAAAAACATACATAATGAAGCATCTTCTCCACCTCAAAAAAAAAAAAAAAAAATCAGTCTAAGAGGTCCAACATCTGATTAACTGTTTTAGAGTTAAAAAAAAAAAAAAAGGAAGAAAATGAAAATGGGAGTAAATCATCAAAGAAATAAATCAAAAGAAAATTTCCCCAAACTGAAGACTCTAGGTTTACAAAATCTTAAAGCTAAGAAAGCATCTTGCACAATAAATGGAAAAAGAGACTCATATCATGGTTAAACTTCAGAATACTAGAAAGAGAAAATCTAAAAACCTTTGGAGGATAGGAAGGGAAGATAAAGGAACAGAAGTAAGAATGACATTAGATTTCTCAGTAGCAACAGGGGAAGACAGAAGTCAGTGAAGAAAAGCCTTCAAAATTCCAAACGGAAAATAATTAAAACTTGGAAGACTATACCCAGCCAACTACCAATCAAGTGTGAAGACAGAATCAAGATACTACCAGACTTTCAACATCTCAAAACATTTATTCCCAAGCCTCCTTTCTCAGAAAGCTCCTAAAGGATGCTTCTCAACAAATAGGAAATTAACCAAGAATAAAAAAGAAAGCATGAGATCAAGGAAGCAGAAGATAAAAAACAGGAAAAGAGATGAAGGAATTTCCTAGGACACCTAAGTAGTACAGCTAGGTAGTATTTAAGTGCACCAGGATAGACAGGAGCAGGAAGGTGAAAGTGTCCACGAAAAAAATTTCTAGAAAAAAACTCATAAAATGTTTGACAGGTATGTGGAAATGTTTTTGAAGGTGGTTTGTAGAGTTGCTGGAGAGTTAGAACTACCAACCAAAGCTTCAATAAAGGTTAAGCAATTAACCCCGATAAAAACAAAAGGTGTCCTGGAACATATGACTCTCTATACAGGAAATATATCTATACTTGCTGGCTCAGGATTAAATATTTACATACTCATAATAGCAAAATCACTAAGGAGTCAACTAAGAATTGTGATGTATTCAACGAAGAATTCTGATGCATTATCCTGAGAGAAAGGGGAAGATACAAGAAAGCATAAATCATCATCCACCTTAAAAGTAAATCAATACTTTACTTCCCTGGTGGGTAGCGGTAAAGAATCCTCCTGCCAATACAGGAGACATAGGCTTGATCCCTGGTCCAAGAAGACCCCACATACTGCAGAGCAACTAAACCCGTGAGCCCAACTACTGAGCCTGTGCTCTAGAGTTGGGAGCTGAAACTACTGAGCCCAAATGTTGTAACTACTGAAGCCCTCGCGCCCTGAGCCCAGGCTCCACGTTAAGAGAAGCCACTACAAGAAGCCCGCCCACGGCAACTACAGACTAGCCCCCGCTCACAGCAACTAGGGAAAAGCCTGTGCAGCAACAAAGACCCAACACAGCCAAAAAAAATTTTTTTTAATTTTTAAGGGTAAATCAACAGGTAATACCTAAAATTGGAGAATGAAGTTCGCGGTTTTAAAATTATGATGGTAAAAATCTGAAGTTAGTTAAGATTCGAGAGTGTCTCTGAGAAGTGAGACAGCAGGGGCTGCTAGGAAGAAGTTAAGTGGGGATATATCCTTCTTACTATAGGCTTTCTTAGCATGGTTTTAAAGTTATAAACAGCTTATATGTCATATATCCCATATTTACATAAATTCAATAGTTTTACATGAATTGACAGAGTTCTCTGTCAACTGGCCAACCCCGTCATTCATTTCTCGGTGAAATGTCCCAGTCTCTGTATGTTATCCACAGCACTAATAAGCTCCCCACCTCTTACTCTCGCATGTGTGTGCTTAGTTGCTCAGTCATCTCCAACTTTCTGTGACCCCATGTACTGCAGCCTGCCAGGCTCCTCTGTCTATAGGAATTCTCCAGGCAAGAATACTGGAGTGGGTTGCCATGGCCTCCTCCGGGTGATCATCCCAACCCAGGGATCAAATCCAGGACTTCAGCATTGCAGGCAGATTCTTTACCTTCTGAGCCAACAAGGAAGCCCAAGAATACTGGAGTGGGTAGCCTATCCCTCCTCCAGGGGATCTTCCCAACCCCAGGAATCAAACCAGGGTCTCCTGCATTGCAGGCAGGTTCTTTACCAGCTGAGCTACCAAGGGAAGCCATCCCTCACTACCAGAATAATATCTGATTTTTCCTGCGATCAAGAAAGTGTCGCCTTTCACAAATTTTAAGATTAATTCAACTAATCTAAAAACTCACAGTCTCTGACCCCTCCTTTTCCTTCACTGTGTTATGTTTACAAAGATCAAAGAGAATATACTATAGCTTGCTGAGTATATTAACATAGATTTCAAAGGCAACTATTTTATAGCAAGTAAAACATTTTTATGCAATTCCTTCTCTAACTTTCTTCCCAATTACTAAACACTGCACACCCGAATCCTCTCTTCAAATTAGAGCAAGACAAAAACATAAAATTACCCACCAGGACCACTGTATACTTAGTATAGTGTGACATCAGAGTGAAGGATATCACCTCCACCACCTCACTGGGCGGAGCTGAAATATTCAAATGTTAGCTAGCTCCTGTCTAGAACAAAAACACACCAGCAGTTAAAATGAAGCCCGAACACAGCCATCCCTTCTCATTGGCTTTTCACTTCTCACACACAGAAAACCGGCAAGGTGAGTGAACACCTGTACCTTGAAGGTGACAGGGAACATCGTATTCGATCTCATCGTGTCTCGAGGGGCTTAAGAACAGAGTTCCATCCACCAGCGGGAACTGCTCGAACACCGGGAGCACCCGGTGGCACAGGGCGCAGTTCACCACGTTCCTGTGGCTGGCGCTCAGGGCTGCCAGGATGAACTTGCGCAGGTCCTCGCCCTGGCCCATCTGGGCATCGTCCTCCATCCGCACGTGGAAAGTGTTCAGCTTGTGCCGGGGGATGTGAGTCAGGAGCTCGGACAGGTCCAGGCGCCGGAGGAACTGCACGGGCGCATCGAAGTGGCCCCCCCTATGAACCGACAACCCCGCCGGACTGTAGTCAACGTGGGCGTTTCGGAACACGTGGCCCCCAGCCAGGGCCTTTTTGTGAGGCTCCAGGTGGATGGCGTTCTTGAGGAACTCCCCGAGGTACCTGGAGGAGCGGGGCCGCTGAAGTGGGCGGGGGAGAGGATGGAGTAGCCGGTGGGCGGGGACTGGCCCGGGGAGCGCAGGGCGAGCGCGCCCCGTAGACTGCCGCGCCGGCCCCAGCGCCGCCCTTCTCCTGCGAGTTCTGCCGGTCCATGGAGTGCCGGCGGGGCAGGTCGTGGCTCAAGCCTTTCTGGGGCTTGGAGGGCGGCCGGCACTTCTTGGCCTCCTCCACTGCCTCGCCGGGGGGCCTCCCGGTGTTCTTCTCTGACCCCGACTTCTTCTTCTTCTCATCCTGCATCCGCTTTACCTGGTACCAGTCCGTGTCCTTCTTCAGGTGGCCCTGGCCGCAGCGGCAGGAGCAGAAGCGGAAGGCCAGGTCGTAGCCCTTCTTGGTCCACATGTTCTGGCGGCACTGCTTCTCGTTCCAGCTCCGGGCCCGGCCGATGCAGTTGAACTGGACCAGGATGCTGCTCTCCCACTCGTAGAAACACTGCAAGTGCATCCAGGTGCTGTGCGGGCAGTGCTCGTTGTTGCACACCACCTTCTGGTAGTCGTCTTTCTCCAGGTCCACCGGCCTCCCGAAGCTGCAGATCAGCGGCGTTGCACAAGGGGCTTCTGGGGAGAAGCACAGAAAGAGACAGATTCAGCTGGCGCGCTGTGCGATTCCAGCCGACACCAAGAGCGAGATCAAAGCTCACTCACCATCCCGCCTGAGCCCATTCACGCCAAGGCACAGCACGTTTCTGGTGTGGAGATTCCTACTACTGGAATAACACCAGACCGGGGTAGAAAACGTTCACTGCTTTCTTTTGGTGGGATGTTGTGCCAAGGAAATTTATTCTGTGATATTTGTTATCAGCTGAAAAAACCATTAAGCTTCAAAAAGCCCAAATCCTTCACAGTGCAATTAGCTGTGCATCAGTGCTTGCAACAGTGTAGTATGAGGTCTTCCTGAGACATGAGTGTAATGACAGGCAGTTTCAGGGTTTTTTTTTAAATGAATCACTCTGCTGAACTAGAAAATATGATGCAGCTAGGGAACCAACAAGAGGGCTTCCCTGGTGGTTCAACCGTAAAGAATCTGCCGGCCAAGCAGGAGATGAGGGTTCCACCCCTAGATCGGGAAGATCCCCTGGAGGAAGACATGGCAACCCACTCCAGTATTCTTGCCTGGAAAATCCCATGGAAGAGGAGCCTGGTGGGCTACAGTTCATGAAGTCGCAAACAGTTGGACACAGCTTAGCAACTAAATAACAAGAACAACTGAACCAACAAGTTCAGATGGTAGCTCCAAAAGGGCTCTCAAACCCTTTCTCATAGGGTTGGGTAATCCTGAATACCATGGAGAAAAGAAAACAGACTTGCCTCATCCCCAGCACGCTAGAATGGTCTGATACCTAATGGCAGGATGTTTGATTAAACTAATTGTTAGTCTACAAAGAATTACACTGCCAGTTCATGAGGGAAAAAAAAAAAATTCTCCTTAAGCTATGAGGACAGCAAGCAGGAACACCAAGGTATCTCTACCCATAGGGTGTACAAAAGGCCAAGCAGGTTCCCAGAAGGGAGGTAAAACTTGGTAACACAGAGTAGACCCCATTTCTTAAGAAGTAAATAAGATTTATGAACATCTGGAAGCTATGCAATTTCCCTAAACCTTCCCAGCATCCCCGATGCCCACCAATGACAAGTACGACATGCCACCAAACGAAGCAATGCCAATGATGGGGCCCACAAAGCCGATGGCCCTCTATGGTACAATCATCCCCTTCAGTGTGGGATTCCAGGAACTCAGCAAAATGGCCCAAACTGACTAATCCACCTCTGTGATTACCATGGCTTCCCCATATACGTCCTGGGAGTCACAACACTTCATCTTCACTTGTTCAAACCCCAAATGCCCAGTGTAGCAATTGGCAGCATGAACTCTGCAGCCTGACTGCCCGGGTGAGAACTCCAGCAGTACCATCGATGAGCTGTGTGCTCGCAGACAGGTAACTACTTCTCTTTGTGTCAGCTTCCTCTGTATAAAATGCAGGTGTCAACTGAATGGACCTTATATGGTTCTTAAAAGGATGAAATATATAGATACACAGATGGTGCTCAGAGCAGAGCCTGGCATGCAGTAAATCACCTCCGCTTCCTCCCATTCTTCAAGGCCCACCTCTAGATAACAGGACTCCCCTCTTCCCTTGCATCCTGATCTCCCCACTCCCAGGAAGGTTCTGATCTGAACCTTATCTGAGTCCACACTGTGGTCTCATCAGGTGATGACTTAGGTGAGGATGCCTATTACACTTATCTGATTTCCTGGCCCCACTGGGCTCAGGTATTGCACACATCCAGTGTTGCATAAAGGCTCACTAAAAAGACACTGGCACATGAAACCCACACATGATAAGCAGAGCAGAAGGAAGAGAGAAGGCTGTGATCCTAGCATAGAGACTAGGGTAGGGAAGCACACTGAAGAAGAGTTGTGTGTACACTGGGCAAATTAGCTGTAGTCACCTAGGCTCCAGGTGACATTTTAAAACACAGTGTTTTAAAATGTTAATTAGTCAATTAAACAAAGTTCAGTGGCTTTTATTGTCAGTCCTGCAGAGGAACAGCTTTGAAGGTAACGGCTCTGAAATGTACTGGCAAAAACCTAAATGATATTAACCCAGGACTAAGGAAATTAAATTTAAGAATGACCCAGGAATACCTCTGCATTCACAATATCCAAAACTTTAAATTTTAAATGTTGAGATTGACTTGATGTTTCTTTTAAAAGTATTTTTCACATTAAAGAAAGGTAGACTAAAAGGGGAAAAATTATTCTTACATCTTTTTTTTAAGTTTCAAATGCATATCATTCAACCAATCCTGAGCACTTCCTACATATCACGTCTTTGGACTTGGAAAGATTGGCAAGCCATGGTAAGAGCTCTAAAGACGTTCGTGCCTGGACCACATGCACAGAGGAGGGAACACAGTTCCACGTCCCTGTTCCTCTAACACCATCTGTCTTCATCACAGCCATTCCCACCTGTTTCTCCAGGTGGGACTCCACAACAAAGTGTCTCCACTCCAACCTGCCAGCTCGGCTGGTTCACATGGCAGCCACTTTGATGTGGCCTTATGGTTAGATCTCAAAAATATATATAAAGCCAAGTGTATGTACGCTAAGATGCTTCAGTCATGTCCAAGTCTCTGCAACTCTATGGACTGCAGCCCACTATGCTCCTCTGTCCATGGGATTCTCCGGGCAAGAATACTGGAGTGGGGTTGCCATTTCCTTCTCCAGGGATCTTCCTGACCCAGGGATCGAACCCAGGTATCCTGTGTCTCTTGCATTGGCAGGCAGGTTCTTTACCACTAGTGCCACCTGGAAAGAGCTAAATATAGCATTAACATGCATGCCTGCATGCAAAGATATAAAGCCAGGGCTTGTTTAACACCAAACATACGCAATAGACACCTCGCCCTGTTACATACCTCCAGCCTTATAGGGCGAGGCTCTGGGGAACAGGGTGAGGAATAGGGGAACCTTGGGAAAGGGCCTCTGACAAAGCTTTTATATCTACACAGCCTTCTTTTTCCTCCCCCCTTTTCATTTTCTTACACAGGCTTCTAGTGAAGCCATAGAGGGCTTGCCTTTCTGCTCAAAGACACGATTTCCTTCAGGATTTGTTTGGAAAGGCAGCTGGGAAGAATGAAGGGCATGTGAGCGCCAGTTCCACCACTGACTAGTTGTTTGACTTGGAGTAGTTTCCTCATCTATAAAGTAAGGATACAAATGCTTGCGCTCACTCACCTCAAATACAGGTGGAAGCGCTTCGTGACTGTAAAGTTCCATAAAAACTCTTCTAAATTTAGTGCTCCCCCACTAAATGCAAGCTGCTCTAAGGCATTGAGAAAGTAAGTCAATAAATGAATAATGTCATGCCTTTGTTTCAGTTTCCTAAGTTTTGCAATTTACTGAAACATATAGCAAACGTTCTTTTAACTGTAAAAACAGCACTAGTGGCATTCAAACATCACACCTATAACAAAACTTGCCACATTATAGAACGTATTTGATTATTTCCTGAAACCTACTTCTAAATTTAGAAAATTCTTAGCTATTAAGAATAGTAGTCCCACAAAGGTATAAATGAGGGTAAGTGAGGAGAAGGGAACGCTCGCTTCAGTGAGGGCCTCTGTTACGCACAACCCTCGGACTTTAGTCTGAGCTGTGCTGCCTAACAAGCAAAATGAGAAAAGGTTCCTTCATATGAAGACAGTATGGTTTTAAAAAACGTATAGGAACTCTCCAGTACATGTTTTTACGGCCTCACCATCAAATATCTCACACTCAGTTTCTATTTCTCCCTGCCCAAGTGAAAATAATCAGGGCTCACCTCATTCTGCTCCCTGATAGCTCAGTTGGTAAAGAATCCACTTGCAATGCAGGAGACCCCAGTTCGATTCCTGGGTCAGGTAGATCCCCTGGAGAAGGGATAGGCTACCCACTCCAGTATTCTTGGGCTTCCCTTGTGGCTCAGCTGGTAAAGAATCAGCCTGCAACCAATGCAGGAGACCTGGGTTCGAAGATCCCCTGGAGAAGGGAAAGGCTACCCACTCCAGTATTCCGGCCTGGAGTCAGACACGACTGAGAGACTTTCACTTCTACTTTCACCTCATTCTGGGCAAAAATCTCAAGTCGTTTCCAGTCTGGACAATAAGATAAGGAGGCTGACATCACTTGGGCAACATCTATCCCTCTCCATCTCATCCTGTATCCTTCCTCCC
>NW_011494770.1:2202759-2202905 GCF_000754665.1 Bison bison bison
CTGACAGCGGCCATTTATACTGGCTGCCCAACCAACCCAAAGCTCTTGATGATAAACTCGTTCGCGCTGACAGGAACCCCCAAACCAGACACTGCTGTTTTCAGCTTCCTAACTGTGAAATTAACTGTTCTCACAGCTCTTAAAAT
>NW_011494770.1:2203005-2225284 GCF_000754665.1 Bison bison bison
AGCTCTTAAAATAATTTCAAGCATCACAGGCAGGTGGGGAGTTTGGCGGGGTAGACAGGCTTCTGAAGTCATGTGAGGCTTTCTAGACAAAGCCTAAGGTAGGGACTCGGTCACATTCATCCTTGCAAACCCACTACGGTGAAAACTGTGTCATGTGTCTAATCAATGTCTCGTGGAAGGCAACTAGGGCCCAGTCAGATATAGGAGTCTGCAGTGACGGAGTGCTGTTGGAGGGAGGGTGGGGGAAGCTGGCCCCCAGGGAGCTCAGCCCCTGTCTAGCAGTCTCCACAGGCCTTCGAGACTCAGCCAGGAGCCTCTCTCGGGCAGCACCTGGCCCTCACACTTACTTCCTCAAACTTACCACGATCTATTCTACCCTCCTTCAGCATCCAGGTACCAAATGCAAACTTTAAGGTTTCTGAACAACTGTCTTATG
Source organism: Bison bison bison (assembly GCF_000754665.1). Lineage (NCBI taxonomy): Eukaryota > Metazoa > Chordata > Mammalia > Artiodactyla > Bovidae > Bison > Bison bison. Next base: position 2,203,442 of record NW_011494770.1, read on the forward strand.
ATACAGCTCTGTTCCATACAGTAATTCCTCTTAGGGGGAGCACACCCTCTTGTCTGAAGAGCAAGTTCCCCTGGGGGGACGACTGTTCTGACCTGAGGCTGCTCATCTATCTCCAAGCTTCCTGAGGGGCCGGAGCATGGTGATTGAGGATACAGACTCTGGAGCCCGCCAACCAGCCTGGACTGACTTGTAGCTCTAAACTTAGCAGTTTTAAGACCTCTGACTAGTCACTTCAACCTCCCTGGGCTTCTTTCTTCTCACCTGTAAAATGGCAGCAACAAGAGTGAGCACCTACCTCAAAGGGTTGCCGTGAATATCAAAGGAGTTATTAAGGCAGTTTGAATGGTGCCCAGCCCATAATGAGCACCATTTAAATATACACAATTATTATTAAAAGCCCTATCACTTTATATTACTTGATGTAGAAACAAAAGGACTGCATTTAGAGCAAAGCTACAACCAGGAAGTGACCATCCTCCTTTCTCCATCTGTAAGTAAGTACAAAAAATACGTGCTTTCCCCCCACAAACAAAGCAGGGCAGCATGCATAAAATAAGTCACTAAATATGTACTGACAAGTTTTAAAGAAGCAGAAGGAAAATTCTGTTCTCCTAGCCCCTTAAAGATCTTCTACTCAGTGTCAGCCAAGTACCTTGCTATATGTAGTTTTCAACCTAAAAGATCTTTTCCAAGCCTGGGTAACAGGGATTCACAAAAAGCATGGCTGCCTTTGATTTATGAGATGTGTTCCTAAAGAACTTACATAATTCAAGACTGATTACCTCACAGTCTGCGGGCGGAGTATGGGGAATGCATCCTCGGAACGCATAAATCTGCAGCTCAGCCGCTGTGCTGTGTTTTTGCTTTACTGCTGCTTTTTAATAGCAGAATTATCTCTAATATTTCTCAGTTGTACCTCATAAATTGACAGCATGGCATAGCATAGTGTTTTATCCTATTTCTGTTCCAAAGTTACAGATTTTCAGGATGTTTTCCAGCACGAGTATTATTAGCACAACTTGGATACTCTGAATGCTGTAATAAAGGCTTGAGTTATAAGCTAATTTGAAAATAATAACACAAATGTCACTTAAATCCATGAAGGATATCTGTAAGCAACAAGAGTTCACATAATATTGCCAAGGGTTAGAAGGTATTTCTCTTAAAAAGAAAAGGATGTGACATTGGGTAACAAAGCATTTTTACAATTCAGTTGACCTGCTGGCTTTGAAAATATGAGATAGCCTGATGCATAATTTGGGGGAATGTGCCTGCCGAAATTTTGCACATAACGGGAAACTTTTATTATCATTTACGTGTCTTTAGTTGAAATTTGCATAATCAATTTGCATACAATGGGATCACGTGATACTAGGAAATAAATTAGCAGACTGCCTTTTCTCCTACCTGGAGATTTAGATCTTGAGGGCACTGAATCTGAGAGAACTACACAGCACCCTGGCATTTCATGTACTGCATGCACTCACTCTGAAGACTAGTCCATGAGCTCTCAGAACCAAACCACAATATCACAGGATGCAGACAGAACTCCAGGTTAAGTACATGTGTATGTGCACATGTGTCTGAATGTGTGCACATATATAACAACAGAAAGACTGCCCAGATATTAAACCATCCCACTGTTGAGACTCCAGAAAAGACTTCATGTTATCCTCCAGTACTATAATGCAATTTTAAAGCATTTCCTTGCTTCCCTGAAACACTAAAGAACCTGATTCTGATTATCCCTGTCAATGGCCTTCCCTTTGCATGCACGAATATTCCAAATACAGCCATAATCAAAACTCCAAAATATTTTTATATGTGATTGCCATTTACCACCTAAGTTATAAGTACAGTGTCCCAAAAATGTTGGCTTACTTCTCTCTCGGTGCATCCAGAATGGTGCCTGAAGACCAAAGGCCACAGTGGAGTTGGGCCCTCCCCTTGCCTCTGGATTCCCGAAGGCCTCGGCTGAAAAGACAAATGGCTTCACCTCCCCCCAGTCTGTCCAACGGGTAAAACATTCAGCTGTGTGACCAACTGGCAACAGGGGTCATCTGCAGACAAGGCACCTGTCAGAAAATACGCCCACGACTCACTGCTGTTCAATACCGTCCAAACATTCTACTGAGAGAAACAATATTTATGAAAGATGTCATAGATGATGTCCACGCTCTTCTAGATCTGAGCTCCAGTGGGGTGGTCTAGCCTGCAGTATTTTATTAAACCAGTACAGGGATTCTTGTTATGAAGTATAAATGCCTTTTAGATGCATCGTGCCCTCTCTGGGTCATTCAGGTCTCCACTCCAGCCCTGTTCACGAACTTATTCATATGCCAGGGCCCTGGAGGCATCTGAGTATGTCAGCCTTGCAACAGGTAAAAGCTATCTCTTAGTAAAGCCAGGTGTCACAAGGCTGGTTACCTGGACCACACTGTTTTATTCCCTGGACAGGCTGCTTTTAATGGTGCATACGCATGCATGCTCAGTTGCTCAGTCGTGTCCGACTCTTTGTGACCCCATGGACTGTAGCTCGCCAGGCTCCTCTGTCCATGGGATTCTCCAGGCAAGAATACTGCAGTGGGTTGCCATGCCTTCCTCCAAGGGATCTTCCTGACCCAGGGATTCGAACCTGTGCCTCTTACAGTATGAAGGTATTACATGCATTGGCAGGTGAATTCTCTACCACTAGTGCCAGCTGGAAAGCCCCTTAATGATGTGAGCAGGCCTAACAAATTTGTTTTATTTATGAAAGGATATTGTCATGGACATTGCGCAGTATAACATTTTGTAAGTCACTGGTTTTGTTTTGCTTTGTTTTTCTATCCGATGGACCCTGGAGTGCAGACCTCTGCTTCTGTTTGCCTTTTCCCTCCCTGTACTAGAAATCTGAAAGCCACATTTGTGACCCACCTCTTGCAATGCCCCAAGATATCCATTATTTTTCCTAACAGTATCATCCCTATTACTAATATTCTCACTTATTTATTATTTCTTATAGTATTACATGTATTTTTGAAAGCCAGTTTATTTGTAGGAGGAGGAGGCTATGAATGATCAAAACAAAAATCCATTCCCCACCTTTTGCCATAAATTTCAAACCAGCTTTGCCTAATTTATATCAAACTGTGGACTTTGGGGTGGGGGGCAGATGCTCTCCTCCCTCCTCGTTTTTCCAAAGTCAGCCAGAAAAGGATGCAAACTGAGAGGAGAGGCCAGTGCTGACCCACAGAGCCCAGGAGCCCCACAAACTCAACCCCTTCAGGAAGGGCTGTCCTCTCTACCTGCCCACGCCCCACCCCTGAGGAGCGGCTGGGGCATAAGCACTGAGTCCTGGAGCCAGTGTGCTCACCAGCTCCACACTCTCACTCCTTCCCCTGGGCTCAGCCCCTTCAGCTTCCCACTCTGCTGTTCATACCCAGCCATCCACCTGTTCCCAACCAGCCTGGTGTCTCTCAGACACATCCCAGGCTGACTCCTGCTGCTCAGAGCTCTGCCAGCCAATCCAGCCCCTCCGGCCTCCTTGTCCTGCCTGGACCAGGTAGGTGCCTCCTCTGTCACCTGCTCCCAGCCTCACCGGTGAAGTTGAGACATGGTGAAGTGGGCTCTGGCGCCTGTCAACTCCACCCTACCTCGTCTTCTTCCGGGAAGAGGAGATCCTGTGTGCAGGGCTCTAACCCACAAAGCCTAGACTCTGTCATCCCCTATGAGCCCAGTCTTGTCTCCACTCAGCTCTCCCCAACAGCAGCCTCTTTACTTCCCCTTCTTCCCACTCTTCCCTCACCTAGCAAACCCAGGAATTCATTTCTGACAAATAGGCAAAGGACAGTCCCATGTTCACTGCAGAGATTAGCTCTAAGGGGAGAGGCAGACAGAAGAGCAATGAATAGCGAAATGGCAAGTGTTACAGATGTGGCCACACAATCTGAACCTGCTGCGAGGTTACATCGCCACCGACAGCTACAAGGGTCCAACCAACTTCACCTTCTGAAGGATGAACGTGTTAGTTGCTCAGTTGTGTCTGCCTCTTTGCGACCCTATGGAGAGGGTAGCCGTTCCCTTCTCCAAGGGATACTCCCCACCCAGGGATCAAACCCGGGTCTCCTGCATTGCAGGCAGGTTCTTTACCATCTGAGCCCCTACAGGATGACAAGTGAAAAAAAATGCCAATGTAAAACCTAACAGCAAGAATAGCAGATTACTATAGCCATCGAGCCTTTATTAATGGCATTAGCAATTATAATGACAACTTGTTTAAATAATAAAAGTCATGTCCATTGGTATACTAATTATAGATATATGTATTCACATGTAAGAATATAAGAAAAAAAAAGTTTATAACATGCCAACTGAAATAACGCACACAGTCATACATAGGTGTACATGAGTGTATCTCTGAATAACCAGATATCACCCTAACAGTGTAATTTCATACACATGCATGTTTACACGCATACACACCTACTCTAGATACAATATTACTTCCACAGTGAACAACAAAAGACCCTCACTTTTGCTAACCAAGTTCTTCAACAGTTAAATTTTAGCCTCAAGATCCACTGTAAACCCCAGACTTTTTGGCAATTACAATAGCCAGTAAACAACTATTAGCTTTATAGGTTGCTCCTTCTCGTGTCACTCTTTGAATATTGCCAGCCTAGCATTCGCCTCGGCAGGGATCTGTCAACAGCTTTTGGAATTCTGACCACATTCTCCAAGATATTAATCTTCCCTTGCCTTCCTGCCTGGCATCAATGCAAATTGAGTGAGCATCTTCTCCTTGCAGTGACATGGGGTTTTGAGGCTTGCAGGTCCAGTAGGTTTGCTTCATCTTTTTTTACAGACACTGGAGCAGAAAAGAATGATGAAGAATATAGAAAAATATACACAAGTAAGTATCTGAAACCAGGATATACTGATAATACTCTGTGCACTGATGTGATGTCTTCAGCAGTTCCACTTTCCTTCTCTGCTCCTGGGATGAATCAGAGAATGTCAATACAGTACATAACAACCCTGAATTTCTGCCATCCTCAAGACTGATCGCGAACACAGTAAAGGTTTATTAATCATCTGAAAATATTATGGATTTGAGGCCAGATTTGTTTTCCAGATTTTTTTTTAATAAGCATGTCCAGATATGTAGATGTAACACCAGTTTATTAGGTCTGACACACTAAAGTTTTGGAATCTTTACTATAAATAAGTCAAATACTGGATAACATGAGCACTTGATTACAGGTCTCTAGAGATCTGGACATTTGCAAAACAGTACAATAGTTATATTCTCAAAGTGCTGTAAAAACTCAAACTATACAAGCAAACTTTACACAGGAAATATTTCAAACTAATCTGGTCTCTGAATGAGGCAGTTTTCTTAGCAGATTTATTATATTTAATTAATTAAATAAAGAGCTTTCAAATTTTCCAGAATACTAACAAACACTCATTTGGGAAAATGTATGGCTTCTATTAATAGTTATCATTTAATAAAGACCCTGTTCTAAGGGACAAAATAAACACACCAGGGTTTGTCTCAGGGTTAAACACTTAATACAAAAGAAAAACACACAAAGTCTCTGAAAATCAGCTAATTACAAGTCAATTCAATAACACTTCTGAACACCTGTTGTGTGCCCAGTGCAGAGCTTCATATAGGGGTTGAAAATGATGAATAAATTTGTTAGCCACACTTTCCTGTGACTTTGAGTATTTTATATTTTTTTTGTTGAAAACTAGACACTTTTAATAACAGTGCCAACTCTGAAAATCAGCGTGGTAACTCTAAAAATCAGATTTTCCCTCCTTCCAGTATGCTGCTGCTGTTGTTACTGCTGTTTGCTTGTTTAGTGACTAATTCTGTAAGGTCTCTATTTTTCCATCACATGTAGCCACCAAAGTTTCTACTCAGTTAGTTTGGTGGTCAGCTAATAACTGGACAGAGACTTCCTTAAACGCCCTGAACAGTAAGTGTCCCACCCTTTGCCAAGGGGCTGTGTGTGTGTTGGGTAAACCTTCAATGCTTCAACAATTTACAACCTTACTGGCCTTTACTTTTGGCTTTTTTGGAGTCTCCAGATCAGCCAGAAGCAACAATGAGGGGCTCTTCAAGTCTTCCCTGGGCATGCTCTGAGCCCTGCCCACATGCACGGTCTTCTAGAGCAGCGGTCCCCAACTTCTTTGGCACCAGGGATGGGTTTCATGGAAGACAAATTTTCCATAGACCAGGGGTTGGGGGGATGGTTTTGGGATGGTTCAAGTACATTATTTCTATTATTACTGCATCAACTCCACCTCAGATCATCAGGCATTGGATCCTGGAGGCTGGGACCCCTGCTCTAGGGCACCAGGAATGTGTCAGAGCTTCTCAAAACCCTTTATGGGCTTCCCACTTTCAAGACATTCTTCTTAAGTGTTTTGACCCATTTTTTGTTTGCTCTGGCTGCTGGCTAGTATCATAATTACAATGACAAACAACTGCTGCTGAGTGTGTTCAGCAGACATCGTAAGAGGGCTTCTAACACTGGGTAACCTCTGAGCCAGGTCAAATAAAGACCAGCCCTGTGAATGAGGTTTTACCAGGCAGCTTCCGGACACGTCAAACGGCGGTAGTTCTCTGGGACTAGAGTTTTGGAGGAAGCTTCAAATCTGTTCTTCCCCCTCCAGTGACTACTAGGCTGCTTGTTTTAAAGCTACTATGAATATTACAGGGCTTCCCTCGGGGCTGAGCTGGTAAAGAACCCACCAGCAATGTAGGAGCCCTGGGTTCGATCCCTGGGTTGGGAAGATCCTCTGGAGAAGTGAACAGCTACCCACTCCAGTATTCTGGCCTGGAGAATTCCATGGACTGTACAGTCTATGGGGTCGCAAAGAGTCAGACACTACTTTCACAATGCATACTACTATATATAAAATAGATAAACAACAAGGCCCTACTGTACAGCACAGGAAATTATATTCAATATAACAACCAAAGGAAAAGAATCTGAAAAGTATACGTATACATATATATATATATGCATGCATAAAACTAAATCACTTTGCTGTACACCAGAAACTAACACAACACTGTAAATCAACCCTACTTCAAACACACACACACACACACATATATATATATAAATTTTTTTAAAAAAACCAAGCTACCATGGAGCCAGGGAGAGGGAATGGGAATAGACAAGTTAAGAGAAAACAAAATTCATTGTTCCTACTATGACTCAGTCATTTCCCTTGAATAAAAACTCCGAGGATTAAAGCAAGTCTTTTGCTAATTTCTAGAATTCTGAAAAGTTGATTTTGATCATTTTTTCCCGTGTTCACATTGTTTTTAAGAAGAGGCAGATATCCAGGGGTCCTTCTATCATTCCGGAAGTAGTTCTTAATATAAATTTAAGTTTAAAGACATATTTTGTTATAGAAAAATGACAAGATGATAAAAATAGAAAAAAAATGTAAAATTTCTGACCATGATCTTTTAAATGACTATGGCTATCAAGTTACTATGATTTTGGATTCTGTTTAAATACATCAAAATGACAAGATTTACAGTAAACTGAAGACTGTACCTCTGCATTTAAACTTAAATTAAAAAAAAAAAAAAAACAGGGTGAAACAGTATTAAGTAAAAGGGACTTTGCTTTCTCAAATTCCTTTAGGGGATACACAAGCAAAAAAAGTATTTTTCAAGTATTTTGTCAACTTGTTTTACTTAGTATAGGAGCTATAGTAAAGCTCACCTAAGTATATCTGTCTTAAAAAAGTTTTATCAACACCCTCAAATCAGCCTTTTGAAAATTACAGTGATGACGTCACACATGCATTCAGGAATCTCAGAAACTCCCAGCCCAAAGCCCCACGTCCCTCAGCTACACTCGAAGAGCACCACAACTAGGTCCAGGACTGGATCCCCACCTGGTCACCCACGAGGCCCATGGGCCACGCCTCTGCTTCGGTCACCAGCCCTCCCTGTGGGGCAGTACCGAGCACAGATCAGAGGAGAAGGAGACTGGTGCCCACACCACACCTCAGACTCACCAGGGGGTTAAAAATCATTTCTTGACTAACTGGTGAGTATTTTCTCAAGTGAAAACTAAAAAAGTTTTTAAGTAAATTTTCTCAACTATCTCGAGACCCTTCTCTACTAAAACTTTTTAAAAGATACTAAGTCCTGTAACGAAGGGAAACTAATACTTTCAAAGTATTTTGTCAACTTGTTTTAATTAGTATGGGAGCTATAGTAAAGCTCACTTAAGCATATCTGTCTTAACCTCTGATTCACTTTATCCTCTCTGATGTTATTTTAGTGTGTGAGACTGTTCCAAAGAGGGTAGCAAGTTGAGTACATGGAGATTAAATTCAGTTAAACATGTTTTCATGCTTTGAATAGGATTTAAACACAAGACTTTTACTCAAACAAACCACTCTACCCAAATAAACATGGAAGCCTCATATTTCCCCCACCAGCCAAAACAACAACAACAACAACGTGCTCTTCACCTATATTTAACAACTTGGGTTTTTAACGTTGTCTCAATAGATTCAGTTTATTCTCCTAGACTCACTCTTTCTTAGGTTCAGTTAAAATGCATAAGCCTACCTAGTCTGAAGTTAAAACTAAATAGAAAGCTACAGACTTCTATTTTACCCATTTTAAAATTTCCATTCTGGCTCAAAAACCCTGATACCAGTAAGAAATCTGTGTCATGACTTTAAAGTAGAAAACTCACAGTTTTGTTATCTACCGGAGATCATGTCAAGACCTAAAAGGACAAAGACCCCAAATACGTCTGCTTTAGGCTGAATATCAGGATGAAGATAATGGCTTCCTAATTTTCCCTGAAAGCTTCTTAAAAATACCAAAATTTCACACAATACAAAATAAGACAATCCCTTGGTTCAGATTCTACAAACACGTCCTAAGCCCACAAGAGGATCCTTTACTGCTCTGCCCAAGGTCATTCAGCTAGCAAGGTCTTCCATATCCACTCATACTGCACAGAGATCAATAAAGAGCACAGAGCCAGCTTATAAGGAGAGGCAGTGACCAATAACTATGTGTAACAAGATTTAGTAAGCAGTTCTAGAATTTGAAATAGTGTCTCATTAAAAATTATCGAACTACTTACTATGATCTGGTTACACAAGTTTATTCAGAGTGGCCAATGCCCACATCAATCCAGAATTATTTAAAAACTAGGTCTACAGAAAGTCAAGTTAAAGAAACAAGTGCTTAAACCCAATTACAATATAAAGATTTCCTGACCCCAATCTTTACACTCCTTAAAAACAAAGAAAGAGAGTGAGGTAAATCTACTCGAGCTAACAGAAGTGCTAATCTGGAAAAAAAAAAAAAGGCTTACTTGTCAACGAGAATAAAGCAACTTTTCTTGGAAAGAACATAAAGATTTGGCATGGTATCAGTAGACACTATGGAATGGGGCAGCAGAAAGAGCACTGGCGCTGAGAAGCAGAATCTCAACCTGATTTGCCTGAACCCTGCTTGGGTCAACATGCCAACAATCCCCAAGAAGATTTTCAGGCTACTATTGTCATTAAATCAATAAATCCCCAGCACAACATGGCTAAATTCATTTCCCTACTGTATCCACACTCCAACCTAAATCAAATCCTTACACTCCTTTGTTTCCCATATTCCTTTCCTATCCTGATGAACTCCCTGAAAAATGCACTCTCAGTTCCCTTGCCTTCCCTTCAAAATAAACCTGGGAAAAAGCATTATAGCATTCCCTTCCACCCCCGCAGTCACTCTGCTGTGAGCTAGGGAGAGAAGACAAAGCTTTAGCCTGGGGGCCACACAACTTGGCCTATTTCTGAAATGCTGCGTCAGCAACCAACAAGCAAGTTATAGAAGCTGTGGTGACAAGGAAAGACTTGTCAAAGCAGAGGGTGTGTCTAAGCCTTATACATACCTCAGTGAAAAGGAAAACTAGACTCAAAAGTAAATCTTGTCTATGTCCAAACTCAGTAGTTCACCACATACACATACTCAATAAAGCTGCTATAATATGACTTATTTTCAGAAGAATATGCCATAAAATTTCCTACTGCAAAGGAAGCTCAAAGTTTTTACCCCACTGATATATTAAACCAAAGATGTCATTATATTAACAACTAAACAATCCTTCCTTTCCCAGTTACTAACTTTTGTGGAATAGAAAATATAATTTTATAGTATGATTATTTTCAAAGGCTCAAAACTATTCATTTCTAAACTAGAGGAGAAATATACCATTTATAAAAGAGCAAAAACGTGTAGAAATTTTTTTGTCATAAAAGAATTTTTCCAGTTAAATACAACTTTATTAAAATATATAAACATATACAAATGTATATATGATCTAATCAGTATTTCCAAATCTGTCAAGAGAAAAAATTTCAAATTAATTCTTCAAAAACTTTTCCAAGTCATCTTTAGATCACATACCTCATGGAACATTAAAAAATAAATTATGAGGAAAACTGATACAAAGTCAAAAATTTCAAATCTGAATATCTCAAAGAGAAGGCTTGTTTTAATCAACCAAATCCCATATTTGGCAAAAATAATTATGTAAAGTTTAAAGATAAAATTAAAAAAAAAAAACACATCCATACATTTATATAAACACACAGACACTGATACATACCAAGTGTCATATGCCTGTAGAAGTCATCTTGTTAAAATCCATAATACAATTTGGCACATTCACAATTCTTTAATCTTATTTAAGATGTAAAATCTTAAAGGGAGGTAAGGAAACAACCCAAAGTGTTATGACCTACAGAATGAAATGGCAACCCACTCCAGTAATCTTGCCTGGAGAATCCCATGGACAGAAGAGCCTGGCAGGCTGTAGTCCATAGGGTCGCACAGAGTCGGACACGACTGACTGAAGCAACTTAGCACGCATGCACGCAGTGTTATGAAAGTATCCCAAATGCTTTTACAACACAAACTCCTACTCCACAGAAACCCAGAGGCTGGTAAAGAGCAGGGAGCACAAAGGCCTGAAGTGAGTGGACACAAACTAAAGAAGGCATGATTACAGACACAGGCGCAACAGTGCGAATCATGCAGTACAACAGGCCAAAAGCGAGGCTCTCTGATCAAATGGTTAAAACCACAGCACAGTTTGTGGTTATAATGAAATCTGGAGACAGATGATTCACAGATCACAACGAAACAATCCACAAGTCAGCTCCACTCAGGCTGGGTGAAAGCACCCGCCCCATGGCTTCAGCCTCCACAGGCCTTCCCCTCAGTGGGTCAGAAACCCTAGAGGAGTCCACTCAAGGAGGGCGCTCAGTGAGACCAGCAGGTAAACACTGCAGATTCCTTGGGAAAACCCACACAGCAAGAGCTAGCAGACCTGAACCTGCAGAGAAATGAAAGGCTCTCCCAAGGAAATAGAATCAGCATTTTGGAAGAGCAACATGTACTGCAAGCTGTGGGGCAAAGCCCAGGTTGGCCCCAGGTTCTTCCAACAAATCAGAGCATGCATTCAGCACTAGGGGAAGCAGACACACAAGCACATGACAAACAGAAAACCAAAACACCAACTACAAAACACCCAAAACCCCGAAGCATGACACAACCATGGGCTTTTTCAAACAGCAATACAGTTTTTTGCAAGGAGTTAGTCATACACAATATCGTCTTATCCTGCTTTCCACAGATAAGAATAGTTGGCCTCAGAAAGCTCCATCAGCCTTGCAAAATGGCAAACCTCAAGCTAGGACCTGGGTCTCTCAAATCTCACACTCTTCAAAAAAGCAGTAAGTTTGGGAATCTCCTGCAAGTCACAGACATTTGAGAAACACAGGGCAGACTGGATCAGCGTGATGAACAGGGCACAAATAAACTCTTGGTCCAGGTGAGTTCTGTGCTCTCACTTTCTTAACACAGAAATGTAATTTCAATGCAAGTGCCAGAATGAAAAAAGTGAGAACTTTCCTATAATTCAGCATTTAAGTTTATGATCACAGGAAATTTACAGGGAACTTAGCCATAAGTGGCCTCAGTTTGTAGCAGAAGTGATAAGTAAATAGTAAGCTTTTATCTACAAGTTTCAAAGTCCTTGGAACTGGCTGGAATAAAAACTGCAGGGGACTTTAAGAATGTGCAGGAAACAACAGGTGTTGAGCATGGTAGCTCAGCTCCCATGGACAGGAGTGGTCAGGGAGGAGGTGAAGGAGGGTGACAGGAACTATAACCAATTCTGTGAAACAAAGCCTTGCAAATTAAATACAAACAGAACCTCAGGAACCTCACAAACAGAAGGAAACAGAACCTCACAAACCTAACAGTGTTACTATGCACTGACACCCAAATGAATTCAGTCACTACCCTGACGCCAGGCCCGAACTGCTTTTCCTACAAGTAATTTTACAGACAACCTTTCCCACTCTCTCTTATCTTTCTCTTGAGTTTCTATCTCTTTGTGGATTTTCTGGGATCGTTCAGTTCAGTTCAGTCGCTCAGTCATGTCCGACTCTTTGCGACCCCATGAATCGCAGCACGCCAGGCCTCTCTGTCCATCACCAACTCCCGGAGTTCAACCAGACTCATGTCCATGGAGTCGGTGATGCCATCCAGCCATCTCATCCTCTGTCGTCCCCTTTTCCTCCTGCCCCCAATCCCTCCCAGCATCAGAGTCTCTTCTGGGATCGTACAAATCTATAACATTTCTAACCAGCCAGGATGCTTCAAATAAGGTAAGAAGATAAACAATAAGCCAGGAGAAATGTGTGTCAAAAAGTATCCTGAATATACAAAGACCTTGTGCTGATCAATGCCCATTAGTTAAATGGACAAAAAACACAAACAGGAAAAAACACAAATGAACAGTATACACATAAAAAGACATTCACTCAGCTGGCAATTCAACAAATGGAAATGAACATTACAATGGGATGTGATTTTTCACCTATCTGATTGGCATAGGTGAAAGTGGTTATCAAACTCCCAGTGGAGGAGTGTGGCAAATGGAGCACTCCATGCAGCGCCAGAGTTAGTGGAAAGAGGGAAACCCTTTCTGGACAGCAGTTTGGCAACATACATCAAAGCCTTGAAAATCACATGCCTGGTGACCAGTGATCTCACTTCTAGAACTTCAGCCTAAAGAAGATAATCGCATCCTCGCTATGAACTGTGATCCATTAAGAACTGGAAGTGTCCATACAGATGTCCTGTTTCCGCCATCCCAAGACCAGGAAGTCCTTCTATCATGAGCAGGATCAAATTAACATGAGTGTACAACGTGTAAGCTAAGTGCTTCCTTGGTCAAGTGTTTTCTTGTTTCACAAATTTAATTTCAGTTCAGGTACCAGAAAGATAAGCATGAGGTCTTTTAAAAGTAATTTAAATGGCCCTATTGCCTTCTTGGGATTCCCTGGTGGCTCAGCGGTAAAGAATCTGCCTGCAATGCAGGAGGCCCGAGTTCGATCCCTGGATCAGCAAGATCCCCTGGAGATGAGAATGGCTACCCACTCCAGTATTTTTGCCTAGGAAACCCCATAGACAGAGGAGCCTAGCAGGCTAGAGTCCATGGGGTCTAAAAGAGTTGAACACAACTTAGTGACTAAACAACAATAACAATGATTGTTTCCTCTAATGTTTTTATACTAAATTTAAGCCCTCTACTTAAAAATTTGTTCATTATTCATACACAGGTTTGTGTATCAGTCAAAACAGACCCAGTATCATGTAAGATCTGACTGCAACATCAGGGTCCAGCACATCTCTCCAACACCAGTGTGCCTTTTCTGCAAAAAGAGAGGGAGGCCATTTCTGGAGCTTAGTGTCCCTGTCCTCCAATGCAGACTGCAGATGGCAGGGGGTCCCACCTGGCTCCCAGGCAGAGCTCCATAAGGGAGTGATCACTGTTCCAGTTGCCGGCAATAACTGCTCCTGCTTTCTATGGGTTCCAGGGGTTCTACAGCCCCAACATAACTACCATCCAGGCATTTTACCTAATTTGCTACTGAACCACAACACATCATCAGCATTTGTAAAACTAAATGCCCAATACATATCATTATAGGATTAACAATACTCCAACTTGTAAGCACTGCCCAGTAAGAACAGATCTGAGGAGGTGAAGTGGAAGAATTCTCCAAGTTGCTCTGCGTATCAGAGATGCTCGTTTCTGCCTCCACCACAGAAAAACGCTTCCTCTTTTCCAGTGCCAGGGACTCTCGTGGCCTCTGGCAGCACTGCGTCTGTTCCTAACATCCTAGGTTCAGCCTCTCAGATTACAGACTGCACCTGCTGCCAATCAAAAAACAGCCAGACCCTGATTCCCTCCATTGCCCATTCCCTCCATTTCTGTCCAGGCACTGAGGTCTGTCAGGCATTACAAGTAATGTGTCACTTTAATAAATTCTACAGTTCAACTAAATATTATATTGATGTAATTGTCACATTCAGGAGTGCTCATTTAGAAACCTAAAATAGTCTGTGATTTAGTTTCAATACTAGTGTCAAAAGACTCCTGAGATGCTTTTATGATTTGAAGGGACATGATCTAAGGTATCAAACTTATACTAACCCCTGGGAGAAACATCCATTTGAAATTTGACGAGTATATCTTCTTTACTTATAGGAGCAAGTTGATATCTTCCTAACTTTTGCCTAATTTACCCTCTCAGTTTATAAAGGCATATGCCTTAAGGCCATCTATTTCTAATAAATTTCCAATAAAATGAAAAACAGAAATCCAGAATTATAGCACTATCTTTTGTAACTGCTATTATGGGGGTGATACTGAACTTCAACAAGTTTTGAAGGGGTTCAGAATCTGCCACTCTGGCCTAAAAATTTTTTTAAGCTGAAGGCATTTGAGTTCCTGAAATCTCTGCCTAAAAACAGAGTCTCTCAAAAGAACTCAATTGTCATAAATCCCCTTTCAAAAGCAACCTGAGAAGACTGACTTTTTCCATCAGAAATAAGTTTCCACACCACACCTAAACACACACTATCACAAAATGATCATCACCCATGTATTCTTTTAGGGCCCACTGAGCTCTTCAAAAATTCATTTTTTTTCCTACAGGCACCCTTTCTCCCTCTCCCCTACTCTTACTAAGAAGCCACTTGCTTTCCTAGAAGAACCCTTCTCCCCTCCCCATCTCTTATTAAGATAGTATATAAGACACAAAGTCTAACCACCCCTTTGAGTCACAGTTTTGTCTGTGAGTAAATCTGTCTTTTCTCTTGCTACTCTGTCAGTTTAATTTGCAAGTCCCAAAATCATGAACCTAAGAGGGGAGAAGAAAAGTTTTTCCTCCTTGACAATTTGAATCAGTGAAGCCTCAATATACTGCACTTTGTGTACGTATGAGAACCACGCAAACGTTCTTATTATTCTAAACAGTGGTATGATTAACATTTAACACTTCCTTTTTAAGTTCTTCACTTTTCTTTAAACTTCCTCTTAATATCTTTCTTGTTTCTAACTTTTAGAATGCTTTCAAGTACTATCCTCCTAAGTATAATTTAGCAGAAATAATTTGTTTTTCTATCCACTTCGGATAAATCAGAACATACAATTAAGAATTAGAAATGCTACTTATTTTTTGCCAGTTTACAAAAACCTCTCAAGTACAATTGAGCTAAAGCATCCTGTTGATTAAATAAAGCAAGCTACTATTTCACCAACCACTGAGAAATGGAAGCTTTCTGAAACACACAGACTTAAAAACACAGTCACTTTGTATAAAATAATGACATCTCCCTCACCAGACTTTATTGTTTTAAAACTGATTCGATGAGGATAAAAAATAAAATGACAAATATAATTAGTCCAACCTAGCACAGAGATAAGACACTTTCTATCAAGATGTGAAAAATAAACCATAGCGACAACCCCTCCATCCAGAGGAAGCCCTTCGGCTCATATGGTGCCCAGCCCTCCCTTGGCGTCAGGTTCTCTGAAGTTCACCTCAATTAGCTGACCTCCCATGGCTGACAGAGCATCAGGGTGCTGGTGCCCACAATTAAGAGACTTCTCCTTGGGGCTGTCACACTTTCATCTTGCTGTACAGAAAAGCAGTGTGTGCTGTGTGCCCACTACTTTACTAAAAAATCACAATCAACGGTCAGTGGCAGGCTGGACCACCAAACCATGATTAGCTGTAATAAAAGAAAGACTGCCGAAAGATACCCATGATTTTAAAATAAACAACTTTACAAGCTTGCCAATTGATGATCATTCCCCTTTGCAGGCTCAACCAATCATGTCTTTGCTTATAAACCTCAGGGACGGTTCTGTACTGGTGACAAAGCACCCAGACTTGACTGCCTGGACCCATTTCCTTTCCACCACCGAGCCTCACACCAGCCATGAACTACTACAGCAGCAACCAGAACTCAAAGCTCTTGCCCACCTCCTCCAGCCACCCCCAAAACATCCTTCCTCTGCTTTCAGAGCTAACTGCTTCTTTTCTTGCAAGACTCAGCTCAAAGGTCCCCCTCTTGCAGGAAACAAATCCTTTCTTGTACTGGGCACCTATGATCATTACCCCTGACATGTACATGTCTCTCTCCCAGTTTCCATGAGCCATGCAGATTCTGATGTCTCCATGTATAATTCAATGTTACACTTCCAGTCATAGAAGACAGTGGGCACGAAATAAATGTTTAGTAAATGCATGAGTGCGCAGATGAACAAAATAGTGAATGAGCAAACAAACAAACACAGGAGCTAATGAATGAACTTTCAAGCTGCTTCCTGGAGAGAGCAAAGGATCTTTAATTAATAATATTAAGCCCCAGATGATCCCCAAAGAACACCCGGAGCGCCTCACCTCCTCTGAATTACTCTTTACTTCTATGTGCTCAGTTCATTTGCCCATGTCCTCAGACACGAGCCCCAACTTTAATCCAATACGTGACCACCTCACAAGTTCCTGCTCCTTATTCCACAGCTGCCTTTGTGTAGTACATGCAATAACCTACTCTCATTCATTTCCGTAAGGACTCCCAACTAAGCCATACGCCCCCAGGGCCTGATTCTTTTGTCCCTGTAATCCCAGAGCCTAACACAGTGCCCTGACACAGCGCCTAGCAGGCGCTCAATACATACTAGATGGATAACTGAATGAATGAAGAAAGGAAGAGGAAACCATTTTCACAGTTTGCTTTTTACTTTTTTCTTTTGGCTAAATCCTCTGATTTTTCCAGGTAAACTATGGAAAAAGAGAGATGATGAGGGAAGAATAGAAAATCATGTATAGTCAAATCAATGCCTGAATAAAATTATCTGTATGATACCACAGTCTTTCTACATTAAGAAATCAGCTTATTGTCTCTCATTGTCTGTTCTCAACAGAATAATTTAACAAGTTTTGTAACTGGATAAGGCTGAACAAATCACAAAACTTTTGACATTGTTAATAGTGTTCATATCTGCCCAGCCCTATGCCAAGATCTTTCACATATACCATTTTTCTTAATCTGCAAAAACACTCCAAAGGGTTGTGTTCAGAAAATGAAGGCTGAGAGAGGTTAGGTCACTTTGCCCTTAAGTTGTGGCACCTTGGGTTACACACAGGTCTGTTCAAACATCACGTTTTGACTAAAACTTACAAAAAATTCTAGGGCTTATTTTTTAAGATTAGAATAACAGTGCAGCAAGAATTTCAAAAGCTTATGCTTGTATCCTCACTAACGATCATGCATGCACGTTCAATCTTGAGTTGTGTCTGACTCTTTGTGATCCCATGGACCAGTTAGTAAGATACCATTTACCATTATTAGGTATTTTGTTGAATCCTTGTTGATCTGATGGCTAACAAGATCACTAAAGAGCACAGGAGAAATAAATGCAGCCTTGGAAAATACCCCCAAGTATGGCAGCATCTGCTCCAGGCTCTGAATCTAAACAGGGCCTCCCTACTGCTGCTAAGTTTAGAGAGTACCAGCAATTCTCCAGCACACCTTTCAAACAGTACGAACCAGAAACTGAAGAGGCCGTGGGGAAAGGGCACTCTGACCACAGTGAAGTTAAAATGGTACAACCTTTCCATAGGGCAATCTCCAGGCATGTATTAAAAGTCATAACAAAGTGTATATTCTTGGACATAGCAAGTCTACAGGTAATAGTTTATCTTAAAGAAGTAACTGAATAATGCTTGCTGCTGTTACTGCTAAGTCGCTTCAGTCGTGTCCGACTCTGTGCGACCCCACAGACAGCAGCCCACCAGGCTCCTCCGTCCCTGGGATTCTCCAGGCAAGAATACTGGAGCGGGTTGCCATTTCCTTCTCCAATGCATGAAAGTGAAAAGTCAAAGCTGCTGCTGCTAAGTCGTTTCAGTCATGTCCGACTCTGTGCGACCCCATAGATGGCAGCCCACTAGGCTCCTCCATCCCTGGGATTCTCCAGGCAAGAATACTGGAGTGGGTTGCCATTTCCTTCTCCAATGCATGAAAGTGAAAGGTCAAAGCGAAGTCGCTCAGTCATGTCTGACTCTTAGCGACCTCATGGACTGCAGCCTTCCAGGGTCCTCCATCCATGGGATTTTCCAGGCAAGAGTACTGGAGTGGGGTGCCATTGTCTTCTCCAATAATGCTTAGAGATATACAAATAAGAACTTAAAGATCAAAAAAGAGGAGAATGATCAGTTTATCCAAGATATAGACACACAATGGTATATTATATGCAATCATTAAAAACAGTGATGTACCTGTACTTACTACTCTGCTGAAATGTCCACAGAAGCCCTACAGCTAACAGTTGTCACCCCCCTCCCAGATCATTCCCTCTTCCTGGGGGTACCCCATGTCCAGTGACCAACCAATGTGTATGTGGGGTTGAGAGGGGGTAGTTAAGACCCCACTCACATGCCTCAAGGTACTCAGGAGGGCCAGCAGAGCTCCAGAGCTCCCTCTGCATCACAGCTCAGCTCCTCCCTCTGCTCAGTCTTGCTTCCCTCACTCCCTGACCATTAATGATGCAAAGAGCACATCCAGTAAACATCTAGCAGGTAAATCTTTGTCTCAAAGACTATTTCCAGAATCTAACATGAGTGGCTAACCCTTAGTAGGCTCGTGTCATGCAAGTCAGCCACTATATATATATATAAATATATATATACACACATACACACACACACACATATATATATATTATATTATATATTGTTGTTGTTCAGTTGCCAAGTCACGTCTGACTCTTTGGGACCCTATGGACTTCAGCACGTCAGGTTCCTCTGTCCTCCACTATCTCCTGGAGTTTGATCAAATTCATGTCCATTGAGTCAGTGATGCTACCTAACCAACTCATCCTCTGTCACCCTCTTCTCCTCCTGCCTTCATCTTTCCCAGCATCAGGGTCTTTTCCAATGAGTTGGCTCTTTGTATCAGGTCACCAAAGTATTGGAGCTTAAACATCAGCTTAATATTATGTATAATGTTATATTATACATAATATTATATTATGTTATATTATACATAACATTATAATAAATGCAAGATCAATCACTGAGTAAACTAACCCAATCTACTACAAAGAATAATGAATGAATGGTTGAATGAATGAAGGCAAACTCAGCAGCCCAGAGGTTCTGGCGGCAGTCAGGAATGAATGGAATGGTGAACCATGGTCATCCCTAAAACAGAAATTTATAAAAAGGATTTGAGATCCAGGCCCATTAAAAAGTAGATACTATGACCAAGGGGTCATATATTTTTAGGCCTCAAGCAAAAACCAGCGGCCTTATAGAACCAGAATTCCAGAGTGAAATTATACATGGGTATAATCTACTGCATGATTACTAGATCCTAAAAATAATCACTGCAAATCTTGTCCATCTACAATCAAAATGTTGCAATATGTGCAGACAGATGTTTACTATGTAGAATGAGGACAGCGCTTCATCTTTTACTCCAATGCCCACAAAAACTTCATAAACCAGTATCTGAAAATGTACTAATTAATTTCTTCTTAGGGGTACAAAGTCCTTACAATTAATATTCAACTTAACCAAGAAGCCTAACTTCAAGTAGTTTAACTTCAACTATAACCCAGCCATGGCTTCCTCAAGGTTTCCCTAACCACCAAATCTTTTTTTATAGAATCAGTAGTTATAAATAACTACTGACTAATAGTGAAAAACTAAGAACAATATTACCCTGCCCTGGTGTCCACGCTGCCCAGGAAGCACAAGACATAAAACCATTCTATGAACTCCAAACAAATACAAATAAATACTATTAACTTTAGGTGAAGTCATAAAGTTTGAATGCTTACAGAGGTAGATCACAACTGACTTGAACAGTTAGAGCAAATCATTTAAAAGTTTAATAATGTAAATGTACTACACTCTTGAAATAACTGAATTGTAATATTCATGATTATGAAATTTAATGTCACAGCTAAATAAAAAATTGACTTAGAAATACTATGAGTTCAATTAATGTCATCCTGAAATTTAAAGAAAAGTGGGTTTTATCAGTTGATTGAGAGGCTGCACGTATCAGTTGCCCCTTCCTTTAAAAATTCACCAATGCCACTTCTCCCACGTCCACATTAAAAAACACATCTTTAAATGGTAAAAAAAAAAAAAGAACAAAAAAGCATTTATAATTTCCTTATTTATCAATTTTGCACACAGAAGACCTCAGCACCCATGTGTAATTATCATCAACTGCAGTGAGAGATTCAATAAGGTGGATCATTCACTGAGATTTCACACCATGTCAGAATCAAGAATTCTACATCATAAAATTCAACTCACTGGGGACTCCTTGGTGGTTCAGTGGCTAGGACTCCACCCGTGCTCCCAGTGCAGGGAGCCCAGATTCAACCCCTGGCCAGGGAACTGGATCCCACATGCTGCAACTAAAGATCCTGCATGCCCAACTGAGACACAAAGCAGCCAAAGAAATAAATGAACAAATGTTAAAAACAAAAAAATTGCAACTCACTGCTCTAACGTAAGTTTGTACCTTCTCTAAGTGTGATTATTGCGATATTTGGCCCATTTCTTCTTTTCCCCCATTCATGTAATAAAACAAGCTCCAAATCACAAATACATACCTTCACACAGATATACACAGAACTGCTTAATATACCTGAGATTGCCACTTCAGTGGAAAGCAGTAACAGGGGCACCATAACCACAGCCTAAGGAAAACATTCCCTCACACCACCTTTACCAGGTCTTATCTTTTAAAGAAAGAATAAAAGTAACAGTCAACTTGAAACTTTCAAGCAGATGGCTCCCAACCATCCCCAGAAATGCAAGCTCCGGTGAGGACCAGGAGGTCCTTTCTTGACTGCCACCTGTCCTTTAATACTTAACACAGTACTTGTAACATGGTAAATGCTAAGTATCTTTTGAATGTCATTCACTGATAACTTACTTTCCTTGACAAACTTGACTAAGCTTGTTACAAATGTAACCAGCCTCTAAAACAACAAGTACTGGGGACTGGGTAGAGAAAGGACACTCTGAGCCTCATGATAACTTCCTGAGGGAGCCAATACAATCAGTGTAATTCTTTTTTCTCAATTTATCAGGGTAGGAAATTGAGGCTCAGAACAGCTGTTCTTCCCAAGATGACAAAACTGAATGGCTGAGCAAGGAGTCTCTTCTTTCTCCTCTGCCACATCAATACCAAGATGAAGTTTAGAACAAAAAAAAGGGGGGGGGCGGGGGAGGTCCATTAAAGTGACTCAGAAGGTAAAGAATCTGCCTGCAAGGCAGAGACCCAGGTTTGATCCCTGGGTCAGGAAGATCCCTGGAGAAGGGACTGGCAACCCACTCAGTATTCTTGCCTGGAGAATTTCACAGAGGAGCCTGGTGGGCTACAGTCCATGGGGTGGCAAAGAGTCAGAC
>NW_011494770.1:2225384-2226319 GCF_000754665.1 Bison bison bison
CATGATCTTCACAAAAAAAAAAAAAAAAAAGAACACGCCAAAGACGGTCTGGCGAAATTTTGACTTTTCAAACATTCACAAATGGGATGTTTGTTCCTGGGGGGAGGGGGGGACGGGGAAAACCTTCCTATTTCAAAATTGCGGAGATATAGCCAACGGGGCCTAAGGTTCTAATAGGCTAATCTTCAGCGTTCCTCTAAGTGTAGTTCACCTGTTTAGAAAGTAAGCGATCTATCTAAAGAAGGGCTTTGGAAACTGAAACCTACAAGTTAAAAGTCAGATATTAGGAACCCAATCTCTCTTCATTAAAATATACCTATATTCCCTGCCCTGAAAACCTGCTTGACCAGAGGAATTCAAAGAACTGCCCAAGTTCGAAGAAGTGTTTGCCCAGCACGCTATAAGACTGTCTCTCTGCAGTGACAACGGCAATCCTGTGGCATCTTCACTATTCCTTAAATGCTCCCTCAAAAGGTGCATTCAGATTATTAAGCTTCCTCCTAAAATGTGAAGTAGAATTAAATAATGATTTTTTTTTTAACTCCAGGCTGAGAACGGAAGTCAAGTTCAGATTCTCTTCCTTCCTCATGCGAGCAAAATTAAAGAGCACACCCCCGCCCCCTCAACCCAGCGACACACACACACACACACACCCTACAGTAAAACTGTCTCGGGGCCTCTTCACCTGTGGCAATCAACACAGCAAGCCCCGGTCGACCGGGATTTGAGGCTCCCCTTCACTCAGGGGAGGGGAAGGCGGGTGGGTGAGGGGAGCAGGGAAGAAGGAACTGGTGCCTAAGTTTTCAATCGGACCATTCTTCTCAACTTGAGCAGCTCTTTCTTTCCTTCCTTCCTTCCTCCCCCCTGGTCTAGGGCACACACTCGGCTTTGCTAGCGCGGGCACAACGGGCAGGGCCCAAGGAGAGCGCCGCCCC
>NW_011494770.1:2227074-2227531 GCF_000754665.1 Bison bison bison
CCGTCTAGCCGCGCGGCCCGCGCCGCGCCATCCCGGCTGCCGCGCCCTCCCCGGCTTCCTGAAGCCGGCGCGCGGTCACCCGAGGCTCGCAGCCGCGCGGGCGCCGCGGTCTCGGGGCGCGAGCAAGACGCTCTCCAGCCGGAGGGAAAAGGCGGGTCTCGGGCTTGTTTTGATTCGGCTTCGCTGACACGCTCTGGCCCCGCCCCCTCCCGTGACGACACTGGGGATTCGGCCTGGCCGCACCCACCAGGTGACCTCATGGTGGCCTGGCCCGCCCGCGTGACGTCACGCCCCGCGCTGAGCCGGCAGCCTTGGAGTGACGTCATCGGGGCGCCCGCACTCCGGGTCTCCGGCTGCACCTGGGCGCCTGCGGACCTACCTTCCTGAAATGGCCCTAAACGCCAATCCAGTGGCATCTGGAGTTAGTCGGAGGCCTTCTGACCTTCATGTAATTAAG
>NW_011494770.1:2227658-2237757 GCF_000754665.1 Bison bison bison
CTAGACAATGAGAAAGGACAGAAGAGTCCGTGAATGGAAGGCCGTCACAGTCTAGTGGTGAAACCGCTGGTTCAAACCAACCCACCATCCAGGGATGATACTAAACGTCTCCAGGGACGGAGAAGCAGGCTCTTGCTGGAGGGGAAACCCAATCCCCGTGGACTGAGTCGTCCTGAAAGATCGGCGGCCACTGTTGTGAGCAGGTGGAGAGTGGAGGGTGACACCAGTGATAAGGCAATGACTTGAGGGGCAGGGAACCCCAGAAACAGTTTCACGCGGTCTCTTTTTCTGCAACTCTTTTTCGGCTTTTTTTGAAGACCAGCTCCTTCCCACCCTTCAGGTCTCAACTCAAACACATCACTTCCCTCACAATGATAGAACTGACACCATTCCCCAAAAGGGCTATCAGAAGTACCACCTCATCCATCTCTAATTATGTTGTCAATGTATATATGTTTACTTGTTTCCTGTCTATCTGCTTCTCAAATGAAAGTTCAACATGTAGAACATTTTATCTGTCTTGGGCACCTCAGCAGGACAGCTGGCATGTATTTGTTGAATGTATACGTTAAGTTCTTTTCCCATGAACTGTGGAGGGAAAACTATGTTAACTGACAATTTACAGTTCTCCCTTCCTATACAGTGTGATCTTCTTTAATTAACCCAGCTTTCCAGTAAAGAATCTTGGAACTCTGCTCAATGTTATGTGGCAGTCTGGATGGGAGGGGAGTACAGGGGAGAATGGATTTATCTATATGTATGGCTGAGTCCCTTTGCTGTCCACCTAAAACTACCACAACATTTTTAATTGTTAAAATTAAAAATTGTTAATTTTTAATATTAGAGTTAATACAAAATAAAAAGGGTTTAGTTTTTTTTTTAACTTTTTAAAAAATCTTTAGTTGTGTTCTGAAACATAAAGAGGTAGACAGGGAAGTACTTGCCCTGTGTCCACGTAATGGGGAGACTCCCTGGGCATATTGGGCATTCATAACAGAGCCAGGAGCTGCAAGAGAGCACACTCAGAAACAATTGCAGGTTGGACTTTTCAGTAGGAAAGTGATAAATCTTTTAATTCCCTAATTTTGCCAGAGGAGAGTTGATTTCCTTTACATAAGGAAATCAACCCTAAATATTCATTGGAAGGACTGATGCTGAAGGTGAAGCTCCCATATTTTGGCCACCTAATCTGAAGAGCCGACTCTTTGGAAAAGACTCTGATGCTGGGAAAGATTGAGGGCAGGAGGAGAAGCGGGTGACAAAGGATGAGATGGTTGGATGGCATCACCGACTCAATGGACGTGAGTTTGAGCAAACTCTGGAAGACAGTGAAGGACAGGGAAGCATGGCATGCTGCAGTCCATGGGGTCGCAAAGAGTCAGACACCACTTAGTAACTGAACAACAATTTTCATGTCTATGTCTCCCTCACCCTGACTCCCCTAAGCAGTCGGAGAGGCAGGATTGTCTATCTTTCTAACTCTGCAGAATCTAGCATAAAGCCTGACCCACAGTTGCTGCTGCTAAGTCACTTCAGTCGTGTCCGACTCTGTGCGACCCCATAGACGGCAACCCACCAGTGTTCGATAAAATTTTGTAGAATGGATAATGCCTAAAGCATTCTTCTTCTGGCTACATTCTTCTGAACCTTTCAGTCTCAGCTAAATCATCAGTTCTCTGGGATCCCAGTGTACTCCCTGTACCTTGCCCACAAGAGCTTGCACACATATGGAAAAATTGCTTGTTTACTTGTCTCTTGCCTGGGCCCCCCATCCAGACGATAAGCTGTGTGATGGCAGAAGCTATCTCTCTGATAGCTGGGGTGTCACTGTATCCCATGGTGCCTAATACAGTGCATCGTACACAGTAGGTATTTAGTAAGTGCATGACAAATACATGAGTAAGTAAATGGACAAATGCTTTGAAGTTAGATGCGGCAGGATTTGGTGGCCATTTGGATGTGAAGGATGAAGGAGAGAGGCAAGAAATTCTGAAAATTGAGAGAAAGATGGTAGTTAATGAAATGAAGACTTCAAGGGGAGGCTGTTGGAGCTGTGGAGGAAGATAGTAGTTAATGTGGGCCATTACACTTAGATTAATTTCATTACTGATATCCCTCCCTAAAGGTGGCTGAGAGATCTTAAAATATTTTGGTGACTACAGCTTTGACCTTTTTTTTTGTCTCTTTAAGGCTTTTGGGGTTTTTATTTTTAAGTGGTGAGGATAAAGATGCTTTAAAGTACAGGGAAATTGAGACCATTACTTTTTTGAATAAGCGCATTGCTGCCATGCCATATTGGATCAGAGTAATCATGCATGTACCCTGCAGACAGACATTCACACCAGCTGCCTCCCACCTCTACATAACTGAGACTTCAGAATTGGAAACTTTCCCACAAAAATATCATAATTGGCTGAAAGAACACAGACACCCAGCCAGTTGCTGTTCTTGTTCATTGTGTGAGCCACCTCCTTCTCATTCAAACTGAAACAAAATGAAAGGGAGGAAGGAGAAGCTGGGCCACTTCTTTCATGCTCAACCTAGCTAGCCTATTTTTAGCCTTAGTCAAATTTGACAGACAGGCAATAGTTCCGATTTTATTGCAACAACAACAACAAAAAGTGCTAAAATCAAAATGTTAAAAATATAACTTAGATAGGGTTAAAGGATTCCATTTTTTACTTCCATACAACATGTGGAATTTTACAGAACTCCTACTGTTCTAGCCCTCTTATCTTTCCCTTTTCCCCATCATTTCTGAAGGTGGGAGGAAGAGAGGGAGAGACAGAACAAAGGAGGGAGGGAGGAAAAGGAAAGACAGAACCAGGCTAAAAAGCACAAGATGGCAGAGGTGACACAAAGCCCTGTCCTCAGATACTTCCAGAGGAAACATGAAGAGCTCTAAGAAACCAAGGAAGCTACTGTGTTCTGCACATCCACCCATGGCTTCGTTAATTTCCCTGATCAACTCATGTGCTCTGAAATAAACTTCAAAAAATTGTACCTCTACCTCCTTCCCCAAAACTTCATCACCCACTCCATCACTCAGGTCTTTGTACAATTAAATAAAACACAGCAACAAACCAAGGTCACTAAGCTAAACAATTTACACCCTTGAGAAAAGGGCCAACAAGCTAATCTTCAGGGCTGGATGAGAATAAGTGGTCATTGTTTCAATGTGGCGGTTCTGTTTGGCTTCCTGTTTGAAATTTGTGCTTGCTTCTGAACTCTCAGGCTTCCGTGTGGCTCAGATGGTAAAGAATTTGCCTGTAATGCAGGAGACCTCGGTTCAACCCCCCGAGTTGAGAAGATCCCCTGGAGAAGAAAACAGCTACCCACTCCAGTATTCTGGCCTGGAAAATTCCGTGGACAGAGGAGCCTGGCAGACTAAGTCCCTGGGGTCACAAAGAGTCAGATGTGACTGAGCGACTTTCACTTTCACTTCTGAACTCTGAGAGTGAACTGATTGATTTGGGCCAGAGTTAGCCTGATCTGCTAATATCACTTCAAGTAAAGATACCTTGAACAATGTATATTATCTCTTTGCACCAGTTTTTTTTCCTTTGGAAATAGCTTCTCCTTTACCCTGGTTGGATACTAAGATCCCGCATGCCATGTAGTCGAGTATAAGAATGGTGCATCCAAAGGGAGAGAGAAAGCCTTAGAGACTCTGGTGGTTTGTTAAGTTGAACTGGAATATAATCAGATTACAGTGGGCCCAGTGTAGCAGTGGACACGCAGCTGATTAGACTCCAGACCTTGATAACTGGTAAGAAAACTAGAACTCCCTCCCTCTCTCCTTTGCTTGCTTTCTTTTTCCCCAGTAGTACCGAATAACTAAACTACATGTTTTTTCTTTTTGTTCCTATATGATATGTCAGTGTTTATTTACTTTGTTTACTGTCTTTCCTCACTAGAAGGTAGATTTCAAGAGGGTGAGGATTTCTTCATGGAATCTTCAGTGCCTAAAACAGTGCCGAGCAGACAGTAAGTATTTGATACAGATTTGTGGAATAAAACAACGTATAGAAGAACATCTAAAAGGAACGGTCCAAACCTGAGGTCATGGTGAGGGGACAGGAAGGAGAAGAACCTTCTATAACCACATGAGGGGCTTCCCTGGTGGCTCAGTGGTAAAGAATCCACCTGGCAATGCAGGAGACGTGGGTTCAACCCTGATCCGGGAAGATCCCACGTGCTGCAAAGCAGATAAGCCCATGAGCCACAGCTATTGAACTTGTGCTCTAGAGGCCGGGAGCCTCAACTACTGAAGCCCACCCGCTTTGAGCTCCACAGCAAGAGAAGTCACCACAGTAGAAGACCATGCACCACCAAGAAAAGTAGCCCCTGCTTGCTGCAACTACAGAAAAGTCCACGCAGCAACGAAGACCCAGCACAGCCAAAAATAAATAAATAAACCATATTACCATGTTCATGGTAGCCTAACATCCTTCCCCTATTAACTAGCGTAATAGTTAAACCAAAAGGTCATCTCTTGGAGGCTAGTTTTGTATAACAAGGAGCCCTATGACAACCATATCTTCTTCAGCAATTGCAGTGACCACACTATTATCACTTTCTACACCCTCTATCTCCTCCTAAACTGGCACAGAAAATTTCAAGACTCCTCTCACCTAGATTTCATCTTCAAGATCCTCTTTGTTTCTCCCAATTAAATCAGGATTTTTCTACACTGCCACTATAAAGCACGATTTCACCACAATGCTTTAGTCTTTTCTTCCGCTATCTGCAAGGTTTGACTCAGATAAAACAGCATTGGTCTTCTAGTTGTATTGCTGCCTACCAAATTGCCCCACCATTTAGTAGCTCAGAACAACAAACACATTCTTTCACAGCTTCTGCATCAGGAATCTAGGCATGGCTTAGCAGGGTCCTCAGGCTCAGGGTCTCTCACAAGGCCAGGTTCAGGTGTCAACAGGGATGCAGTCCTGTCAAGTCAAAGCTTAACTGGGGGATGATCTGCTTCCAGATTCACGCCTGAGGTTGTTGCAGGATTCAGCTCCTCGGAGCTGCTGGCCTGAGGACTCCCTCAATTCCTTATCATGTGAGCCTCCTCACAGAGGGCAGCAGCCTCATCTGAGTATGTCAGAGAGCGGGAAAGAGTAAGCAAGACAGAAGCCAGTCACTTGCAACCTAATCTCAGAAGTAATATCCATCACCTTTGCTGCACTCTGTTCCTTAGAAGAAACTCACTAAGCTCAGCCTATAGTCAGGAGAAGATCATACAAGACATGAATACCAGGATATGGGCATCGCTGAAAACTATCTGAGAAGTTGCCCACAAGTATGTTAATATACTGCTTGTCATCCAAATTCTAATTCCTAATGCTTCAAATTTAGTTTGTAAGAAGGATGGAATGTGGTAATCATTTCATCATGTTTACATATATCCAAACATTGATCTCTATACACCATAAACAACTTTTCTTTGTCAATGTGACAAAAAAAAAAGAGTAAGAAAAGGTACAAACTTGTTCCGGTTCTTTCTTTCTGAATTACTGTTTCAACGAAATCTTTGAGGACTAAATTTCATGAATGTAAAATAACTTTTGCAAAATGATTTTTAAACTGTTTCAGTCCTCTGTGTTCAAAACACTTCTGATGTTTAGAACAAGCACAGTATAGTACATTATTGGATTCAAGTGCCTGCTTCAAGGACAGCTATTTTTAAGTGCTAAGGCTACTGTTCTGCCTGTTTGGGGAGTAAATTTTGATTGATCTTAAATAGAATTCTCAAAATTTTTCTTGCTCCTTTATTTTCATCTAGTATATAATTTCTACCAGGGGTACCCTGAGGAACACTAGTTATGTAAGATGTGCCTCTATTTCTATGGTTAAATAAGTCTAAGAAACACTGTATATTTTATGAGTTATAATATACACTACTATAGTAAACACCCTAAGAAATCCAGCAGTAAAGAAACCTGCTTACTCCTAACTTAGAATTTCCTGAGCTTATACAACCTATAAATTCCTTTATGTGTAATACCCATTAACATTCTGTGAAACTAGAATTCTGCTTTTTTTGGGAAAATAGTGCCTTAGAGTGGAGAAGGAAATAGCAACCCACTCCAGTACTCGTGCCTGGAAAATCCCATGGATGGAGGAGCCTGGTGGGCTGCTGTCTATGGGGTCTCACAGGATCGGACACAACTGAAGCGACTTAGCAGCAGCAGCAGCAGCAGCAGCAGTTCCTTAGAGCAAAAAATACCTGCTCCTAACACTAGCATTCTAGTGAAAAGATACAAATGTGAAAATTCAAACGAAAATAGACAGTGATCCCTCTTGTAAACAATCAGTTCTTTAGAAAATGTCTTGGGAAAGATCCTTAAAAACTCTATAAACTCTAACTGTTATAATGACAAGGATGCATAAAACATTAATTGTAACTGATATAAAACAGTCAAAATTCACAATACTGCTTCCATTTTCAGGAACATCTTTTTGACTATCATTATTCCACTGAAGAACAAAAAATTAGTATCAGCAACCTACTAAGGACTATTTATTTTTCCAGTGGGAAAATGTCTTTGCCAATATTACAACCAGAAGTGGCATCCAACTTGTTCAGAACCTTTGCTATAATAAATACAATAGAATCTGAAAATAAACACCTGTACCCTCAGAGTATGGTAACATTTCTCTTCTTTGTCAACTCATGAATAATCAGGTTCACCGTTAGTCCACTTATAAGGGCTGTTATGTATATTTCTGGAGTTAATTTTGACTCATCTTGAATACAGTTGTCTCGCAAGATTTCCTTTCCTTCTGCAGATTATACTTGTAAATGTAAATATGGTACCATATGGATTAAAGATGACTATAGTTTATTACTCCTCTCTTCAAGACGATGAGTCTATTTCCCCTCCCCTCCAATCTGACCTGGAGTTGTGACTTGCTTTGACCAATTAAAAATACAGTGAAAGTGATGTTGCTCCAGTTAGCATTTGCTCTTATTGTCTTAAAGCTAGACACTGTGCTGTGAAGCAGCTTGAACTGGACTGCGGAATGATGAGTCCACACGGAGATGACAAAGACTCTTTTGTTGACCAAAGTTGAGTTAGACTCCTCAGAGTCCTCTTGCTGATGGGACTCTAATCTCGGGTTCTGTCCTTGGTCTACTTAGTTTAGTTTTAGTAAGAATCATGCTGAGTCAGTTTATCAAGAATATTCCATGCTTGGTCTTTTATTGCCCAGGCTGCCTTCAGCAAGAATCCTATCAAGTTGGTTTAGCCAGTGTCTCAACCCCTGATGTTTCCTCTCAGTAATTTTTCCATCCACTGACCCCGCAACCCTGCTCTGTGGCTATAAATTCCTACTTTTCTTGCTGTATTTGGAGTGGAGCCCAATCTCTCTCCCCATGTAGTAGTCCCCCTGAATAAAGTCTGACTAACCGTTGCTGGGAGAAATATCACTAACCTCAGATATGCAGATGACACCTCCCTTATGGCAGAAAGTGAAGAGGAACTAAAAAGCCTCTTGATGAAAGTAAAAGAGGAGAGTGAAAAGCTTGGCTGAAAGCTCAACATTCAGAAAAAGAAGATTATGACATCTGGTCCTATCACTTCATGGGAAATAGATGGGGAAACAGTGGAAACAGTGTCAGACTTTATTTTGGGGGGCTCCAAAATCACTGCAGATGGTGACTGCAGCCATGAAATTAAAAGACGCTTACTCCTTGGAAGGAAAGTTATGACCAACGTAGACAGCATATTGAAAAGCAGACACATTACTTTGCCAACAAAGGTCCATCTAGTCAAGGCTATGGTTTTTCCATTGGTCATATATGGATGTGAGAGTTAGACTGTGAAGAAAGCTGAGCGCCGAAGAATTGATGCTTTTGAACTGTGGTATTGGAGAAGACTCTTGAGAGTCCCTTGGACTGCAAGGAGATCCAACCAGTCCATTCTAAAGGAGATCAGCCCTGGGATTTCTTTGGAAGGAATGATGCTAAAGCTGAAACTCCAGTACTTTGGCCACTTCACGCGAAGAGTTGACTCATTGGAAAAGACCCTGATGCTGGGAGGAATTGGGGGCAGGAGGCAAAGGGGACGACAGAGGATGAGATGACTGGATGGTATCACTGACTCGATGGACGTAAGTTTGAGTGAACTCCGGGAGTTGGTGATGGACAGGGAGGCCTGGCGTGCTGCTATTCATAGGGTCGCAAAGAGTCGGACACGACTGAGCGACTGAACTGAACTGGCCCATCTTATAGGGCTTTCCTGGTGGCTCAGACAGCAAAGAATCTGCCTGCAATACAGAAGACCTGGGTTCAATCCTTGGGTTGGGAAGATCCCCTGGAGAAGGGAACAGCTACCCATTCTAGTATCCTTGCCTGGGAAATCTCATGGACAGAGGAGCCTGGCAGGCTACAGTCCAAGGGGATGCTAAGAGTCGGACATGACTGAGCCACTAATATAGCCATCTTAGACAAGTTTCAGGAATACATTTTCCTTTAACAAAGGATCCTTGACAACTGGAAGAAAAGGAACAATCTTTGATGTTTCAGCCTCAGCCAAGCTCCTGGGTCAATGGTTCTCATCCTGAGAAATTTTACCCTGCATTTTTGGTTGTCCCTTGTAGCACTGAGTAGGTAGAAGCCAAAGATGCAGCTAAAATCCTGCAATGCACAGGATAACCTCCACCACAAAGAATTATCTAGCTCCAAATATAATGCCAAACTTGAGAAATCCTATCCTAGCTGCAGGCAGCCATAAAAGTCACCATAGTATCACCATATAAAGCAGATTGCCCAGATGAGCCCAGCCAACTCACAGAATTGTAAGAAGTAGTACACAGCTGCTGTTCTAGGGGGAGGTACTTTTGTTAAACCGCTGAAGAGGGGAAAGGAAGGAGTCACAACTTCAAGTGTTTGCACCTGCCCAGGGTGCTCCTACTATGGCCGAGTTTAGGCTACCAACATGAGCCATTGGATACAAGGCTAGAAAGAAGTGTGAAAACTGGCTCTTTGAGTCACTAGGACTTGATTACACTGTAATAGGCAACTGAGGCAACATCTCATGGCCAATGTCTCTTTAGATATGAATTCTCGGCATAGGCTTTCCCACGCTCCGTTGACTGTCTAGTCAGTTCTCTCTACTCATATCACATTTCTGTGACACATTTATGTTGGAAGCGTCTTTAAATGGGAGACACTGATTCTAGTCTTTCTGACTTGAGCCATTTTTTATGCCATTAAAACTGTCAAATTGGGTTTAGTCAAGAGGCTCTCACAAAGGATCACTGCATGGACTTTACTACAGAGTAATCCCACTGCACTCTAATCTGTAGTACTGAGGCGAATGGTCTGATTTGGAATAAAATACTGCTCTCTAAACTGTGGGGTTTCTTTGTGAAACATGTCTGCTGAACAATAACGGGAGGAACCAGACAAAAATGGAAGCAAGGTGGGGACATGACCATCTAGGCTGGCTTTGGGCCCATGATAAATCACAATTTTGTTTAAAAAAAATAAATAATTTTTTTTTCCAGATAGATGGCATTTCTTCTACAACATAAGCCCAAAATTATTTCCCAGAGCAGCCATTTCTCGGGTTTCAGGGTGGATACTAGATTTAGGTTCTAAATCTATATGCAGGTCAGGAAGCAACAGTTAGAACTGGACATGGAACAACAGACTGGTTCCAAATAGGAAAAGGAGTACGTCAAGGCTGTATATTGTCACCCTGCTATTTAACTTCTATGCAGAGTACATCATGAGAAACGCTGGGCTGGAAGAAGCACAAGCTGGAATCAAGATTTCTGGGAGAAATATCAATAACTTCAGATATGTGGATGACACCACCCTTATGGCAGAAAGTGAAGAGGAACTCAAAAGCCTCTTGATGAAAGTAAAAGAGGAGTGAATGTTGGCTTAAAGCTCAACATTCAGAAAATGAAGATCATGGCATCTGGTCCCATCACTTCATGGGAAATAGATGGGGAAACAGTGGAAACAGTGTCAGACTTTATTTTGGGGGGTTCCAAAATCACTGCAGATGGTGACTGCAGCCATGAAATTAAAAGACGCTTACTCCTTGGAAGGAAAGTTATGACCAACCTAGACAGCATATTG
>NW_011494770.1:2237857-2242963 GCF_000754665.1 Bison bison bison
TTGTGGGCAGGAGGATAAGGGGACGACAGAGAATGAGATGACTGGATGGTATCACTGACTCGATGGACGTGAGTTTGAGTGAACTCCGGGAGTTGGTGATGGACAGAGAGGCCTGGTGTGCTGCAATTCATGGGGTCGCAAAGAGTTGGACACGACTGAGCAACTGAACTGAACTGAACTGAAAGAGTTATTATAGGGCTTCCCTAATGGCTCAGCAGGAAAGAATATGCATGAAATGTAGGAGACATGTGTTCAGTCCCTGAGTCAGGAAGATCTTCTGGAGAAGGAAATGGCAACCCACTCCAGTATTCTCGCCTGGGAAATTTCATGGCCAGAGAAGCCTGGCGGGCTACAGTTCATGGGGTCGCTAGAGTCAGACACAACTTAGCAACTAAACCACCACCACCAAGAGCTGTTATAGTTGTGTGGTTAGGAAACTATTCTTGCAGCCAAATTTCCCAGATTTCAGGCTTGGCTTACTGTGTGACCTTGGACAACTTATTTGTGAAACAGAGATAATAATGGTATCTATTTCAGAGTTAAGGTAGATAACATTTGTGTAGTGCCTAGCACATAGTAAGTTCTCAATACATATAGCCATCATCATTTTTATTAGCAGAAGAATTTAAAGTTTGCTTTCCTTGTTGCTACTCAAACACCCTCCTTTTAACTGAAAATGCTATTTAACTTTTCACTTCAATTGTAAACAAGTTTTTTTCCTAAAAGCAGCACTGGTTCTAGGTCAAGGATAAACTGTTTTCAGCACACAACTTTAGTCTCATCCAAGAACAAACCACACCCTACTTCCTGTTGTGTGCAAATACGGGTACTTTAAAGGGACAGTCAAAACCAGGGACCCATGCGGATGCTAAGATTGCTACAGAGCGCACTCTGGTGTACACAGCTGGAAACCAGAATGGAAGATCATAAGAAGCAATGCTTTCTTTGCCCAAAAGTTTGAAGTTGATTTGTGTGGGTATAAGAAGTTATAACAAGTTACTAGATAAAAAATAATAAGATGAAAATAGTATTTTTGGAAGAATAGTCTGACAGTAACATTCAGGACTGACAGGATAGAAAAAGTGGCGACTCAGAAGCCAGAAGAAAATCTACTGCACCATTCTGGGGATGAGATCATGAGAGTTTGGGATTAGGAGGTCAACAGCGGAACCCAGAGGAAAGGATGTACATGACAGACATTTTGAAGGAAGAAATCATAGATCCTATAGACACAAGTCTTTGATCTTAAAGAAGGGCAATCTCATCAATATCTTATTTGGTTTAGATTGATACCATGAATTCCAATACTCATTAATAAATTGGTAGCATATTCTACTCTGGGAAAGCCCATAAGGATAAAAAAGAACCATATTACCATATTGTTTTGTTTGCTTTTAAAGATCAAAATTATTTTATTACTAATCAAGATTTGAAAGTTCTATGTAATGTTGGGCATTTTGCCATTAAAAAACGCTGCTCAGTGAGCTAGATGTCTTTTGTACCAATTCTGGATTAAATCAATAATCCCAATAATCCCAATTTCTCAAGACATTTTTAGGTTTCAGTCTGAGATGAAAAAAGTGCCAGACACTTTCTGCTTAGCTTTCTAGGTGATTCTATTTCTCAACCTAGTATCCAGAGAAGTAGATTTAACTACTCAACATGTATTTTTCTGGTCCTTGGAAGGAAAGTTACGACCAATCTAGATAGCATATTCAAAAGCAGAGACATTACTTTGCCAACAAAGATCCATCTAGTCAAGGCTATGGTTTTTCCTGTGGTCATGTATGGATGTGAGAGTTGGACCGTGAAGAAGGCTGAGTGCTGAAGAATTGATGCTTTTGAACTGTGGTGTTGGAGAAGACTCTTGAGAGTCCCTTGGACTGCAAGGAGATCCAACCAGTCCATTCTGAAGGAGATCAGCCCTAGGATTTCTTTGGAAGGAATGATGCTAAAGCTGAAACTCCAGTACTTTGGCCAGCTCATGCAAAGAGTTGACTCATTGGAAAAGATCTGATGCTGGGAGGCACTGGGGGCAGGAAGAGAAGGGGATGACAGAGGATGAGATGGCTGGATGGCATCACTGACTTGATGGACATGAGTCTGAATGAACTCTGGGAGTGATGGACAGGGAGGCTTGCCGTGCTGCGATTCATGGGGTCGCAAAGAGTCGGACATGACTAAGCGACTGAACTAAACTGAACTGAATTTTATGCAAAGCCCTGTCATAGATGAATAGCAAGACCATTCATTTATAAGTCACAAAAGTGTCATCATCATAATATGAACAGGTAAAACAGAAGGAACTTTGGATTTAGTTCATCTAATTTATCTTTGATTCATATACAGTATATCTTCTGCCTTTTGTCTACAAGTGATAATTTGATTCACAATCTTTTCCCTTCATCTTACCACATGGCTGTTTAGCCATGGATCAAATTACTAGATGATTCTTTTCTATAATGGCAACTTAATTTGCTTTATTTTAAAAATGTTTACTGAACATATAATGAAGGTTTGTGCCAGATCCAAGTGCAGTGATGAAGAAACAAACCCAGTCCACTCTCAGGGTGCTCAGAGCCTGGTGAGATACCTACAGACGCTGTCTTCATTCTTGTGTTTTTCTTCAAAAGGTCTTATAGAGAACAAAAAGATGTCCAACAAAAGAAAATGAAGTATATCAGTAGAAAATGAGAAAGATGCAAAGGGAAAGCAATGAAGGAACCATACAACAGAGGTAGACTAATACACAAAATAAATACAATGAAGGCCTACATGTGTTTGCTAAGGATCCACCAGGAATTTGGCTCTAAGTTTTTTGGCAACCTCTGTAAAAGAAGAAACACAATGCACGGGTTCTACCAGATAAAAGCAACCAACTGCTCAGGAAAAATATAGCTAACCCTGATACAAGGCCAAACAGAAAAGCCCTCAAGTTAACACTACTGATATCCTGAAGAGCATCCTCAATAATATCCTTACAGCAAAGGAGTAGGTCTATTTCTTACAGCACTACTCAGTGTGTGCTGATGGCTTATCCTCAAAGTCCAGTTCGCAATTTTCCACGGGTTCACTTAAGCAGAAAAATTCATTATAATGTGATAGAAATATGCGTAAAGTGCTATAGAGGAACAGAGGGGACACAACTGCAATTTCATTATTCAAACTATTGGAGCAGTTTGAGTAGGAATCACTCTCATCATTGAGGAGAGATTCTGGGAACTTCAATTTCCAAAGGAAATATGCAAGTATTTTGCAAATACTTAACCTTCTTAACCTTCATTATGGATGGAATATTGTTTTAAAAGGCCATTCTCATTATGGTAAAATTCACATTAAAAAAATCAAAACACTGGAACTTCCCTGGTGGTCCAATAGTTAAGAATCAGCCTTCCAATGCAGGGGATGAGGGTTCAGTCCCTGGTCGGGGAACTAAGATCCCACATGCCATGGGGCTACTGAGTCCACACATCACACCAAGACCTGACGTGGCCAAAAATAAATAAATAAATGTTTTTAAAAATCAAAATATACCTTCAATTGAAAGATTCTCATTTTCTCTGTAGTGTACATATCTCAGTTCACCTGGAATATTAAATATAATGAATAATAAATTTAGAATAAAGGAGTCTACTAATATGAGATGTGGATGCCCACAGAATCAATGAGAGGTTAGAGTTATATCAGGTTTATAGTAGGCTCCTTCAGAAATCCAAGACCACAGAGCAAAAGGAATTTGGGAGATAAGTTCTGATTCCATGCTAACCTGCATTTTTAAAAAAATGATAGGGTCATGAGTTTGATTTCCACCTGATATTAGAAAAAGAAAGAGCAAACAGAAAAGGAATGTCAATATAAAAGAAAAAATTAATACATCTGGTATCAAAGAGTCTTAAATTTCTAAGCAAATTCAATAAAAAGGGGTGACAAGATTTGTCTTGAAGGGAAAGGAAAGCAAAAAGAATTGCAAAAGCTTTTATGGTTGTTTTTATGAAGATAGTATTTCTCTTCAGTATTCAAACCTGTGTGATAGGGAAGTAGTATTTTCCAGCTCTTTGTACCATGACTAGCTTCCTCATCAACAGATACAGGGCAGCCTGGGTGAACTAGACAAGTGAGTGGCAGAAAGACCTCCATAGCAAGGTGATTGGGACTAACATAACAAAAAGTAAAGTGAAAGTGAAAATCACTCAATCGTGTCCAACTCTTTGTGACCCAATGGACTATACAGCCCATGGAATTCTCCAGGCCAGAATACTGTAGTGGGTAGCCTTTCCCAAATCTCTGCAGATAAAAATAAGCAAAACAATAAAGATTGGCACAGATGAAAAATCTACTTGCCCACCACCAGTCAGAGAGCACTGGGAACCATTTGCATTGATTCTATTATTTCCCAGAACCTTTGATTGGCTGCCAAGATTACAAAATGATATTTAAGATCTGCATGCAGCAGTGCTTTTAGATACTAAGGTTGACAAATTTTTGTGTGTGATAGAAATAAAAATTGAGTATTTCAAATCCATCTGCCACCCTGTAAAGAGGGTGGATCTTTCAGCTTAAGGATCTTTTGTTTGTTGAGCACAAATGAAGTCATCCTTGGTACTACAGACACTTGGAGACTGTATTAAGTGAGGGTGAGGAGGTGGGGTGATGAGATATATTTCTGTGCAGAGGGAGGGGAAAGGTGGGTGGGGAGGAGACCAAGAAGGGGAGGAAGATGGAAGTGTTATGCAAGGGAGAGAAGAGGAAAGTCAGGGAGACAGAGACGCATCAGTTGTGGGGACAGAAGGGAGTAAATTCTGAGGGAGAAACAAAATTTGAGGGAGAAGACTTGCCCCTTACAAGGAAATGACTTGCCGCATAACAATCCGCCCCAGTCTCCATATACACACAAGACACAATATAAAACCTCCTGTACAGTTCAGTTCAGTTCAGTTCAGTCGCTCAGTCGTGTCTGACTCTCTGTGACCCCATGAATTGCAGCACACCAGGCCTCCCTCTCCATCACCAACTCCCAGAGTTCACTCAGACTCACGTCCATCGAGTCAGTGATGCCATCCAGCCATCTCATCCTCTGTCATCCCCTTCTCCTCCTGCCCCCAATCC
>NW_011494770.1:2243063-2254394 GCF_000754665.1 Bison bison bison
ACTCACGTCCATCGAGTCAGTGATGCCATCCAGCCATCTCATCCTCTGTCATCCCCTTCTCCTCCTGCCGCCAATCCCTCCCAGCATCAGAGTCTTTTCTAATGAGTCAACTCTTTGCATGAGGTGGCCAAAATACTGGAGTTTCAGCTTTAGCATCATTCCTTCCAAAGAACACCCAGGAGTATCATCAGCCTCTAAACACTGGCTTCTGGGGTGGATTTCCTTTGGGGGAACCAATAGTTGTGTTTGATCCTACTTCACAGCTGGAGCGGGGCAAGAACAGAAGTGGCCCTGAGAGGACAGGCACATCCATTTCCTAACTCTGTGACGGACCAGTAAAGATCACTGAAAAGTTGCAGCCATCTTTGTCTCCCCCTCACTCGCCCCACTTCATCCACGAAGAGTCCAGATGCTGTGGATTCTGCCTCTCCAGTCTCCCATAAGTAAACGCCCTTCCTTTCTATTCCCACCGCCATTTCCACTGTCTGACCTGCGCCGACTTCCGGAAGGGTGCAGTCTCTCCCAGCCCTCAATACCCGCCAGGCTTTTTTGTAATTCACTTTTCCCTTGGATCTGTTATAAATTATTTTTTGAATTATTTACGAACATACAGACTCCCTGAGTGCAGTGGCAACTCTATGAGGGCTGCTTTCTCCTCGACTTTATAGATTTGACAATTTTAGGAAATCTTTGTGAAAGCAAAGGAGAGAGAAGGAAAAGGGAAGAAAGAGGGCAGTGGAAGGGGATGGAATAAAATGAAAGGAGAGAGAAGGAAGGGTGTGGAAGAAATTCAGTAGCATCTTTTTATCTGGGGTGTATAACAGGTCTTCAATACTAGTTTAATTTTCTTCTCAAAACAAGCTTTTTCATACTTTTTCTTTTTTTCATAACTGCATCCCTATTTTATTTGGAATTGGTAAACCACACAACGTTTATACATATTCAAATATCAGTGTTTAGCCCCATATTTTCCTCTTACTCCAATACCTCTTCTAGTTTGATTTTCTTTACAATCAATATTCTTTATTCTTAAGATAGTAGGGTGGGTGGTTTAGTCACTAAGTCATGACCACTCTTGCGACCCCATGGACTGTGTGTAGCCTGCCAAGCTCTTCTGTTGATGGAATTTTCCAGGCAAGAATATTGGAATGGGTTGCTGTTTCCTTCTGCAGGGGAGCCTCCTGATCCAGGGATCCAACGGAATCTCCTGAATTGCAGGCAGGTTCCTTACCGACTGAGCCACCAGTAGAAAAATAGACTAAATAGTTTAGAGACTGTTCGAAATAATTTTAAAATGTACTTCACTTATTTTTCCTGAGTATTGGAAGTATTTCATGAGGGCCAGTATGTTATATATTTCTAAAATGATTATTTTTCTCATTTCTGTGGCTCAGAAAAAACTGACAAGAACCTGCAGCTGCCCTGGTTATAGTCTCAGACTGTGATTCCCCAGCCAGGTGCCAGGACAATGGCTATCTATTAATATCCTATGCCAGCTGTTATCTCAACATGTGGGATGCCCAGGCATTGGGGAGAAAGACTCGATTTTATCTGCGGCCTCCCCTTACATTTTGGTAAGAAATAAACTTTGCTATCAGTTTTGAAATAGCTTCTAATAAGTTAAAAGGAATAAATTATGTTTCGTGCAATATATTTTTCATCCGAAGCACCAATGATAGATCTTTTTGGCCATCCTAATGTCTGCAGTAGACACGGGACACAGTATGCAAAAGTTATTGGTGAAATGATGTATATGGTTTCACTCTAGTCTGCCATGGAAATCAATCCACCATTAAAGTACCCCGTCTTCAGGTATAATTGAACATAGTGAATAGATAAAACATGAAACAGAAGAATATATTGGCAGCTAAGATATAATAGGACCAAGGGAATACGTGTAAAAGGAATCCGAGACAATAAATATGAGTGATACTTCAGTTTTTAAAACTAAGAAACTCTCAAAACACAGCAAGAGGGTCTCCAGCTTGCAAATAGGCCATATTCACCATTCTCTCAGTTGTAAGTTAATGCCTTATTCATAAAAGCTTGATGAATTATCATCTAAAATCAGAAAGGTGGTAGAAACCAAAGTATTCTGTGTCAAATTTATTTTATCCAAAGTCATATAATCTTTTAAAAAATGTATATTAATACTTTAAATTGTTTATTTGTCTTTTTGCTTTGTGCAGGCTTTCTCTAGTTGTGGAGAGCAGGAGCTACTCGTTGGTGTAGTTCAGGGGCTTCTCAGTGCTGTGGCTTCTCTTGTTGCTGAGCACGGGCTCTAGGCATGCTGACTTCGGTAGCTGCAGCATGCGGACTCAGTAGCTGTAGCACATGGGCCTAGTTGCTCTGAAGCATGTGGAATCTTCCCAAATCAGAGATCAAGCCTCTGTCTTCTGCATTGGCAGAGTGATTCTTACCCACTGCTCCACCAGGGAAGTCCCAAAATCATATAATCTTATATTGGGAGGAGACTTTGCAATCTAAGCTCTTACTGAGCCCTGGAATTCCTTCTACTATGTACTGAAGCAAATGATCATTTAGCCTTAGGCCAACTCCAAACTTGCTTCATTATTTAGCCTTAACTTGAAATCTTCCCAAGACAGTGATCGAAGGCAGACTCATTGGACATTTTTGTTTCCCAGAAAGTTCCTTTGTATGTTTTTTCACAGAAAGTTCCTTTGTATGTTGTGGTGAATCTTGCATACTTATAATTTTTATCCATTGATCATAGTTTTGCTGTCTGGAAGATTCTTTGTTATAATTTGTGGAGAAATCTTTGAGAAGCTAGAGTGACAATTTAAGATATCCTAGGCCTGAAGAGTAGAAAATTAAGAGAGGTGAAATAAAATACATACGTATATATCCATTAGTGCCTTTTAAATCAAAGTAAATAGCATAACTCATTATTCCAACTTACATTCAAGGCATATGGTATATGGAATTAAAATTTAAGTGTTGACTCAATGGTAAAGAATCCACCTGCAATGTAGGAGATGTGAGATTGATCCCTGGGTTGGGAAGATCTCCTGGATAAGGAAATGGCAACCCACTCCAGTATTTTTGCCTGGAAAATCCTATGGACAGAGGAGCCTGATGGGCTACAGTCCATGTGATTCCAAGAGTCAGACCCAACTTCGTGACTGAACCACCACCACTACCCCCAAGTACAATGCTACACTCTCTCTAACTAGATTCAACTGTCATCACTCGATTTCTTACACTGTTCCAATTTCTGTAATCTCCCCAGCTTAAAACCAAGCAGATGAAAGGCTTTGGGAATAGGAGACAATGGGAAATAATTTTTCCAAGAATTTTTTTCCTTAAAAAAGTATTAGGGAATGGCATTTATTTTTGTTTAATTCTTAGCCCAATAAACTTGATGTTAGAATTTGTCACATAAAATCAGAGAGGCCTTGGGAGACATCTGCATCACTTCAGCCTCAGGCAAAACTTTAGACTTTACAAACAACACCCTGAAACTCCACCACTTCCCTTGCATCTGAGGTTAAAAGCAAGTGCTTGCCCTCATTGCTCTAGTTAAGATCTTATCTTCTGTTGTTTTTCTTCCTCTGATAGGCTGCCCTGGGCATAAGAGAAAAGAGCTTTGATATTTGCTTTCCTCCAGGCTCAAACTAAAAAGAAGACCATCAGGAAAATATCATCACACACACACACACACACACACACACACGCACGCACATATGCACACATGCACACACAGCACACACACATGCACACACACAGCCTTAGTCTACCGCATTTCTAACACTTCTTCCTCATTTGTGATGGATAAATCATAATGTCCTCTAACTGCTTTGGGTTTTTATAACCATAACTTCATAAAGAAGTTTGTTTACATCAAATAATTAATTTTTTCTTCCTCTAAACAAATCTTGAAAGGGATATATTTTCAACACTGTAGATTAGTTCTCTCGTAGATTACCAATACGATAAATTACTTTTGAACAACAACGGAGCAT
The DNA here is from genome assembly GCF_000754665.1 of Bison bison bison. Taxonomy (NCBI): domain Eukaryota; kingdom Metazoa; phylum Chordata; class Mammalia; order Artiodactyla; family Bovidae; genus Bison; species Bison bison. Next base: position 2,247,047 of record NW_011494770.1, read on the forward strand.
ATATTTCTATCACATGCTTCAAAGAATAGAGCAGACTGAGTTCTAGAAAGCTGGAATACTTTCTAGAAATGGACACATTTTTGAAACCAAAAGGCCAAAAAACCCGGGTTATGCTGGGAAACTTTGAGATGTTTAAAAATCATTAGAATTGGCAGAATAAAGAAATACTTATTTAAATGCAAAATAGTTTTTTTCTTTTTACCTTTTTAAGGTCAGTGAAAGAAGGTTCTCACAATTTTACAACTGTTAAAAAATTAAACTATGTATCATCTACTTTCACAACTATTTACCCAATTTAGTCTTCAAAACAAGCCTGGAGGCATTACTGTCCTCGTGTTTGCAAATAAGGAAACAGGCTGAAGGAGGAAGAGCTGAGACACAGTCAATATTCCAGGAGCCAAACTTGACATCTCAGAGCCAGCTGTGGCCACCACACCATCACTGTTCCACTGGTCTCTGGGTTCACTTTCATCTGCTCCTCCAAATACAAAGCACCCTTGCACTTGCTTTCTAGATAATTATATTCTGAACATCTTTTACTTAGTAAATCTTGAAATTTTTCAAATGGAGCTTTATTCATGGATTGAGTATACCAGGTCCGTTACAGGAGATTTCCAAAAATAAAAACGTAATTGGAAGAGATGACCTATGAGTTTTAATTTTGAAACTAGTAATTCTAGGGGTGTCCCTGGTGGTCCAGTGGTTGAGACAACGATTCCACTGAGGGGGCACAAGTTCTATCCCTGGTTGGGGAACTAAGATCTTGCATGCCACATGGTGTGGCCAATAAATAAAATGGTAATTCTGTGAGATTACACACACACACGCGCGCGCACGCGCGCGTGCACATACACATACACTCACAAAGCAAAGTAAGAAACATAGCCAGGTGTATTAGGGTACTTGAGAGTCCTGCTTTGTGCAGTACAGAGTCTCACCCTTAGACCAATATTAAAATGATCTGAAAATTTTTTAAAATAAAATAAACTGTGAGAGCCTCACCCTCAGAGACTATGATTTAATTAGCCTGACCAAGATCTCCCAAATTAGGTTTTTCTTGATCTTCTAAAAAGAACTTCTTTAAAGATCCTTGTGTCATCCTAATGTGCACTCAGGAATAAGGACTACTGGTCTGGGTATATTGAGGTATATCTGTGGGGAATTTGGGGAATGGAAGTTGGGCAGATGACAGTTCATACTTTCTCTTCTTGAGAGTCAATATTTCTGCTTATATTAAAGAGATTGTGGGGATAAATGCCACCAGAGGCATCCATTGGTATTAGTCTGGGAAGGCTTTTAAAAGAGATGAGGCTTAAGCAGAATTTTGAAAGAGAATGATTTGAAAGAGCATAATTTGATTGTAAGAATAGAGGAGCCAAGATTAGGTCAGGGAGTTAGATGTGTAAGCATGAATTATGTTCAGAACTGAAACGGAGCTTTTAACTGAGAACAATTAAGGAATACCAAGAAACCCATCATCAAAATTTTGTTCCTTCTAGGCACTCAATAAATAGTAATTAAACTTCATTGTTATTGAATTGAAATAACCTTAATGGAAGATCATTAACTGGCTCAGATTAAGTTCTATATTTATCACTGTATCTGTTTAATCCTGGGTCTGCTCTCAGAGATTTAGAAATATTAAGACCCAAGGATCATGCTCTTCACTCTCCCTTCCTACTACATACTGTCTTTATTTGAATGGAAATGCAATCTATTAGTAATTTCTTATTTTCAGCAGACCAAATGTTACCCTGATTACATTGAGGGAAAGATAACTCTGAGAGCATATAAAATTTCCCAATATCCCCAAACATAGTGGGTAGCTGTTAAGGGTTCTATGTTGATGGTCCTATGACCATGGGGGCAAACAGATCATATTTCAATAAAATATTTTCACTAAACTTTAGAATCTAATCATGCCATTAGAGTTATACTTAGTTCCCTTTTAAAAATTGTGAAATATTTATTATCTTGTTTTAAATATTATTTCCAAGAGAGAGTGGGACCAACTATGGATAGTTTGTGAGATATATAAAGTAGCTATTCACTGGCTAATTAACTGAGAGTGAAATTTTAATGAGACTTGCTTGAAAATCAAGCATGACCTTCCTGCACCATCTTTCCTTGTTGCCGGTGTTGTTTAGTCACTAAGTCGTGTCTGACTTTTGCAACCTCGTGGACTGCCAATACCTTGATTTTGGACTGGCTTTCCTGTCCTTCACTACCTCCAAGAGTTTGTTCAAACTTGTGTCCACTGAGTCAGTGATGCCATCCAACCATCTCATCCTCTATTGCCCTCTTCTCCTGCCCTCAATTTTTCCCAGTAGCAGGGTCTTTCCCTGAAGATCATGCAATCAGTATCTGATTGCTGATAAATAGCAAGCATTTACCAGCAGTTGTCATCAATAGGTAGCAAGACATGGCAGGATTAAACAGAGCGTCCTTATCATCTTCCAATGAAAACATGGGATAAGATATGCTGGACTCATTCATAGGATCTGTGGGAATGGCATAATGTCTGACCTTGAAAAATATTGAAAGAGGCACAGTTTGTCTCTGAGGCCACAACCCCTCAATCATAAATTCATTCATTCACCCTTTCATTCATTCAACAAATATTAAGGCTGCACTAGTGCCAGATGCTGAGTAGGCCAGGCTAGTCTCTGCTCTCCCAGAGTTTAATGGGGGAAAACAATTAATAAACAGGCAGACAAGTTTAAAATTATAATTAAAAATTGAAAAGTAAATATTGTGAAGGCAATAAACAGCTGGTTATGTGAGGGACTAACGAGAGGAAACCAGCCCTGCATACAATCAGGAGAAGAAATTAGAGCAGAGAGAAGACTCTAGGGGCTTCCCAGGTTGCGCTAGTGGTAAAGAACCTGCCTGGCAATGCAGGAGACTCGGGTAGTCCACAGGATCACCAAGAGTTGGACACTTCTGAAGCGACTTAGCATAGCATGGCACATGGGGCTGGATGGTAAGGAACTCCATCCAGGTTCTTCTTCATCTGTTCAACCTGGATCCTCTCTGCAGGACCCAAACCCAAGCCTCACTGTCTCCTTTGCGAAAACTCTTCTGTAGCAGACTCAGCCTTGAATTGTGTATATGCACACACAAGTGTGTATGTCTGTGTTTTGTGTGTATGTATGGGGTGGGTGTTGCTAGCATAATTCGGGTTTTTAAATAAAGTTAATTATTTTTTTTCTCTGCAGATATAAACTTAGTTTTTCAAGAAAACTACATGGAAAATTACTGTTGACTATTACTCATCTGGGGAGCCCAAACTTACTGATGGTGAGGAAACTACCCCTGTGAGACCTCTGAATCCTCTGATTTGTTGAATTTGAGGGGTGTTTGGAGGTGGGGTGGGGAATAGGAGTTCTTTCTATAGCAAGAGCTTAAAAGGCTGTGATGTATGTCAACAAGTTAGAGAGTATCTCAAGGAAACCAAAGTAAAAAGTCAATGTAAAAAGGCTAGACTTTTTAGCTTTTTAACATTCTCAACCTTTTGAACCCAATATCTTTTTTTGATAAACATAAAAAGCTCATATACTCTGTTATGGGGTGAATTGTGTCCCCTCCCTCTCCCAAAATATGTTGGATTCCTAATTCTCAGTATTTGCAAAAGTGACATTATTTTAATATAAAAAAAGTGAGAAGTGTTAGTTGCTCAGTCGTGTCCAACTCTGTGTAACACTGTGCACTGTAGCCTGCCAGGCTTCTCTGTCCATGGGATTTCCCAGGCAAGAAGACTGGAGTGAGTAGCCATTCACTTCTCCAGGGGAATCTTTCCAACTCCGTGACCAAACCTAGGTCTCCTGCATTATAGGCAGATTCTTTACCGTCTGAGCCACCTTGCAAATGATCAAGTTGAGTTCATTAGGGTGGGCCCTAGTCAAATATGACTATATCCTTATGCATGCTTAGTCACTTCAGTCATGTCCGACTCTTTTGCGGCCCTTTGGACTGTAGTCCACCAGGCTCCTCCGTCCACGGAATTCTCTAGGCAAGAATACAAGCATGTGTTGCCATGCCCTCCTCCAGGGGATCTTCCTGACCCAGGAATCAAACCTGTGTCTCCTGTATTGCAGGTGGATTCTTTACCACTAACATCATCTGGGAAGCCCATATCATCATAAAATGGGAAAATTTGGACACAAACACTGTCACACAAGGTGAACGTCATATGAAGATGAAGGTCAAAGTCAGGGTCATGCATCTGCAAGTCCAGAGAGGTATGGAACAGGTTCTCCATCAAAGCAGCCAAACCTGCTGACACTTGATCTTGGACTTCTAGCCTCTGCTGCTAAGTCACTTCAGTCGTGTCCGACTCTGTGTGACCCCATAGAAGGCAGCCCACCAGGCTCCCCCGTCCATGGGATTCTCCAGGCAAGAACACTGGAGTGGGTTGCCATTTCCTTCTCCAATGCGTGAAAGTGAAGTCGCTCAGTCGTGTCCGACCCTCAGCGACCCCATGGACCGCAGCCTTCCAGGCTCCTCCGTCCATGGGATTTTCCAGGCAAGAGTACTGGAGTGGGGTACCATTGCCTTCTCCTTCTAGCCTCTATAACTGCAAGAAAATGATTTATGTTGTTTTAAGCCACGCAGTTTGTAGTACTTTGTTACGGCAGCTCTAGCAAGCTAATACACATGATTTTCCATTTTTTAGTTTTTAATTTTTAAATATTTACAGATTCATAGCAATATATTTTTCCAATTATTTTCAAATCTCAAATAGACTTGTAAGAATGTATATAGGTTTATTGAAAGTGGCTACTGAATTTAAAAGCTTCAAAACTTCAACAAAGTTAAAGGGTGTAGCAACCACAGGTGACTTTTCACATAGGTTTCCAGAATGTTCCCTAATTTGCTGACACATTTTTCAAAAATATGTCTTATTCCCCACTCACCCCTGAAAATTCTGATATTCATCATGGTAGAGAGTTTCTATCCCATATTTACACTGCACTGTTGAGAATCACTGTTCTAGCTTCTCTAAATTATATAGAAGTAGAGCGGGAAGGCTTGGGTGTCAGTCACACCTTGTCTCAATCCCAGAGGAGACCTCCACCAAGATATAGTATTGGGGGGAGGTAGTAGAATCCTATAAAATGTCCTCCCTGAAACCTCTACCTGGTGATGCCCATAAAATACTCCAGTAGCAGGTTGAAACAGGCCTCCCAAGTGGCTCAGTGGTAAAGTATCCACCTGACAATTCAGGGGACACAGGTTCAATCCCTGGGTTGGGAAGATCCCCTAGAGGAGGAAATGGCAACTCACTCTAGTGTTCTCTCCTGGGAAATCCAAGGGTAGAAGATCCTGGGAGGTACAGCCTGCTGCTGCTGCTGCTGCTGCTAAGTCGATTCAGTCGTGTCCTACTCTTCATGACCCCATGGACCGCAGCCCACCAGGCTCTTCCATCCACGGGATTTTCCAGGCAAGAGTACTGGAGTGGGGTGCCATCGCCTTCTCCGGAGTTACAGCCTATAGGATCACAAAGAGTCAGACAGACTGAGCACCTGAGTGCACACGCATGCGTGCACACACACACACACACACAAATACACACACATAGCAGGCTGGACAATTATTCCCACCCCTAGGCATGGGTATTTGGGAAAGTACCAGCTTATTAGAGGAATGGGAACCATGAAAACCATGAATGGAAACCAAGGAGATCTTTATATTATCTTGTCCCCAATCCTAATATGTCATGGAATAGGGGGTGAATTTCATCTTGTCTTGGAACTAAGGTTATAGGTAATGTATCAGTTTCCTGGTTTGGAGGTGTGGCGGGGGGGTGTCATAACAAAGTACCACAAACCAGGTGACTTAAAACAACATAAATACATTGTCTCAGAATGGAGGCTAGAAGTCCAAAATCAAGGTGTTGGCAGAGTTGGTTCTTTCTGAGGTGTCTGAGGGACAATCTGTTCCATACTGTTCTCTTACCTTCTGGTAATAAAAAGCTTGTAGATACATCCCTTCAATTCTCTCTCTTCACATGGCATTCTCCCTGTGTGACTGTATCTGTGCATAAATATCCCCTAGTCATAAGAACTGTGATATGAATACCAGTCACCTTGGGTTATGACCTCATTTTACCTTGATCATCTGTGAAGGCCCTATTTCCAAATAAGGTCATAGTCACAGGTACTGGAGATTAAAACATCAACATATTTTAGAGAAAGGATGTAACTCACCTCATAACAGGTATCAACCTGACTCTTCATACTATGAGAGACTGAAGAACAGCGGTAAAGTTCTCAGATCAGGATCTGATCCCACCGGTTCCACTACTCAACCACTGAGAAGACGCTACCATGAGGATGGATACTGTCAATGGGCTCCCCCTGCTGGAAGAGTCAATGATATACTCAAACTGCACTCTGGCTGCATTTTCACCTGTGTCTCCAGGTAAAATTAACCAATAATTTTCCTTTCTTGTTCAATCCTTAGATTCAAGGTTACATTATTCTCATAACATGAATTCAAAGATTGATCCTACTTAACTACTCTTTGGAATATTATGTATAAGATGAAAATTATCTGTTGCTTGAAGAGTCAGTCAGCTTGCTTATATAACCATTTTGGCCTTATGATGTTTAGTTTTGTTTACAGGCGGGTTTGTTCATTTGTTTCTTTTTTTAAAAAACTGTTGATTATTTTTCTATGTGTGTGTGTCTGTCTATGCCTTTATCATTCCCTGCTTTATTGTGAGTGAATTTAGTTTTATAAATTTCCTTTTATACTTCAACTAGTTTGAAAGTCTTCCTCTATATTCCTATTATTCTACTTTCACTTTAGTAGTAGTCATAGTGTTAGTTGCTCAGTCGTGTCTGACTCTTTGCTACCCCATCGACTGTAGCCCACCAGGCTCCTCTGTCCATGGAATTCTCTAGGCAAGAATACTGAAGTAGACTGCCATTCCCTTCTCCAGGGGATCTTCCCGACCCAGGGATGGAAGCCAGGTCTCCTGCATTGCAGGCAGATTCTTTACCATCTGAGCCACAGGAAAGCCCCAGGTTTCACTTTCAGATCAGATCAGATCAGATCAGTCGCTCAGTTGTGTCCGGCTCTTTGCGACCCCATGAATCGCAGCACGCCAGGCCTCCCTGTCCATTACCGACTCCCAGAGTTCACTGAGACTCACGTCCATCGAGTTGGTGATACCATCCAGCCATCTCATCCTCTGTCGTCCCCTTCTCCTCTTGCCCCCAGTCCCTCCCAGCATCAGAGTCTTTTCCAATGAGTCAACTCTTCGCATGAGCTGGCCAAAGTACTGGAGTTTCAGCTTTAGCATCATTCCTTCCAAAGAAATCCCAGGGCTGATCTCCTTCAG
>NW_011494770.1:2255080-2282582 GCF_000754665.1 Bison bison bison
TTGCCTATTTGGAACCAGTCTGTTGTTCCATGTCCAGTTCTAACTGTTGCTTTCTGACCTGCATACAGGTTTCTCAAGAGGCAGGTCAGGTGGTCTGGTATTCCCATCTCTTTCAGAATTTTCCACAGTTTATTGTGATCCACACAGTCAAAGGCTTTGGCATAGTCAATAAAGCAGAAATAGATGTTTTTCTGGAACTCTCTTCCTTTTTCGATGATCCAGAGGATGTTGCCAATTTGATCTCTGGTTCCTCTGCCTTTTCTAAAACCAGCTTGAACATCAGGAAGTTCACAGTTCACGTATTGCTGAAGCCTGGCTTGGAGAATTTTGAGCATTACTTTACTAGCCTGTGAGATGAGTGCAAATGTATGATAGTTTTAGCATTCTTTGGCATTGCCTTTCTTTGGGATTGGAATGAAAACTGACCTTTTCCAGTCCTGTGGCCACTGCTGAGTTTTCCAAATTTGCTGGCATATTGAGTGCAGCACTTTCACAGCATCATCTTTCAGGATCTGAAAGAGCTCAACTGGAATTCCATCACCTCCACTAGCTTTGTTCGTAGTGATGCTTTCTAAAGGCCCACTTGACTTCACATTCCAGGATGTCTGGCTCTAGGTGAGTGATCACACTATCGTGATTATCTGGGTCATGAAGATCTTTTTTGTATAATTCTTCTGTGTCTTCTTGCCACCTCTTCTTAATATCTTCTGTTTCTATTAGGTCCATACCATCTCTGTCCTTTATCGAGCCCATCTTTGCATGAAATGTTCCCTTGGTATCTCTAATTTTCTTGAAGAGATCTCTAGTCTTTCCCATTCTGTTGTTTTCCTCTATTTCTTTGCGTTGATCGCTGAGGAAGGCTTTCTTATCTCTCCTTGCCATTCTTTGGAACTCTGCATTCAGATGCTTATATCTTTCCTTTTCTCCTTTGCTTTTCACTTCTCTTCTTTTCACAGCTATTTGTAAGGCCTCCTCAGACAGCCATTTTGCTTTTTTGCATTTCTTTTCCATGGGGATGGTCTTGATCCCTGTCTCCTGTACAATGTCACGAACCTCTGTCCATAGTTCATCAGGCACTCTGTCTATCAGACCTAGTCCCTTGAATCTATTTCTCACTTCCACTGTATAGTCATAAGGGATTTGATTTAGGTCATATCTGAATGGTCTAGTGGTTTTCTCTACTTTCTTCAATTTAAGAAAGTGGATGGCATTAATGGAGGGCATTATATTTGAGCAAAAGAGGCCATTCCAGGTTCTGCACCTCTGCTACCATGTTTCCTTGGAGGTTACTGTGACCTATTTACAATCATCCACAGGGACTAGTAGGGCCCTTGCAATCAACATGCTTCTCTCCAGTGCTGCCTTTAGGCTTATCCAGGGAGCTCTAGAGACTGCTACATCAGATCTTGACATTCTGGAAAATCTATCTGTATGGACTTCACCTAAGTCTGCATTTCTTAGATCATTCCAAGTGCCTTATGTGAAGTATTTCATTTAGCACTCAAAACAACCCTGTGAAGTGCATATGACCATCTTAACTGACAGGTAAATAATCCAAATCATAGAGAGGATAAGCAGTTCCTCCAAGTTCATACCACCACCGAATGGTTCTGAGCCCAGTAAGTCTGACTCCAGAGACCTAAGGACCCTTTTGGAAGCCTAAACAATTTGGCAAAACTTGGCACAGGGGTCATAGCTGTAAGGGTGCTTGTCAGACCTGTATCTAGGTCTATGTTTCTTGACAAGGCCAAAATCATTACAAAAGGGATTTATTTTTACTGGGCACTTACCTTGTTCCAGATATTTTCCATGTGTAAGGTCATTCAATCTTATAAGACAAACAACCCTGCAAGGTTGTCATTATAGTGCCTGAGGAATTAATGCCAGCACGGGTTAAAAATATGCCCACAGCTCTAACTAGTGCTCAAGATGGGTCTCAGACCTAGATCTGGCTGACTCCAAAATATGTACTCTTATTATGATTACAATTGCACCATGCTGCTTTCCAAGCTGACGGTCATCTTCATCATTGAAGTTTAGTTGTTTACTTTGATTCAGCTTCCTCTGAATGAAACTGATGTTACTGAAACATCAGATGTTATTGAAACATCTGAATAGAACTCTTTATCTTGAGAACTGAGAATACACTGAGATTAATTGAGAGGAAGCCAGGCTATACTATAGATATGCCAAGCCTTTACTGTGGACATATATTTGTGTTCTATATTACTTTGTCAACAAAGATCTGTCTAGTCAAGGCTATGGTTTTTCCAGTGGTCATGTGTGGATGTGAGAGTTGGACTATAAAGAAAGCTGAGTGCCGAGGAATTGATGCTTTTGAACTGTGGTATTGGAGAAGACTCTTGAGAGTCCCTTGGACTGCAAGGAGATCCAACCAGTCCATCCTAAAGGAAATCAGTCCTGAATATTCATTGGAAGGACTGATGCTGAAGCTGAAACTCCAATACTTTGGCCACCTCATGTGAAGAGCTGATTCATTTGAAAAGACCCTGATGCTGGGAAAGATTGAGAGCAGGAGGAGAAGGGGACGACAGAGGATGAGATGGTTGGATGGCATCACTGACTCAATGGACATGAGTTTGGGTGAACTCTGGGAGTTGGTGATGGACAGGGAGGCCTGGAGTGCCACGGTTCATGGGGTCACAAAGAGTCAGACACGACTGAGCGACTGAACTGAAACTGAAAACCTATAAAGAGTAATAAACAGGCATGATTTCCGTGTGGTCACCACATACTTTCTCATTAAAGGACTGGTCAGTGTGTCCAGACACAGGTGAATGTGGACACTCTCAGTCTTTTTTTTTTGGCCACCCGGTGAGGGATGTAGGATCTTAGTTCCCTGACCAGGGATAGAACTGACTCCCCTGCATTGGAAGCTCTGAGTCCCAACTACTGGACCACTAGGGAAGTCCAACACAGCCTCAGCCTTAGTCATGGTCCTCAGCCTTGTCTTATCCTGGGTTCTAGGATTGACCTGGCGAGATTACTCTGTCTTTTGAAGTAGTCATGACTTTGCAAGAATTCCTCAAATTTCCCTAGATTTTTGGCCTCTTCTCAGGAGACCATTGTTACCTCATTGGTACCTTTGACTACCCAATTACCTCATACCTCCTATCACTGTGGCATTCACGTCCACTTATAGGCAATGCTAAACCCATCCTTGAATGCCAGGCCCTCTGGGTGAGGTCCCAAAGCTCTGACTCCTGGTTTGATCTGTGATTCTTCACCCTTTGCTCTGCCTACTAAAAACTGTGATTTCTCTTTGCTCACCTGACCCCAAAGACAGTCTCCCAAGGAGATGTGTCTTGGTTGCAAGACCACAAGATCAGTAACTTCCTTCTGGCCCACCTCACCTTCTGTCTATTCTTCCCCCCAGCCTCAGTGGGCCCCTGCTCTTTTCCTGGATGCTGCTGTGGCTCACTCAACTTCTCAGCTCCAAATGCTCCTGTGTTTTCCTGAATCTTAGGTCCTGCTCACATCCTCCTGGAAAGAACTATGTCAACCATCCCTGTCGCTTTTGGCGGGGAGGATTAAGTTCCATAGGAATAGATGACTCCTTTTTCTATAGTTGCTTCTTGAATCTCCTTTGAAAAAAATCTCTCTTCTTCCACAGCTTCAGGGCAAGAAACAAAAAGATCTTTACTTAATATGCAGAACTTGCAACCAGCCCTCTAACCGCTATCCCCGCAGAGAGCCCTTTTCAATGCTTAAAAAATTCTTTTACTTTTTCAGGCTTTTCCCCCTTGAATATGAGTTCTACATTTTTATCACAACATTATAAACTATTTAATGTATTTTTTAATATATTTAATGTCTTGGCAGTGGACTAAAAGAGCTGATGCTACTTTTAGGCATTAAGGTTAACTACCAAATATAGACTTGAACTTTAGGGCTGATAGTAAACACCATTTTCTTGTTATTTTATCATGAGATATTTACAAATGCTCTGATAGTAACCTCCGTATATGCTTATTCTTAATGTTATTTCCTCCAAAAATGAGCTCTTTAAAAATTTAGACATAATTTCTGTCCACTACAATTTCACATTGTGGTCTGTAATTGTTCTCTGAGAATAAAAGAAATAGCTCCTGTTTAATGAGAATTTACTATGTGTCATGCTCTGCACTGAGTAGCTCATAGATATTACTTTGTTCACTCCCTCAACAACACTAAGAGGCTGGTAGAGTCATAATAATTCTCAGTGCGTTAGCTGAAAGTCAGATGAGTTAAGCGGTGTTAGCAGAGTCCAAGAACTAGGCCACAGTGGAGCTTGACTTCAAAGTCCAAACTTAGCTATGGAGTGACTTTGCCTCCCAAAACTGGGTAAAGATAAAAATGTGTGTGGAGTGTGTCTGTGTGTGTCTTTGTGTGAGAGAAAAAGAGACAGAAATAGAGGCTGGGGGCAGAAATACAGAAGTATGCAAAGGAAAAGGTCCTTCTTCATCTCAGTAACTTCCTACCCCATTTAACCCTGCTTAGAGCCTCCACTGTGAACAGTGGCGCTACGGCTAAGACTCAGAGCACTTCATTTATTTAATACAGAAAGTGTTACTGAAAGGTATGCGTGGGGGGTCCAGCTGCTCGCAATCCAGTACACAGGCCGAGTTGGTGGAAAGGAAAGTTTTCTTTGTTTCAGATGCCGGCAACTGGCGGGGAGGGTTGTGGACATCTGTCCAAGGCCAATTCCCCCGCTGACAAGCAGAGAGTGAGAGCATTTATAGGCAGAGTCAGGGGAGGGGGGCAACATGCAGAAACAGCACAGTCATCTCTAACAGTCATCTTCAAATTGGTCATCAGTGGTCTGACTAGCAACATCTTGGTTGTTTTAGGTACAGTTAATCTTCAGTTCCTGGAGAAGGCAATGGCACCCCACTCCAGTACTCTTGCCTGGAAAATCCCAAGGATGGAGGAGCCTGGTAGGAAGCAGTCCATGGGGTCGCACAGAGTCGGACACGACTGAAGCGACTTAGTAGCAGCAGCAGTCTTCAGTTCCGGGGTGCACTTGTTGCCATTTCTTTGCAGTCAGTTCTCAGAATTGTGGCAACTCATGTCCTGGGTACTGTCTGGTCATCACGTGGTTAACTTCACCTGGTGTTTTAGTATCTATAAAACAGCTCACAGGATATGGCTCAGAATATTATCTATAGCCCTTGAGAAAGAACTAAAGGTCCTTGACTATGCTTACTGACTACATTATTATTATTTAGTCTCCTTTGACTGTTTTCCTTTGTTTCAGCATTTCTCACTTCCCTGATTAAACCTATTCTTTGACTAAAGTTTTCCACAGGCAAAAGGCAGGCAGAGAACATGGAGGGGTGGGGAGAGGCGGGCAAGGACCATACGGTCCTGCTCCATTTCAAATGAACACCTTTCTTTTCTCTTTTCTGACCACTGGAGAGGATTTGTCTTTCATTCTTTCATGAAATAGTCTCCTCAAAAACGTCCTTTATCAATAACCTGCATATTCAGATCACAAATGTATTCAGATTCAAGTCTACAGATGAACCTCACTATACGAAAAATGTGCATGATATGTGCTATTTTGTTTGTTGGGACATCACAGGCTTAAAAAGAGGCTGGCCTTTTTGTTATCTATAGCCTATTATTTGTGTAGTTTTATCAGGATACAAGAAAAATCCTTAAGATACAGTACTAATGATCAGATCTGTCTTGATTATTTAAATGTAGTCACTCAAGAGGGAGGGGATATATGTACACTTATAGCTGATTCACACTGTTGTACAGCAGAAACCAACACATTGTAAAGCAATCGGCCTTCAATGGAAACATATACATTACCATATGTAAAATAGATAGCAATGGGAATTTGCTGTGTGATACAGGGAGCTCAGTCCAGTACTCTGTGACAACAGAGGGGTGGGATGGGGTTGGAGACGGGAGGGGGATTCAAGAGGGAGTGTGCATATGTATGTATGTACCTGTGGCTGATTCGTGTTGATGTGTGGCAGAGGCCAATACAATATTGTAAAGCAATTATCCTCCAATAAATAAATAAATACATTTTTAAAAATAAATAAATACATTTAAAAAAATAAATGTGTTCCATGAGAAACAAAACAGCAAATGAGCTAGATAATCTTTTTTTTTTTTTTTTCAGATGATCCTTTAAGTCCAAATCACATGTTCATGATAAGGCACCCAGTAAGTTGAATTCAGTTTTTCCACCTTGCAGCCTACAAAATTACCATTTGGTGTATTGCCACTTTAGAGTGACAAACAGGCAGCCACTTTACCCAGATTTCACTGTAGAGAGGGTTGTAATGTTAATAATAGCATTAAGAGTGAGTCATCCTAGCAGTGGTATGCAGCAATAGCAATCTTGATACTATATTTATTACATGGAAATTATTAAGGCTGTTATTAAGGCTACAAAACCAGAACATGGCAAACCTATCTTTTCATCCTGCCATTTATTTGGAAAGATTCGAATAACTCCTGTTCCACACCAGTTCAATTCAGTTCAGTCACTCAGTCATGTCCAACTCTTGGCGACCCCATGGACTGCAGCACACCAGGCCTTCCTGTCCATCACCAACTCCCAGAGCCTACTCAAGCTCATGTCTATCATGTCAGTGATGCGATCCAACTATCTCATCCTTTGTCATCCCCTTCTCCTCCCACCTTCAATCTTTCCCAGCATCAGGGTCTTTTCCAATGAGTCAGTTCTTCACATCAGGCGGCCAAAGTATTGGAGTTTCAGCTTCAGCATCAGTCCTGATCCTGATGCTCTTCTACCACCAGAGTAGGTCCAAAAAGCCCTAATTTGTCCTTAGTCTCTTGGCAACCTGATTCTAGGAGTACTTGCTATGATAAGGTTTAATAGTTGCAAAGAATATAATTTCCACTGTGCATTAAATATTGATACATTCTTACAATTGTTACCTCAGTCTTTTAAAAGCAGCTGATGAAATCTAAATATAGTAGTGATTTGATACCCACACATGTCTGTTTTTAAAAGATCTGAGCAAGTAATTCCATTTAGCAGTCAGAAATTTTACTTTATCCCTTGCTAAATCCATTCAACCTCTTCCACATGAATTTATCCAAATGGAATATCACTCTATGCTCGGGTCTTTTCTAGATCGCCATATTATACTATCTGCAAGGGAAATGTGTATATAAATGGAAATTTTTTTTACTTTCTGTGCCCACAATCCCTTAAATGTTAAAATTTTCTGTCATTATAATTACTAGTACACAGTTGATCAAAAAAATCAAAATGCTGACACTTTAGATAATCATTAAACCAGAAGAAAGTTTTCTTTGGAAATGCTGCTCTTAATGAGGTGAATAAGGGCATGTTTCTAAAGTTAGTTCATATATTCACTCATGAATATTATTACTAATATGATAAAGATTTGGCATTGTTTTATTTCTATTTTTCAATTTTATAAATGTGGGGACTGAGAAATTTTGTTGAGAAAAATATATGCAGATAGAAAAGATTTTGCTGAAACACAGTCACTCAATTCTTTGAACTCATTCTATGTCAAGAGCACCTAGTGATTTATTATAAAATTCTGTTTCATGTTCTATCAAATGATGACTTGATTAGACCTGCCTTCAATTTTGCTGGACAAAAAGAATTGGAAACCACATGGCTTGCAACAGAATTTTTATTCAGTTATTAGGTCTTTCACGAGGAAAGCTTGCCAAGACTTATCAAAAGGCTATTAATTATACATGCTAGTTTCTACTTAGAGGTACTTTCTAACATAAGATATATTCAAAACGGGTTGATAAAATAAAAATCTTTCATTTTTAATATAACTTTGCACAGGCATAGTTTTTAATAAAATTATTTTTATCTCATCACATGTTTTAAGTATTTTGCGTGTATGTGTGTGTGCCTGCTGAGAGGCTTGGTCGTGTCTGACTCTTTGCAACCCCATGGACTGTAGCCCGCCAAGCTCCTCTGTCCATGGAATTTTCCAGACAAGAATACTGGATTGGGTACACATTTACTACTCCAGGGGATCTTCCTGACCCAGGGATCTAACCCACTTCTCTTATGTCTCCTGCAGTGGCAGGTGGATTCTTTACCACTGAGCCACGATATTTTTGTCAAAACTTTGATGAGCTAAAACAGCAGATTTAGGTCACTGAATTTGTGGAAAATCAACTCGGCAAAAATAGTCACTTCAGAATTACTCTCTTCAGAATAACTCTGACTTCAGTTTCTGTTCAAACAAATCAACTAATATATACATCTAAGAAATATTATAGAAACTATTGATAAATAAATTATGAAGAACATCTTATAAAACAGGTTGCTAGAGTAGTAAAGATGAGATCTAAATTATGTAGCTGCTAAGTCACCTCAGTCGTGTCCAACTCTGTGCGACCCCATAAACGGCAGCCCACCAGGCTCCCCTGTCCCAGGGATTCTCCAGGCAAGAACACAGGAGTGGGTTGCCATTTCCTTCTCCAATGCATGAAAGGGAAAAGTGAAAGTGAAGTCACTCAGTCATGTTGGTAATAGAATTAATTTTTTTCATTTTTAACAATAAGTCATGAAACAAGAAAATAATGCTATTTCTTATAACAAATCTGTAGTTAAGTGATGTAGTATGAAATTCCAACTGAGTGGAAGTGCATTTTTCCCTTTCAAGGGGGAAGAGAACTTTTGGGAAAAGGAATATTCATAATGAAGAACCTTCATAAACAGAGCTACCACTTCTCAAGTTGATCAATTTCAAGTCAGAATATGTACGGGAATTGAGAACCTGGAAGTTGATGCCCTCAAAACTATCTCAGATGCCCTTTGGAAATTCTCCTATGATCAGGAGTTCCCCTGTTTGAAGACTATTGCTGTTAGGAATCAATCTGCTTTGACACCTAGGGCACCAGGCATAAAATCAATAATAATGATTGTTATGCTGAGAAAGGCCAATTGCCATTTACAGGCTAAGGATTGCTAAAATTATCATCAGCCATGTTTCTTCATGATTCTCAGATGCCAGCTGTATATCACAACTGATGACTCACAGTCACCTGAAACAGCACATCCATAACTGAACTCATTGTCTTTCTATTCAGGTCTGCTATTCATTCTATATTTCCTGCCTCAGAGTATGAAACCAATGTCTACCTCATCACCTGTAGAAAATGCATCTGTTGCTCACCCAAAATCCATTCTTCACCAATAAAACCACTACTTAGTTCAGAGAGGCAATAAAAACTCCCTTGCAACTAAGGGTGGCTAACAGTCAGACTAGTTCTGACTAGTGCATATTATAGTAACAGGGACGGGACATCCAGGAAAGTTCCTTTAAATGGGGCTTCCCAGGTAGCTCAGCAGTAAAGAATCAGCCTGAAATGCAGGAATTGCAGAAGACACAGATTTGATCCCTGGGTGGGTAAGATCCCAAACCCACTCCAGTATTCTTGCCTGGAAAATCCCATGGACAGAGGAGCATGGCAGGCTACAGTCCATAGAGTCGCAACAAGTCAGAGACGACTGAAGTTACTTAGCATACACACATACCAGCCCCAGAATCAGTCATTTCTTCAAGGATTCCTGGGGATGTCATTAAATGGGGGCAGACTCAGCCTTTTCTTCTTGGCCCCTCTTCTGCATCCAGCCTGGACCACAGATGTGACAGCATACGCTTCTCATAGTAACAAGATGACAACATGTGGATGAAGGCCCACGCTGAAGAAAGTTGGACAGAAAGCTAGGAGGAGGCTACAGCCCTGCCCACATCACAATCTGTAGATGGACTGTACTGCCAGCTTTCCTAGCCAAGCACAATCCTGACTTCTTAACCAACCCAGAAACTTGGATTGTTCTGTAAGTCTCCTTTTCTCTCACTCCCCACATCCACCTGGTGTCCAACCCTAATCGTTTTTGTTTTTTTTTTTTAAGATTTATTTATTTATTTTGGCTGTGCTGAGTCTTTGTTGCTGCTTTCTCTAGTTGTAGCAAGCAGGGGTTCTCTTCGTTGCTGTGCATGGGCTTCTCATTTGAGGTAGTTTCTCTTGTTGCAGAGCACAGGCTCTTGGCATACAGGTTTCAGCCTGCGTCTGTGGCACATGGGCTCAGTAGTTGTGGCTCAGCACATCTGCAGGGCTCATCCCCCTGCAGCATGTGGGATCTTCCTGGACGGGGGATCAAGCCTGTGTCCCCTGAGCTGGCAGGCAGATTCTTAACCATTAGACCACCAAGGAAGCACCCCAAGCCCTAATCATTTTATCTCCCTAACATTTCCGTCATTTCTGGTTTCTTTGTCCTGACAGCCACTGCCTTAGTTTGAGCCCTTGCCTTTTGGTTTGTCCACTTCTCTGGAAGCAGTGTTTACTTATTAGAGTCTCATCTTGACACTGGAGCTTTAAGTGGACTCTGTTGGCTGTAGAATGAAGCACCAACATCTTCAAATGAAACATTAGATCCTAGAATGTGATCTGATGCTTGCTTGCCTTGCTAGACTCATCCTTGACATGCTTCTCCCATCCTGCACTCCAGAAAACTGAGCTACACTAAGTTGTCCACTGTTTTTAGACCTTTTTTCTCTCTCCTCTTTCCTCTGAAATAAACTTCATTCCTATACGCCAATAAACTTTTTAAAAAAAACGTTCATAATTCATGTCATCATAGCAAGCATATACTCTTCTTTTAACACTCAACTTATATCCCTCTCAAAGGCTTTCCTGGTTCCACTCCTCTCTTACTGAAAAAAAAAAAAAAAACAGAAACAAAGAGAATTAGAGGATTCATAAAACTTGATTTAACAATTATTTTATTCTTTTCTGAAAAATGGGAATTAAAAATGCTACAGTCTCTATGCAAATATAGAAAAATACTTATTTATATATGTATTTTATACAAATATTGTTAAAAATCCAATCCAGTTATAGCCAACATAGCTTTGATGAAGTTACTATTTCCACAGAAGTTGGTGGTAAAATGGAATGAGCCCAGTCATTTCTGAAAATGCATGCTTATCAGACTAATGTCATTGTTTCGTGTGTCTTATTAGCTGTGTTATTTACTTTGAATAGTAAATGGTGCCTGAGCAGTTACCTGTCTGATTAATTTATTTTATGTAGAGTCTAATCATAGCTCCATCAATATGTCAGCATTTAATAAACATTTGGGGATGTTAATTGAATACTAACAGTGTAAATTGTCCATTTGATCATTGTAATACAGGCACTATCTTGCCACATGTGTTGATTATGCACTTGGAGTTAAGAGAAGATAACGGTGCCCAGATTTATTTTGACTAAATTAAAATAAACACTGTGTTTGAAACATCTGGCCAGTCTTTGTTTCCCTATACTATGCAATGATTAGTAACTATTTTTAAAGGCCCTTTCTATAGTGCTAGGAACTCTGGCATGATAGGCACAGAAGGAAAGAAGACTGGACTTGAGGACCTATTTCCTTAGCTTTGTTCGGCATTTTTTAATGATCATATAATTTACTTAATTGAAACACATCTGCATAAGGTGACGGGACACAAAGCTCCAGGAATGTGGGGTAAATATGTAAAGTAAAGGTGTCTTCCTTTACCCCTCAGCACACAGTGGGATACTGTACCTCATGAAGTTGCTTCAGGAAGGGGTCTCCCTTCCAGGGTTTCTCAGAACATCCCTCTTCCTTCCAGAGATGGACACAGGTACACGAGTACCCTATTTATCCTCCGGTGCACATGCCAAGTCCCCTGTGTTGAGGGCTGGGGTGAGGGGGCAAGGTGCGCAGGACTGTTTGTAAGTGGGAGGGACAGAGCAGGGACAGAATAGGCTAGAAGAATGGCAAGATAAGAAGGAGGCATCAGGAAGGAGGCAAAAGAGAACCTTCTCTGGCTAAAGCCTCCTCCCCATTCACCTTTAAGAAGATAAAGTGAAAATGTTAGCTGCTCAGTCATGTCTGACTCTGACCCTATGGACTGCAGGCCACCAGGCTCCTCTGTCCATGGAATTCTTCGGGCAAGAACACTGGGTGGGTAGCCGTTCCCTTCTCTAGGGGATCTTCCCCACCCAGGGATCAACCCAGGGATCAAACAGGGTCGCCTGCATTCCCTGCAGATTCTTTACTGTCTGAGCCAATTGGGGAGCCTTTAGGAGAAGGAACTCCCAAAAAGAAGGGCTGGAAAATAAGGGGAAATGGTCCTGGCTCAACTCTTCCACCCTCAGCCCTCAGCCTGCACCCCAGGACCCCTGCTCTAAATGCAGACCCACAGCCCTGGCCCCAGCCTTGCTCCACTACCCACTCCTCACCCTGGTTGCAGCCACGGAGGTTCTCCCCGGGAGATGGAGGAGGGGAAGTGCTTGCAGAGTTGGGGGAGGAATTCCCTGCTAGGATGACAGTAAGGAGAGAGAGATGAGAGAAGACAGAAAGAAGACAAGGGAGGATGAAAGAAGGGGGAGAAGAAAGGCAGAAAGAAGAAATGGAGACAAGAGAGAAAAGCCAGCAGACTAGTAAGAAAGGGAAGGAAGGATAGCGACCCTCCTCCCCACAGCCCCAAGGGTGTAAGAATTTAAGCCTCTTCCTCCAGTCATGGAGAAAGATTTGGGCAGCAAGTGTCCCTTGGGGCAGGGACCCTAAGTGCTGTGTATCTACTTGGCAGACAGGAGGAGAAAAATAGAGACCATAAAGCCCCACTGACAGCCAGTCACTGGATCCACGACAGAGCCCTCAGCAAGGTGTCAGAGTGTCTCTAGGACAGAGGTCACACAACTCAGCTGCCTGCCGGACCACTCTGGTCACTAGCAGTGAAGTCAGCCAGGGAGTGCTCTGCTGAGCTGGGGAGCATGACTCAGGGGCTTCTGTTACTTGGTTTCCGCCAATATCTTCCATGTCATAATCTCAGTCTAGTTTCACCAGATCTCTGTTTTGCTTTATTTTCAAGAAAATTCAGGAATCTGTGTATTTCTGAGAAATCTCTTGATTTTTAAATGTCAATGTGTGCTCATTCGCTCGGTCATGACAACTCTTTGCAACCCTATGGACTGTAGCCCCCCAGGCTCCTCTGTCCATGAGATTTCCCAGGCAAGAATACTGGAGTGGGTTGCCATTCCCTTCTCCAGGGGATCTTCCCAACCCAGGGATCAAACCCATTTCCCACATTGCAGGCAGATCCTTTACTGTATGAACCATCAGGGAAGCCCTTATGTGTCAATAACTGCTTTTGTTTTTAAGCAATCAATCAAAATGAAATAATTCTGTGGGGCAGACATAATCTCAAAATCCATGTGTCAGTTAAACAATTTTTTCTGTTCATTGAACTTCTCCTTGGACCTTTGTGGTGGGAGCACCTGATCACTCATTTCCAGCACCTTCAAGAGGTCTGAGAAAGGGGACTAGGCAATCTGCAAATGAATTGTGAAGCTAATTACCTAAAGGAATGGTTAAAATTATACAAATGGAGATCTAACTAGTTTTTCCTATAGATAGAAAATAGATCTATAGCTCTATCTATCTAGGTTTTTCTGTGAGCCTGGGAACATAATTGACTTCCCTGGTGGCTCATACAGTGAAGAATCTGCTGGCAGTGCAGGAGACCCAGGCAGAAAGATCCCCTGGTGAAGGGAACATAATAACTATCATTTATAAGACTATTTGGGGGAAATATTTTTCAATTTACAACAACAAAAAGCAGTACACTTGTGGAACTCAACCCTTTCATTGGCAGAAGGATACCATTGTATCCAGTATTTTAGTAGGAGATAGTTTTCTGTGAGATATGATCTGAAAAGATTTTGGAGAATTCCTGAAGACTTAGTTAGCTATCTGATATTCTTGCTGTGAGGAAGATATCTAGTCTCCTTCATAATGAAGATTCCTCTGTCAAGATTAGTGTCATTGTCTGTGGCCCATGCAACATTAAAGCATAAGATCATGTATCTCTTGGAATGGATATAAATATCTACAAGAAGATTAATGTGCTCTGACTAAATATTTAATCAGGGCTATTCAAGCAGAGCCCATCACTGACTGTCTTAAACTTTAAACTTAAATTTATAGATTCTGCGATGGTTAATTTTATGTGTCAAACTGGCTGACCTATGATACCCAAATATGAGTGTAGTTGTTGCTTTGAAGGTATTTTTTTAGAGGTGATAAATATTTATAAACAGTTGGTTTTAAGTAAAAGAGATTACCCTCCATGATGTGGGTGGGCCTTGTACAGTCAGCTGAAGCAAAGACTGATTATCCACAGAAGAAGGAACTCTGTCTCAAGACTTTAACCTAGAAGTCCTGCCTGAGTTTCCAGCCTACTGGCCTGCCCTACAAATTTCAGACTTACCAGCACCCACAATCACATAAGCTGACTCAAAATAAGTCTCTCTATATATGCATGGATATTGTTGTGTGGACTGCAGCACACCAGGCCTCTCTATCCTTCACCATCTCCTGAAGTTTGCCCAAGTTCATGTCCATTGCATTGGTGATGCCATCCAGCCAGCCATCTCATCCACTGATGTCCTCTTCTCCTTCTTCCCTCAATCTTTCCCAGCATCAGGGACTTTTCCAATGAGTCAGCTGTTCGCATCAGGTGACCAAAATACTGGAGTTTCAGCTTCAGCATCATTCTTCCAACAAGTGTTCAGGGTTGATTTCCCTTAAGACTGCCTGGTTTGATTTTCTTGTTGTCCAAGGGAATATCAAGAGTCTTCTGTAGCACCACAGTTCGAAGGCATCAATATGCATGGATGTATCTCCTATTGATTCTGTTTTTCTGGAGCACCCTGACTGATAAGATCCCCATCAATGAATCTGGAAATTGCACTTCTTCCAGTCAATCCCTGTTTGTCATTTCTACCCTAAATCATTTTTTAAGTAAAATGTGAGTATGATGAAGTGAATGTTTTTTCATGGAGCATCATGAGTTCTAATTCTTCTTTTGGCTGCACCTCTCAATCCATGGGGAAATATGAGCAAAGGAACTAATATTTACTGAGCAGACATTTATTAGACTTTGTTCAACAAATTTCTGAAGTAGACTATTTTTATTATTATCCCCATTTTTACAGAGAAGGAAACCACCTCTAGAGCACATCATATGAATTTTAGCCTAATGCATTTTCACAATCTGAGCACACCTATTTAGCCAGCACCTAGATCAAGAAGCAACTTGACCAGTGCCCCAAAAGCACCCCAAGTATTATATTGTATGAAAGTGAAAGTGTTAGTCCCTCAGTCACATCTGACTCTTTGTGACCCCATGGACTGTAGCCTGTGAGACTCCTGTGTCCTTGGAATTGTCCAAGCAAGACTACTGGGGTAGGTTGCCATTTCCTCCTCCAGGGGATCTTCCTGATTCAGGGATTGCATTGAAAGCAGATTCTTTACCATCTGAGCCACCAGTGAGGCCCCCCATTATGTTGTATATGTTTATATAAATATGTTTGAATATATATGGATGAATATGTGTAACCACTATCCAGATCAAGATATAAATAATTTCCAGTACCTCAGAAGGTTCCCTTTGGCTTTCTTCCAATCACTACTTCCTTTCAAAAGTAACCACTATCCTGACTTCTAAAAGCGAAGATTCATTTTGCTTATTACTATATTCTATATAAATGGAATCATACAAATGTGTACTCTTTGGGCTCCAGCTTTGGGCTCATTTCCTCAACCTTTATCTCCGTAAGATTTATCTATTAACATAATGTTACAGTTCATTAATGTGAGACTCAGAGATTATAAATATATATATATATTATATATATATGCATATAAATTAATATGCAAATTAGTTGACCAAAAGCACACAGCTATAGAAAACAGCAGAGCCAGGAGTCTAGCTCAGGACTGTCTAATTCCAAAGCCCATGCTTTTTTTTCTGCTTTATCAGTGTTTTCCAAAATAGCATATGTGGAAAATTTATGTGAAAATTTCAGTGGTACATAGGTAATGTTATTGTTAACAGTTATTAGTATTTTATTGTGTTATTAATATTACTAATGTAAATATTTACTGTGCATTTAGAAAAAATAGCTAGCACCTCGAGCCCATAATAAAAGTTCCCTTTTATAAATATAGTTCAAAAGCAAATTTCTGTCAACTCTATGATCCAATAATACTATACATATACCCACCAAAAGATAAGTACGTTTTATTTTTAATTTCAAAATATAAACAGACTAAATTTCTATCAACAGTAAAATGGATAAATAAACTATGGAATATTAGTATGCTGCTGCTGCTAAGTCACTTCAGTCGTGTCCAACTCTGTGTGACCCCATAGACAGCAGCCCACCAGGCTCCCCCGTCCCTGGGATTCTCCAGGTAAGAACACTGGAGTGGGTTGCCATTTCCTTCTCCAATGCATGAAAGTGAAAAGTGAAAGTGAAGTCGCTCAGTCGTCTCTGACCCTCAGCGGCCCCATGGACTGCAGCCTTCCAGGCTCCTCCGTCCATGGGATTTTTCCAGGCAAGAGTACTGGAGTGGGATGCCATTGCCTTCTCCGGGAATATTAGTATATTGGAATGCTATACACTAAAGGAGAAGAGGGTGGCAGAGGATAAGATGATTAGATAGCATCACTAACTCAATGGACATGAATCTGACCAAATTCTGGCAGATAGTGAAGGACAGGGAATCCTGCAGTCCATGGGCTGGAAAAGAGTCAGACATGACTTAGCAACTGAACAACAGCGTACACTAATGAAAAAAGAACAAACTACTGCTACATACAATAATATGGATGAATCTCTCAGAGGCTGTGATCAGCACAGATGGCAGACAAAAAAGAATGCGTGCTATACAATTCCACTTGTATGAATTCAAAAATAGTCGAAACTGATTTATGGGGATAGATGTCAAAACAGTGGTTACCTGAGGGAGCGATATTCACTGAGAAAGGGCAAGAGCGAGCCTTCTAGGGCTGGAAAAGCTATGTATCTTAATATGGGTGGTAATTATCTGCGTGTATGTGTGATCCATGGCACTGTACAGATAAGATCTGTGCACTTTATCACTTATTCTAGAAAAAAAATCAATAAAATTTAAAACAATGTATTTCCATTTTTTTAAAGTGAATCTATTTAATCAAAAATCCTGAATTAAGGGTAGTTTCAGAATTCCACAGGGCTTCCCTGGTGGCTCAGATGGTAAAGAATCTTCTTTCAATGCAATCCCTGAATCAGGAAGATCCCCTGGAGGAGGAAATGGCAACGTACCCCAGTATTCTTGCCAGGAGAGTCCCATGGGCAGAGGAGAACCCCATGGACTTGAAAAGAATCAGACACTACTGAGCAAATTTAATACTCATTCACACTCACTGAAGTGGTCCACAGATGACCCCTGTTTCTCAGTGCCTAGCCAGGGGCCAGCAGAACTGATGTCACCTAGGAGCTTACCTGATCTGCAGTCTCTTGTGCCTGGCTCCAGACGTACTGAAACACCGAGTGCATTTTGCTAGGGTCTCCAGGTGATTCACATGCCCTGAATGGAACATAGAGACAACCACTAGACCAACTATTTCATGTGCATTTATTTTATCTTCCTAACTAGATTGTAAACTTCTTGAAAACAATGTAGAATAGTGGACAGAGAGCTCAGACTCCCAGTTATGCTACTTCCTAGCTGAGTAACTTGAGGAAGTTACTAGATTCCCTTGCTGCTAAGTCACTTTAGTCATGTCCAACTCTGTGTGACCCCATAGACGGCAGCCCACCAGCCTACCCCGTCCCTGGGATTCTCCAGGCAAGAACACTGGAGTGGGTTGCCATTTCCTTCTCCAAAGCATGGAAGTGAAAAGTGAAAGTGAAGTTACTCAGTCTTGTCCGACTTAGCGACTCCATGGACTGCAGCCCACCAGGCCCCTCGATCCATGGGGTTTTCCAGGCAAGAGTACTGGAGTGGGGTGCCATTGCCTTCTCCGAGATTCCCTTAGCCTCAGAATATAAAGTGTGAAGAATAATAATACTTTTATTAATACTTACTTCATGGATGTTGTAAAGATTAAATAATGCATGTGAAGTGCTTAGTACCTTGCTAAATACAGACTAAAAATTTAATAAATGGTAGCTATTACTATCACCTTCATCATTGCACTTTGGGCTGAGGGGTGAAAGCCCTCAGGTATAGGTGATGCCTGAACATTTAATATTTGATTTGATGGTGAATACAAAGAAGAGAAACCCCTTTATGGTTCTTTGCCTCTTGATGTTCTTCAGTTTTTGTCTTATTGTACTTAAAAGAAACCCATGGTGGTGGTGATTTAGTCGCTAAGTCGTGACCAACTCTTGCGACCCCATGGACTATAGACTCACCAGGCTCCTCTGTCCATGGGATTCTCCAGGCAAGAATACTGGAGTGGGTTGCCATTTCCTTCTCCAAAAGAAACCCATAATTTAGCCCAAAATGGAGAGTTGTCTTGGACTTTGGCAGATCCTAAAAGAGAGATTAGTTAAGTTTCTTTGGGGAGCCTATTTTTATTCTTTCCCTTTCTCCCCCTCTTCTGCTTCATGAGTCACTGCCTAAAAAGCCCCTGAAAACACCTGAACCCATTCAGCGAATCATTCTGGGCCTCAGATCTTCATTCTCAGCTTTCCTGTCCCTCCTTTCTCATGTCTGATTTAGAGTTGGGTTGAGTCGAGTCTTGTAAAACATTCTAACAGAGCAGAGAGTAGGCATGCCTGAAATATAATTACAGTTGACCCTTGAACAACAGGGGTTTGAACTGCACAAGTCCGCTTACATACAAATATCTTTAATAGAAATACTACAGTATTGTATATAATCCATGATTGGTGGAATAGGCAGATGTTGAACCTCAGATATGGAGGAACAGTGAATATAGAGGGTTGACATGGATAAATTACACGGGGATTTTCCACCACAGGGAGCACTGGCATCCTCAACTCCCATGTTGTTAAAGGATCAATTGAAATTAAGAGGCATCTATGACTATGCCAAAGACTTTGACTGTGTGGATCACAATAAACTGTGGGAAATTCTGAAAGAGATGGGAATACCAGACCACCTGACCTGCCTCTTGAGAAATCTGTATGCAGTTCAGGAAGCAACAGTTAGAACTGGACGTGGAACAACAGACTGGTTCCAAATAGGAAAAGGAGTACATCAAGGCTGTATATTGTCACCCTGCTTATTTAACTTATATGCAGAGTACATCATGAGAAAGGCAGGGCTGGAAGAAACACAAGCTGGAATCAAGATTGCTGGGAGAAATATCAATAACCTCAGATACGCAGATGACACCTCCCTTATGGCAGAAAGTGAAGAGGAACTCAAAAGCCTCTTGATGAGAGTGAAAGTGGAGAGTGAAAAAGTTGGCTTAAAGCTCAACATTCAGAAAACGAAGATCATGGCATCTGGTCCCATCACTTCATGGGAAATAGATGGGGAAACAGTGGAAACAGTGTCAGACTTTATTTTTTTGGGCTCCAAAATCACTGCAGATGGTGAGTGCAGCCATGTAATTAAAAGACGCTTACTCCTTGGAAGGAAAGTTATGACCAACCTAGATAGTATATTGAAAAGCAGACACATTACTTTGCCAATAAAGGTCTGTCTAGTCAAGGCTATGGTTTTTCCTGTGGTCATCTATGGATGTGAGAGATGGACTGTGAAGAAGGCTGAGCGCCGAAGAATTGATGCTTTTGAACTGTGGTATTGTTGGAGAAGACTCTTGAGAGTCCCTTGGATTGCAAGGAGATCCAACCAGTCCATTCTGAAGGAGATCAGCCCTGGGATTTCTTTGGAAGGAATGATGCTAAAGCTGAAACTCCAATACTTTGGCCACCTCATGCGAAGAATTGACTCATTGGAAAAGACTCTGATGCTTGGAGGGATTGGGGGCAGGAGGAAAAGGGGACGACAGAGGATGAGATGGCTGGATGGCATCACTGACTCGATGGACATGAGTCTGAGTGAACTCCGGAAGTTGGTGATGGACAGGGAGGCCTGGCGTGCTGCGATTCATGGGGTCAGAAAGAGTCGGACACGACTGAGTGACTGAAATGAACTGAACTGAACTGATGGTTTTGCCTAGATTTAGGCAAAAAGATTTAGGATTCTGGACTAGAATTCTGGATTCAAGAAACCCAGTAGTCAGCATCTCAGAGTTACAGATATTGGTACCTTCAACCTAACTGGGTCAACCTGGAGCTTCTCACATACCCTGCTACGGGCACCATTTCTTAGAAACCCAGTGCTACAGAGGTATCTACTTCTTTGTTGTTTTGTTGTGGTTCAGTCACTCAGTTGTGTCCAACTCTGTGACTCCAGGCCAGGCTTCCCTGTCCCTCACTGTCTCCCAGAGCTTGCTCAAACTCATGTCCATTGAGTCGATGATACCATCCAACCATCTTATCCTCAGTCATCCCCTTCTCCTCATGCCCTCAACCTTTCCCAGCATCAGGGACTTTTCCAGTAAGTTTTCCTTAGCAATCAAATCTTGCTGAATCATGACACCTAGAATTCCAAGTATACGTTAGTAAAAGTGAAGTTAAAACTCATTACCGAACTCAGTTCAGTGGCCCAACATCAAACAAGCCAAATGCTGAGATGCTGAGGTTTACAGCTGAAAATTTAATCACAGAGCAGCCAGACGAGGAGGTGGGAGAACAAATCTTAGATCCACTTCCCTGAAGGCCAGGCCTTGGAGTGTTTATGGGTGAAGAGTATATGGTGGTCAAAGGTGCAAGTGGTTAGAGGTGATTAGAGGCCGGAAAAGGTGAAGTAACCACTGCGCTGTGCCGGGGTATCCGAGTTATATGCTTCTTTACAGGATGCGTGCTCAGAAAATGGCAGCATTCGCATGATCTGAGGGTAGAGTTCTTATTCTGTTGAGGTCAAAACGTCATCCATTAGATACTCCCCACAGGTCCAATTGAATTGTTGGTGGCCTTGGCCAGTTTAAACTGGGCAAGTCTAGCTCCACGTTCCTTAAAAACAACTTAAGCAACTGTTACTATAGAGACCTATAATAGGTCAGCAGTGTTATCTATGTATTAGTTAGACTTCCCTGCTGGCTCAGAGGGTAAAGAATCTGCCTGCAATGACAGAGATCCAGGTTTGATCCCTGGATTGGGAAGATCCCATAGTGAAGGGAATGGCTACCCTCTCCAGTATTCTTACTTGGAGAATTCATGGAGGAAATGGTTAAAGGAATCTTATAATATAATATAATATATTGCCCAAACCACATGAAGCTTGGAAGCTATGCAATTTGCAAGAACAGTTAAAGCAAGCTTGGTCAGTGAAGGCAGGTTACAGGATATTATTTATTCAGCAAGTTACGGTTTAAGGGACCTAACTGGTGACTGCCCTCAGTTTCACTTTTACCATAACCTAATAAATGGGAATTTTATTTTCTTCAATGTCACCAACATTCAATAAGTAGCTGTGCTTTGTTAAAGTTTTATTAAACTATTTGTCTGAATACTGTAGCTCAAAGTTTTTGGATCATAGTCCTTTTAAGTAAGAAAAATGAGCCCAAGTATCACCAAATAGTCTCATTTTCTAGTAGGAGAAAGAACTGATAAAAATAAACTCTTGCTCCATAAGCATATATTTTATGTAATACCCTAGCAACTGAGTATGGGTTATTTATATCTCAAAGTTTAATATTCGGGGAAAATTAAGGCCAAAAATGCCATTGCCTCAAACGTGTTACCACATGCAAATATACTACTCAAACGACCAACAAATTTATAATAATAATGCTAAATTCATAGTCATAAATTTGCTAGCATGGTAGCAACTGAAAATCATGATTAACTCAATAAAACATTGATGATAAACATTAAACAAAGCAATCTCTTCAAAAAAGTATGGGAATTCCAACTGCCATCATATGTATATACAACACAAGCTTTGCAACAGTACTGGGTGCTACTGAGTTCCAACAAGACTGATCAGTAGTCTACAGTTAGGTGATGTGTCAGCTCTACTAGGACACTAATTTTAACTTCCAAATAACTAAATTTGGCAACCTTTAGTTTTCTTCATAAGTTACTAGTAAGCATCTCCTGAAAGTGAAAGTGTTAGTCACTCAGTCGTGCCTAACTCTTTGTGACCTCGTGGACTGTAGCCTGCCAGGCACCCCTGTCCATGGAATTCTCCAGGCAAGAATACTGGAGTGGTAGCCATTCCCTTCTCCAGGGCATTTTCCTGACCCAGGGATTGAACCCAGGTCTCCTGCATTGCAGGCAGATTTTTTTTACCATTTGAGCCACCAAGGAAGCTTCTCTTAGCCCTCTGTAAAATGAAAGTCATTTGTCCCTAGTGAAGTCACTCAGTCGTGTCCGACTCTTTGCGACCCCATGGACTGTAGCCTACCAGGTTCCTCTGTCCATGGGATTTTCCAGGCAATAGTACTGGAGTGGATTGCCATTTCCTTCTCCAGGGGATCTTCCCAACCCAGGGATTGAACCCGGGTCTCCCGCATTGTGGACAGACGCTTTACCGTCTGAGCACCAAAGAAATACTTGGCATATTTAAATCAGTCTGGGGCTCCCAAGTGGACCCTGCAATGGACCCCACTTTGAAAATCATGATGCTAATCTAGAATATGCAAACATGTGTGTGTGCTAAGTCACTTCAGTTGTGTCTGATTCTTTTATGACCCTATGGCTCTTCCAGACTCCTCTGTTCATCAGATTCGCCCGGCAAGAATACTGGAGTAGGTTGCCATGCCCTCCTCCAGGGAAATCTTCCCCACCCAGAGATGGAAATCACATCTTTAAGTCTTTTGCATCAGGGATCTTTACCACTAATGACACCTGGGCGCTGCAGAATATGCAAACAACTGCTTCTTTAGGCCATTTGCTGCCCTATTTCTCCTCTATGGGTGTCTATGCCCCATCTCTGCTACTGAAGCTCTTCTCTCTAATTTTACTGTGTTCTCTGAACTTTGTCATTCCCTCTCTCTCAACCCAGAGTTTGAGGCCTCTCCAAACTTTCAAACCTACTGTCATTCAAAAATAAAGCCTCACCAAACCTTTATTCAAACCTACCATATCCTACTCCTGCTCTTTGATTACCTTTGGAATGTTATCTGAAACAACAGCCTCATCAACCAGGCCTATTTATAGTGGAAGCTTCTGTCGGCCACAGCTTTCTGGGAAAACAGCTGCCACCCTCTCTGCCCCTCCCTTATGAGCTCTTGTGCATGTAAGATTTTAGTTCCCAAATATGCACAATCCTAAGGCTGCATTGTTCTGGATCCATCCCAAAACTTTTCAGTTTTGGCACAGCCTTGCAAAGGCTCATTTTAATTTCTCTAATTATGAAACATATTCTAAAAATCTGGCAATGAAATGAAGAGTTTCTTATTTCATAAAATACAGGAGCCATGTGTTACCTTTCTGTAAGAAAGTACTCATTTATCATCCAAACACTCTATAATAAAAACTGCCAAAACACTGACTTAAAAAAGCTATAGCATACCACCAAATCAAAGAACTGTAACTGCCAACTCATATTCTTTCTTATTATTTTAAGCTGTAAGTGACCATGATACATGAGCATGCTTCTGATGCTCAGAACAAAAACCAAGCTCATCTGCTAAATTTATTCATCCATCCATCCATAATTTTTTCATTTACCCATTCATTTAGCAATTATTTATTAAGAACCTTTTATGTGCTAGCAATGCTCTAGTACTACAGATTCAGCAGTGAACAAAAAGACAGTCTCCCATAGGATGGATGAAGGTATAGTGAATGATGAGAGTTGGAGATTTGGCCTTCAAACAACAACTCAGCAAAAGAAAAACATCATTTGTAAATCAGTCTCTGGATTTAGTCTGTTTCTCAGTAAGCCTTTTTTCCTCTGCTCGATTTCTGATGCAGTGAAACCTTGATCCATGACCATTTCCTGCTTGCCAGAGTCACCCTTGATCTTCAGATCATTTTCAATACTGCATAAAACAAATGATGATAACAATTATAACCCCCACAATAAAGTCCCTGCCAAAATAACAATAGCTACAAATAACATTTATTAGAAGTTCCCTCATAGCTCAGTTGGTAAAGACTATGCCTGCAACGCAGGAGACCCCATTTTGATTCCTGGGTGGGGAAGATCTGCTGGAAAACAGATAGGCTATTAAGCAATTCCAAATGATCTCCAATTATGATGGTTTTATTTTCGACTATTTGGCTTTGCAACAGTGTAAAAGTGATGCACATTCAGTGGAAGCCATCCTTTGAATTTTGAACTCCTCCCGGGCTAGCAATATGTGGTATTGCTATATGTATTATGGATACATTGCAATATGTGGATCCTCTCTCATGACACTAAGCAGTGGCAGGGACCCCTGGCCCCCAGTCAGGTCCATAACCATGAGGATTAACAACTGATACATTTAGAACCATTCTGTTTTTCTTTTTCAATACAGAAATTAATAAGTTACATGAGATTTTCAACACTTGATTACAAAATAGGCTTTGTGTTAGATGATTTTGCTCATCTGTAGGATAATGTAAATATTCTGTGCACATTTCAGGTAAGCTGGGTTTCCCCGGTAGCTCATCAGTAGAGAATCAGCCTGCAATGCAGGAGATGCAAGTTCGATCCCTGGGTTGGGAAGATACCCTGGAGGAGGCAAATGTGTACCCCAGCCTCATCCCCTCCCCCCATATTATTGCCAGGAGAATCCCATTGACAGAGGATCCTGGAGGACTACAGTTGTAGAGTCGCAAAGAGTTGGACACAGCTGAGCACACACTCACCAGACCAGACCAGACCAGGGCTAAGCTATGGTGTTGTCAGTTAGGTGTATTAAACGCATTTCAACTGAGGGTATTTTCAATTTATGGTGGGCTTATTGGATGTAACCTATAAGATGAGAAAGATCTGTACTATATTTCAGACACTTAGTCCTCACAGCAATCCTAGTAGATAGATATTTATTGTTTTTCCTCCCATTTTACCGGCTTCCTTGGTGTTTCAGTGGTAAGTGCCAAACAGGAAGTGCAGGTTCAATTCCTGGGTCGAGAAGATCCAGTGGAGAAGGAAATGGCAACCCACCCCAGCATTCTTGCGTGGGAAATTCCAAGGACAGAGGAACCTGGTGGGATACAGACCACGGGGTTGCAAAGAGTTGGATATGACGTAGCAACTAAGCATGCATGCATGCCCATTTTACAGATGAGGAAAGACCGGGAATTAAAGGTTATTACGCTTTCCCACGAACACAAGCCAAGAATCTAGTTCCTTGATTTGCCAAACCTCTCTTAGCTGCAATGGTAGAGTCCTGAACTCAGTGGTAGACTCAGATCCAAAAACACCTTTCTTTTATCATGTGCTGTAGGTGCTAATGCCCTTTGCCTCTCCCAACAGCCAGTTGTCAGCAAGCTCTTTCTCTGATGATTACATCAACACGATAAATACTGAATACTATTCTAATCAAATATTGCACTCCACAAAGTTAATTTGACACCTATTTAATCAGACACATAATTGTTATTGAATTGTATGGCAATTACATAAAGCAGTTCCAATAAATTCTGTAATCTGCCCCCAAATAATTATCCTATATTTTCTACTCTTGTTTTTTAACTTTGCAGGATCTACCATTTCCTGAAATGATGTCCTATTTATTTTCCCACTTCTTTTTTTTCTCTCTCTTCCAAACACACTCATGTGAAATAAATACGATGAACCTGGATTGTGTTTCCCAGTGGCCTAAACCCCACGTTTCCCTGAAATAAGATCTTTCTGTGCTTCTCCTAGGACACCACGTCTACTTTCCTGGTCTTCTCTCTGGATGACCTAGAGGCTGAAGGAGTCAAGAATCAGGCAAAGTTTGCCTTGAGAAGGTTACAGAATCAGCACTGGCAAATCAACACAGCGGTGACCTCCAACACAGCTGATGACAAAGTAGAGCTAAAAATGAACTCTTGATTTCTTTCATTTGTAATCTGGGGGTCTTAGAGCAAAAAATATTAGAGAAAGTAATTGAAGAATGAAAGAAAGGGAGAGAGTTTTCCACCTAAATAATGGTGAATCAGGGCTTCCCTGGTGGCTTGGTGGTAAAGAATCCGCCTGCCAATGCAGGAGATGCAGGTTCAGTCCTTGGAGAAGAAAATGGCAACCTGCTCCAATATTCTTGCCTGGGAAATCCCTTAGATAGATGAACCTTATGGGCTACAGTCCATGGAGTCACAAAAGAGTTGGACACGACTTACTGATTAAACAATAATAACAACAATGCTGAATCAATCACCTTTTAAATGTTCTTTTACTCTTGAATCTGTTCTAAACTGCAGCAGACAAAAGAAGAAAGTCACAGATTCATAAGGATAAAGAGGATGTAAGAGGAGACAAAGCTGACGGACAACATCAATCTATTGGAGGTTGGAAAGCAGATGGAAGCATGGTAACAGACTTGAGAAAGGTGCTACCTGAGCATGTATGATAGGAACTGAGCCTTCTCACCCACTCAGGGCCCCAGAGAGAGAGGCTCAGAACTTGGTACTTCCAGGGAACCCTTAAGGCAGCAATGAGATTCGTGTAGAGAACTGGCTGACCTCTATTCCCTGAGTTGGTAGAATTTTCCCTGGTTCCATCTCCCCTCCCATAAAACCAGACAACCCTCCTCCTCCCCACTACACAGAGACAAACAGGAAAACGGAAAGGAAGTAATTCCGTACCAGAGAACCCCAGTTATAGTAGAGAGGAAGGGTGATGGGAAGAGCGAAAACAGGAGTCCAGCTAGCTGGTTAAGGAGTAGGACCCACCAGCCTCTTCCCACTACCCTGTTTCCAAGTGACAGCAGTCATGAAACCCACCCAGACCAAAAAAAAAATAGCTGAATTCTTCTCAGGAGACTGAAGTTGTTGGCAGCTCTATTTTGATCCAGAAGAAAGTCATACTTAGGATGAAAACTATGAAACTTACATCACAGAAGGCAGAGTAAAAAACAACCCAGGATCTGATGACATCACTGAACTGCTTGATCAAACTATCCCTGAAGCCCTGCTTCCCTCTCAACACTTCATTACACTTGCCTGGTAGCTGCTCTATGGCCATTTATGACATACCCTCAGAAACCATTAGCATCATTTCCACTGTATTCCATTTGCTGAAGCAGTCACAAGCCTGCCTAGATTCCAGAGAAGGCAAACAGAACTACCACTAACTCTAAGAACTCAAGTTAGCGAGTAGTAAACAACAGACTGGTTCCAATAGGAAAAGGAGTACGTCAAGGCTGTATATTGTCACCCTGTTTATTTAACTTATATGCAGAGTACATCATGAGAAACGCTGGGCTGAAAGAAGCACAAGCTGGAATCAAGATTGCCGGGAGAAATATCAATAACCTCAGATATGCAGATGACACCTCCCTTATGGCAGAAAGTGAAGAGGAACTAAAAAGCCTCTTGATGAAGGTGAAAGAGGAGAGTGAAAAAGTTGGCTTAAAACTGAACATTCAGAAAACGAAGATCATGGCATCCGGTCCCATCACTTCATGGGAAATAGATGGGGAAACAGTGGAAACAGTGTCAGACTTTATTTTGGGGGGCTCCAAAA
>NW_011494770.1:2282682-2295218 GCF_000754665.1 Bison bison bison
GGGGGCTCCAAGATCACTGCAGACGGTGACTGCAGCCATGAAATTAAAAGACGCTTACTCCTTGGAAGGAAAGTTATGACCAACCTAGATAGTATATTGAAAAGCAGACACATTACTTTGCCAACAAAGTTTCCTCTAGTCAAGGCTATGGTTTTTCCTGTGGTCATGTATGCATGTGAGAGTTGGACTGTGAAGAAGGCTGAGCACCGAAGAATTGATGCTTTTGAACTGAGGTGTTGGAGAAGACTCTTGAGGGTCCCTTGGACTGCAAGGAGATCCAACCAGTCGATTCTGAAGGAGATCAGCCCTGGGATTTCTTTGGAAGGAATGATGCTAAAGCTGAAACTCCAGTACTTTGGCCACCTCATGCGAAGAGTTGACTCATTGGAAAAGACCCTGATGCTGGGAGGGATTGAGGGCAGGAGGAGAAGGGGATGACAGAGGATGAGGTGGCTGGATGGCATCACTGACTCGATGGACGTGAGTCTCAGTGAACTCCGGAAGTTGGTGATGGACAGGGAGGCCTGGCGTGCTGCGATTCATGGGGTCGCAAAGAGTCAGACACGACTGAGCGACTGAACTGAACTGACTGAACTGAAACCCTGGAGGCCCCAGTGCAGCCTTTCTTGAAACAAATTCATTTATAACCTGTAGAAGAAGCACTCCTAAGGAGCCAAGAGTTACTTCAAAGGGTCTAAGAAACCATATGTGCATCAAACATTTTCTGTGGATAAATGATGGGTCTTGTATACATAAATAACTGTGCTACTATCATTAAAGCGTAAGTACTACTGTAACGAGTAATAAAATGCACTTTTAAAAAAATCTTTGTTTCAGTTGTACTTTTTTTTTATTTTATAGCTTTTGTGTTATGTATTTTCTTAATCATCGATATTGAAAGTACAATTAACACGTGGAGGAAATATTCTTTATGCTTAAAATGGATGGTCATAGCTTCCAAATTGAACTTTACTGTTTTCATATTCTACTGTAAGTCACAGAGGATCTCTGAGAAAATGGTTAGGATGCAGTGCCACTGCCTGCCAGACCCACAATCACTTCAGAGGCAGCTCAGCTCTCAAACCCTATGACAGCTGCTCCAGGTTATAAGTCTTTCCTGCCCCTGTTGGCAGCCATAACTGATTGGATGAGGGTGCATAGCTGACCCAATCAGTGCTTAAACTGGCCAATGACCTATGGGGTGGTCTGGCACGGTAAGGACAAATTGTGCTACTCAAACTCTTTTATATTAAGCATTTTAATTTAGACATACAGACATTCAGCATATGACACAGCCAGTGGCAAGAACTGGCACTAATAAATCAGAGGAATAGGGAGTGAACTGACGCTTAAGGAGAAGCTATGAATAGAGAAAAATAGAGGATGAGTTAACTAATTGGAAGCAGGAGGGGAAGCAAATAGAAAGAAGTGGATCCAGGAACACAGCTGAGTGCTGTTGACAGAGCTTCTCTAAGGCAGGGGTCTGCAACCATTTTGGCACTAGAGACTGGTTTCATGGAAGGCATTTTTTTCATAGACCAGGGCCAGCGGTGGGGATGGTTTGGGGATGATTCAAGCACATTATGCACTTTTCCCCCATTATTATTACATCAGTGCCACCTTAGGTCATCAGTCATTAGATCCCTGAGGTTGGGGGCCTCTGTTCTAAGGCAGTGAGGAGTAATTCTTTCCCACAGCTGCCCATCAGAATCAACCTGGGAGATGATACGTCAGTGGAAATGCTTGGGGCCCCATCCCGATGTATTCATTCAGTCTGCAGAACATTGAGATGTTGAAAAAGCCACAAAAGTCACTCTGATGCCCTCTGGTTAGGAGTTCCCCAGAAGTCCTGCTTTGGTGATGTCCAGGTCGCCAATTTCAGGGAGTTACTTTATCTTCCTAATCGCCTGGTTCACATGCTCATAGTTAACCCCCCTTACCCAGCAGAGTCTCCATTCCTTCCAACCAGAAGTCTCTCACTACAAAGCCTCTCACTTCCCTACTGAAAGGGGAAGTGCAGATGTCAAAAGAATTAAGCCTTTGGTTGAGTCAGCTAAACAAAAGCTACAAGAGAGGGGTTTCCATACGAAAACGTCTTCCAAAAAACATGTGGTCGTTTTTGATTTCTAATCATACAAGGCTCCCAAAGAGCGGTGTTCTTTGATGAGTTATTTATAGCTTTTGTTAAGGAAAAGGAAACTCCAAGATTATCTGACAATAAATAAATTAAAGGTACGTGCCATTCTCTTGACTTTTTTAGATACACGAGGCTATAAATTAGTGAGGTCAACACGCATGCCACACAGAAAAGCAGGCTTGTTCCTTTGCCATCACATTCTTTGTATTTTGTGTGTCAATACACAGGCCTTTTTCCCCTCATTGTCTGAAACCATAGGAAGCAGCTCAGATACCAGGAACTTCTGGGGATGCGAGTGTTCGATTATGACAAATTCCTCAAATCAACATTTCTGTAACTTATTTTTAAATTGTTCCTCCAGCAAACAAAGGAATGTGTGCTTGGGTGTTCTATGATGGGAACTTATGGAAATTTGAGTTTGCACAAGTGGTGACACTAATCAATCTTACAATTAACAGTCATCCACTCTGAAGATAATAAGCTGTAATTATAGACTGGTGTAATCTGAGTTTACAAAATAGCACCGCTGTGGATCTTACAAATTAAAGTTACTTCATAATGAGTGGGATTTATCAAATTATTTTATATAGGTTTTTCACAGTTCTTTGTAATTCAATATTATTAAGGCGATGGCACCCCACTCCAGTACTCTTGCTTGGAAAATCCCATGGACGGAGGAGCATGGTAGGCTGTAGTTAATGGGGTCGCTAAGAGTCAGACACGACTGAGCGACTTCACTTTTACTTTTCACTTTCATGCACTGGAGAAGGAAATGGCAACCCACTCCAGTGTTCTTGCCTGGAGAATCCCAGGGACGGGGGAGCCTGGTGGGCTGCCGTCTATGGGATCGCACAGAGTCGGAGACGACTGAAGTGAGTTAGCAGTAAGACATACACTTAGAAATGTTTCTTCAGTCTTTAAGGTTCAAAGTAATGTCCCAACCCTTTCTAGCCTCGGGTCCCGATACTCCTCTTTCTTCCTTACCTTAAGTTACTTGCCTTTCTCTACCTTTGCAGGTATAAAGAACTGCACCAGTAAAGTCCTTCTGGATCGTTCTCCTGGCTTTAAGGAAATCTTCATTCAGTTCGCCCCAAAACAGTTCATCATTTTTGCACCTGTATCCCTGTCGTTTATCCAAAGGTTCTATATTTAATATACATTGTGCAAGTTACTTGCTTCTCTTTGAGAATAATAACCCCTAATGCCCAGCACAGTGACTTGAATAAAGTAGATACTATATGTTTCTATTGCATAACAGAAGAAATGTTTGTGTAAATTGTTTATAATTTCTAATTTCCATCTGCCTATAGTCAGTGACACTCATTACTGAGATGATTAACTGAAATGCAGTTTATGGCCAAGAGAAATTATTTTAACTGTGAATTTGGATCAAATCAAATTTATCATTTTGAATTTTAAGACCATGATCAGATCAGATCAGATCAGATCAGTCACTCAGTCGTGTCCGACTCTTTGCGACTCCATGAATTGCAGCACGCCAGGCCTCCCTGTCCATCACCAACTCCCAGAGTTCACTGAGACTCACGTCCATCGAGTCAGTGATGCCATCCAGCCATCTCATCCTCTGGCGTCCCCTTCTCCTCTTGCCCCATATCTCTCCCACCATCAGAGTCTTTTCCAATGAGTCAACTCTTTGCATGAGGTGGCCAAAGTACTGGAGTTTCAGCTTTAGCATCATTCCTTCCAAAGAAATTCCAGGGCTGATCTCCTTCAGAATCGACTGGTTGGATCTTCTTGCAGTCCAAGGGACTTTCAAGAGTTTTCAAAGGATATGACCATCTTGAATCTAAATATATGTATAAATATATATATATTTAGAAATATATATAAAACTGTATTATTGCGGACGTGAGTGGTAGATAGGAATGCTGCTCTGCTAATTTTCTCAAAATAACTAGATAACCCCATGGATATTTTTCTGGAAGATATTTCTCAAATTCTAAAACCATTATGGGTTTGAAATTGCATTTGATACTCACCAAGAAGACACTAAAGAAAGTAACAAATTGAGTAACTCTTTTCACCTTCTGAAGTTTTAAGGAGGCCTTTGACTATGATCAACCTCCTCTCAAAAACGTTCCATCAGACATGTGAGTTACCCAGATTGTTTTCCTTTTAAAATTGCTTCAATTTTTCACACCAGGCTTTTACAAAGTGTGTAGATTGTATATCGTCTCTGTTTTCTAAATGCCTAATAATTAAAATCTCAACTTAGATAATAATAGAGGCAGAATTATGATCATCGATTCATGGGGTCGCAAAGAGTCAGACACGACTGAGCGACTGAACTGAACTGAACTGATACATATCAAAATCAAAATAACTCTCAGGTCTCTATCAATATTCCTGAACCTTCACCTAAGTTGCAGAACCTAATCCTCGCCTGCTTATTACACGTTTCCAGTCCAAACATTCCAAGTCCACCATGTCCAAATGTACTTTGCCTAAAACCAGCCTTCCTGCTCCACTCAATTTCCCCGTCTCGGCAAACCCATTTTTCTCCCAGTTACTGAGGCCATACGATAGTTATCTTTTGACCTTTTCTCATTTATCTTTTGTTTTCTCTCATATGCATGGTTTTGTGGATGCAGCCCTCAAAGGTGTCCTTTATCTATGGTCAACCTGTGTTGTTCCCATGTGCTCAGCATCCTTCCCTTAGGGAACTATCCCCTTCCTATTTGAGGTGAGGCTGTGAAGCACAGGTCCTACCCAATCCTCACTCAGAAACAAGCATATGACCCAGGACATTCAAGATATCTTATCCCTCTGGCAAATGCTATTGATCAGAAGGGTCAACTTATGCTGCAAGTGGAGCCAATAAGAGTTCCTGTCTTAAAGTTCATAATTAACATTTATAATCAATTATATATAATTAATGGTATATAATTATTTATGATTAATAATATATAATTCTCTCTCTACTAGTGTTGCTAATCCAAGACTAGGTGCATTGCAACTATCTGCTGCTGCTGCTGCTAAGTCGCTTCAGTCGTGTCCGACTCTGTGTGACCCCATAGACGGCAGCCCACCAGGCTCCCCCGTCCCTGGGATTCTCCAGGCAAGAACACTGGAGTGGGTTGCCATTTCCTTCTCCAATGCAGGAAAGTGAAAAGTGAAAGTGAAGTCACTTCAGTTGTGTCTGACTCTTTGCGACCCCATGGACTGCAGCCCACCAGGCTCCTCTGTCCATGGGATTTTCCAGGCAAGAGTACTATCTGCAGGCATCTACTAATATATGCAGGAAATCTATTTACAGTAGCAAGAGAATGAGAAAGAACCAAAAACGTATCAGAGCCAATACGGCAAGGTAGTGTTTAAACAACAGTGGTTGAGTCCCTGGAGCCAGCCATGCCTGAAGTCCATCCCATCCCTGGCCTTGCCAATTAGATGAGTCAAATTTCAAAATCCTGACTTACTCACTTTCTGGCTAGGTGAACTTAAACAAGCTCTTAACCTTTCTGTGTCTTTCTTACCTCATCTATGAAATGGGAGGTAACATTAATACTGACCTCACAGGGTTGTAAGAGGATTAGCATAATAAAGGCTCAATAAATGTTCACAGTGACTGTGAAGTGCCAGTGAATTCTGATATCCTCTCACAAAATCATGCCTTGCTAATAATCCATGTCCCTCTGCCTTCCCTTAGGCCATCACCCTCACCCATCCCATCTTTCCCCCTCTGAATATAATCAGCTCTAATCCTACAAATGTTGCCTCCTCTATACCTCTTCTAACCACAAGGCCTTTCACTGATCTTGTCCTCCTTGAGATTCTGTATCATTTTCAGTTCTGTACTACAAGCTGCAACATGCAATCATAAATACTCCTGTATTGTTTCAGGTGGGTCTGACTAATCCAGTTAGAAAGTGAAGTTTTTGGGTTACACTTTTTGGGCATGTCCCCTACCAGTGTTAAGCACGTTATAGGCATCAAAATCATTATATTTAACAGGGCCCAGTTGTAACACTAATCATCCCTACTTTTCAAATTCTGTAGTTTTAAGAAAATATTTCTCCAAATTAAGAAAACTTTTACTGCGGTTACCTAATGTTATGCAAAAACTCAAGTCTGTGAAGTACATAAATTTCAAATGACAAAATAAGACAAGATAATTTTAAGGGAGTTATATGTTTTTATTACATAAACATTATATTCCTTGTGGAAGCTAGTCTTACAAGTTTGTTTCTTGATTTCACAGAATGTCCAATATCTGTAGAAATTGTCTATGAATAATTTATGAAACAAACATTCCTGGTACCCCCACCAAAAAAGCCCCATTGTTTACATTTTCCAACCAGATTCCTGAGAAAAATAATAGGTTTTGTTCATTTTACAGTGTAATACACAAACTTGTTTTCAAGATAGAAAAAAGGACGGACTTCTAAAGTGAGTCTCCTTTTGTTTATAAAGTTCTATAAAAATACATTAAGTAGGTTCATATGTTTGTCCTTTGACTTAATATTCCAGTTTACCAGAAACAAACAAAAAACAATAAACAGAGCTATGCAAATCACATTAATCTTGAAGCAATATAATGTCAACATCATCATGAACACCCTGCAAAAGCAGCTCTCCTGAGTATGTAATAATCTTCCTTCGTTTTGCCGCTTTGAGAGTCCCTACCAGTGCTTCAAAGAGGTTGGCACATTTGTCATCTTGGAAGAGGACCCCAAATTTCACACTTAATTTTCCATCAGCATCTAATTGAGAAAACACAATGTTAGCCAATGCAAAGTCTGTTTATTGCCACCATGTATGGCAAATACACATCATCTTTCATAAGCAACTGGAGGTTAACCAACATCACAATGTAACAGTCAACAGTCAAAAAAAAAAAAAAAAAAAACAGTCAAAAACTCAGTGTAACTTCTTGCCAGATTCAAAAAGGAATGGAGTAAATGCAATGTGTAGTATATCTTCTAACCTTAGTATCATCTGTACAGAGTGGAGTAAGAACTAAGAAATATTAACAAAAAGTGAATGTGTTACAGTGCTCATATGGTGGACCACTCTTATCTGTCTAAATTTTGATTTTTTTTAAAGGTTTTTTTGGTGTGGACCATTTTTAAAATCTTTATTGAATTTGTTACAATATTGCTTCTGTTTTATGATTTTGTTTTTTGGCCACAAGGCATGTAGAATCTTAGCTCCCTGATGAGGGATCGAACCTGCATCCCCTGCACTGGAAGGCAGTCTTAACCACTGGACCGCCAGGGAAGTCTCTAAATTTCAATTTCCTAATTGTTAGTTGTTGAATCAGTAAAAATAATAAATGTAAGAGAAACCCCAGATCAGGAACAGTACTTCTCTAAGTGTGTTCTGAACATGCTCAGAAACCCCAGGAAAGGAGTGGTGACCTCAAAAATGAAGAAATCTTTATTTACCAGAATCCCTACATTATCTAGTTTGAAGGCCAGTTTTTAACATAGATGCTAAAAATTAAAATAAACACTAAAAAGAGATGAGCTATCAAGTCATGAAAAACCTGGAGGAACCTAAATATATATTAACAAATGAAAGAAAGCAATCTGAAAAAAAGCTATGTGCTATGACTCCAACTATGGAATATTCTGGAAAAGGCAAAACTATGGAAAAAGAGAAAACAAAGGAAAAACATCAGTGGTTTTCAATGGTTAGGATAGGGGAGGGGTGAACAGGCAGAGCACAAAGAATTTTTAAAGCAATGAAGACACTCCATGATATTATAATGATGGAGACATCATTAAACATCAGTTCAAACCCACAGAATGTACAAAATCAAGAGTGAAATGTAATGTGAACTATGGACTCTGGGTGATAATTATATGTCAATGCAGGATCAATCCTAGAGATCAAACCAGTCAAACCCAAAGGAAATCAACCCTAAATATTAACTGTAAGGACTGACGCTGAAGCTGAAGCTCCAATACTTTGGCCACCTAATGGGAAAGAAAGTGAAAGTGAAAGTCGCTCAGTCTTTGCAACCCCATGGACTACACACTCCATGGAATTTTCCAGGCCAGAATACTGGAATGGGTAGCCTTTCCCTTCTCCAGGGGATCTTCTCAATCCAGGGATGGAACCCAGGTCTCCCACATTGCAGGTGGATTCTTTACTAGCTGAGCCACAAGAGAAGTCCAAGAATACTGGAGTGGGTAGTCTAGCCCTTCTCCAGGGGATCTTCCTGACCCAGGAATCAAACCGGGGTCTCCTGCATTGCAGGCAGATTCTTTATCAACTAAGCTATTAGGGGTAGACTTATTGGAAAAGGCCCTGATTTGGGGAAATATTGAGGGCAAGAGGAGAAGGGGTTGACAGAGGATGAGATGGATGGATGGCATCCTGACTCAATGGACAGGAGTTTGAATGAACTCCAGGAGACAGTGAAGAACAGGGAAGCCTGGCGTGCTGCAATTCATGGGGGCACAAAGAGTCGGACACAACTTAGCAACTGAACAACAAAAACGATGCAGGGGCATCAACTGTAATGAAGGTGCCCCTCTGGTAGAAGATGTTAAAAATAGGGAAGACTATGCATGTGTGGGAGGGCATATGGGAAATTTCAGTACCTTCCACTCAATTGCAAATCTAAAACTGCCCTTAAAATATAAAGCCTTTTTTTAATTAAGGAAAAACAAAAGGTGGATCTTTGGTTAAAAGTCAATAAGAGGAAGTCTCAAAGATAAGGGTAATCAAGGATACTTCCCCAATGCTAGCTGAATCCTTCAATCTACCTGGCTGAACATTTCACCCATCCTATGCAATGCTCCAAGTTCTTCTCTCCCAAAGCTGTACCCCCTGTGAAGGAGATGGCCATCACAGCGAGAAGGGTTCTTGGGTTCCCGTGCTCCTCTGCTAGAGCTTACAGCATGCGGCTTAATAAACTCCTACTGTGGGTGTAGTGAGTGCTGGGCACTAGAGGCAGGGAGAAGGAAGTATAGAATCACTTTCTAGCTGTCAAAGAAATGATTTCCCCTCCCACGAGGAAATAACCATACACACAGTAGGTAGGGCAACAGGCAAAGAGGTACATGATTGTTTATCAAGACCAAGATGACTCCGAGCTAGACCAGGAAGGGAAGATTTCATGACTGGTGGTACCTGTTCTGGACTTTAAAGAAAGAAAGTAAAGAAAGTGAAGTCAGTCAGTAGTGTCCAACTCTTTGTGACCCCGTGGACTATGGCCTACTAGGCTCCTCTGTCCATGGGATTCTCCAG
The DNA here is from genome assembly GCF_000754665.1 of Bison bison bison. Classification (NCBI taxonomy): domain Eukaryota; kingdom Metazoa; phylum Chordata; class Mammalia; order Artiodactyla; family Bovidae; genus Bison; species Bison bison. The sequence goes on from NW_011494770.1 coordinate 2,292,038, forward strand.
GCAAGAATACTGGCGTGGGTTGCCATTTTCTTCTCCAGAGGAGGTCCAGACCCAGGGGTCGAACCCGGGTCTCCTGCACTGCATGCAGACGCTTTACCCTCTGAGTCACCAGACTTTAAGGGGCATATAATACAGAGCTTTAAAAACAAAACAAACAAACAAACACCCTGACAGTCCTCAGCTGAAATTTTGGCCATCTGCTAGTTGCTTAGCCTGGGAAACCTGCATAAATTCCCTAAGCCTGTTTCCTTATCTGTATAACGGGGATCTTAATACCTCCCACACTGTATGGTTGGGGACACAGTTCTGAAGCACAGAGCACAGTGTCCAGCCCATGCTAAGCACTAGATCGGTGATCACTGGTTCAATTATGAGTGCAAGAAACGGGAGAATATGCCAAGCCATAGGCACAGGTGAAAGAAGTTAAGTATCTAGGGGAACAGTGACTAATTTACTCAGCTCAAGTAAACCATCTAAGAGAAGGAGGAAATAAGTTGGTAATGGAAAATAGGGAGTCTGACCATGCTTGGCCTGGAAAGTCAAGAGGTACTTGTTTGATTCTTTCACTTCCAGCAGCACAACCCTTTGTTGGCAATGAAAACCTTTCACTGATTATAGGAATCAGTGCAGCTGCTGGGTAACCTGGTTGGTCCTTCAAGCTCTCTGAGCTGCAGTTACTTCATCCATCAAACAAGGGTAAAAATATCCCTCTCGGAGTTGTTACAAGGATTAAAACATAGAATGTAGGTAAAGTCTTTTATAGCATGCCCAGTTTATGGTAAATTCTCAATTTAGGTTAAATTTTTTAAAGCCACCAAAGGCAGAAACCCTGCTGTAATCTTGGAGTTCTCCTGCCTGCTAACCCCTCAATCTGACAAATGTCTGAGCGACGCCACCTTCTTTGTGTCTTCTGTTGCTCTAGCCTTCCCCCTCCATGGACAATAATTCCAGGCCCCAGTTGATTCTCACGTGGCTAACTGCCAGACTCCTTACAAGTCTCATTTTTACCCTCACTATATCCTCCACATTCATACAGAATTTAAAATGTGGAAGAAACTTTGTATGATACAAGCTTAATTGATATTCTTTTACTTTAATCTTTCAATGGCTCCCTAGCACCTTTAAGATAGAGTGAATAAGATTCTTCATCCTCTGGACCTTGCCTCACCTCTCACCAGGCCTCCTGCCATCTCATTCCATGCATCTTGTGATTCAGTCAAAATGAGCAACCTGCTGTAATCCAGGGTGTTAAGAATCACCTCCCCTGGTAACTTTGTCCACGTCGAGCCATTTACCTAGCATCCCAGATCCTCTTTTCTAGCTAAATTCTTTTTTCTTCAAAAATGGACTCAAATGTCACCTTCTCTGAGAAGTCCTCTATGATTCCTTTAGTCGAGTTAATAGCGCTTCTCAAAAAATGGAATGTATATCAATCAAAGCATGCACCATCAATTACAGTAATGAAAGCTACCATTTATTGAGTACTCAGTACGTTCCTAGAACTGTTCGATGCATTTTATAGTCATTAAAACTCACTTAACCATTTTGTCAAAGATAAGACACCATTGATTGTAAGAAGCACCATTATTTCATGTTCCAATTAAACTGCCAATTTAATGATAGCATACCATGCATCATAAAATAATCCTTATTTTAGAGATTTTAAAGTGTGAAAAATGTGTCTCCAACACTCACTGAAATAGAGTAGTATCATTATGCAAATAAAGAAACCAAGGCACAGAAAAGTTTAGAAATGTGCCCAAGGTCACACAGCAGGAATGTGGAAGAGCTAGAATTCCTTCCCAGAGTCTGACTCCAGAGCACACACTCTTAATTACATCCCAAAACATGCTTCCAATTTATCTGTGTTCTCACTACATAAAGAGGCCCACAGGGCTGAGATGAACTTTTATTTATTTTCCCATCTCCAGCACTTGAGCACAAAGGCAGCACTCAAGGTACTTTTGTTAAAGAATTTATATCTCCAAATAATCTTTATCCACTTAACTCTTTTCTACAGGAAAAAAATTAGAAATCAAGAAAATCAGAGATACCAAGGGAACATTCCATGCAAAGATGGACACAATAAAGGACAGAACTGGTATGGATCTAACAGAAGCAGAAGATGTATATTAAGAAGAGGTGGCAAGAATACACAGAACTATACAAAAAAGATCTTCATGACCCAGATAATGACGATGGTGTGATCACTCACCTAGAACCAGACATCCTGGAATGCGAAGTCAAGTGGGCGTTAGGAAGCATCACTACGAATAAAGCTAGTGGAGGTGATGGAATTCCAGTTGAGCTATTTCAAATCCTGATAGATGATGCTGTGGAAGTGCTACACTCAATATGCCAGCAAATTTGGAAAACTCAGCAGTGGCCACAGGACTGGGAAAGGTTAGTTTTCATTCCAATCCCAAAGAAAGGCAATGCCAAAGAATGCTCAAACTACCGCACAATTGCACTCATCTCACACGCTAACAAAGTAATGCTCAAAATCCTCCAAGCCAGGCTTCAACAGTACATGAACCGTTAACTTCCAGATGTTCAAGCTGAATTTCGGAAAGGCAGAGGAACCAGAGATTTCCAACATCCACTGGATCATTGAAAAAGCAAGTGAGTTCCAGAAAAACATCTACTTCTGCTTTATTGACTATGCCAAAGCCTTTGACTGTGTGGATCACAATAAACTGTGGAAAATTCTGAAAGAGATGGGAATACCAGATCACCTGACCTTCCTCCTGAGAAATCTGTATGCAGGTCAAGAAGCAACAGTTAGAATTGGACATGGAACAACAGACTGGTTCCAAATCGGGAAAGGAGTACATCAAGGCTGTATATTGTCACTCTGCTTATTTAATGTATATGCAGAGTACATCATGAGAAATGTTGGACTGGATAAAGTACAAGCTGGAATCAAAATTGCTGGGAGAAATATCAATAACCTCAGATATGTAGATGATACCACCCTTATGGTAGGAAGCAAAGAACTAAAGAGCTTCTTGATGAAAGTGAAAGGAGAGTGAAAAAGCTGGCTTAAAGCTCAACATTCAGAAAACTAAGATCATGGCATATGGTCCCATCACTTCATGGCAAATAGATGGGGAAACAATGGAAACGGTGACAGACTTTATTTTGGGGGGCTCCAAAATCACTGCAGGTGGTGACTGCAGCC
>NW_011494770.1:2295318-2296303 GCF_000754665.1 Bison bison bison
GCAGCAGCACAATACAGCGGGAGAAGGGCCACAGTCGAGTCAGCTATGGAATTCTGCAATGTGACCATAGGCCAGGTAGACCTGTCTCTGGCTCTTCCTTCCTTCATTGAGGAAGAAAGTGAAAAGTGTCAATCACTCAGTCATATCTGACTCTGTGATCTATGGACTGTATGTAGCCCACCAGGCTCCTCTGTCCATGGAATTCTCCAGGCAAGAATACTGGCGTGGGTTGCCATTCTCTTCTCCAGGGTATCTTCCTGACCCAGGGATAGGACCCAGGTCTCCTGAATTGCAGGCAGATTCTTTATTGTCTGAACCACCAGAGAAGCTCCCTCCTTCATAGCTAAGATGAGGCAAACCAAGACCCCTCCCTCAAAGCCAGCTCAGGATTTGCTGGCCCCAGGACAATTCCCTGATGAAGTCCTCCAGACTCTTAGGGTCACCTGAGCAGTCATGGCTTCACATGCTTCACTATCAAGATGTGGTCAAGATTTATATGTAAGTTCTTAAGCGATTTTCACCAGTGTTCAGGAGTCCAGGAGTCAAGGTCAGAAGTCTTCCAGTCCTGCTTGCCCTTCTATCCCTAGCAGGGAAACTCATTCATATGCGATTAAATGGGCCTCAGGCAACTCATAAACAGACCCTGTGTGTGTGCTGAGCACTTCAATTGCCCTATTTAAAAGCCATCGTTGGATGGCGGAGCCTGGTAGGCTTGTTATCACAATAATAGATAGACAGACTGATGATAGATAAAAAGGCTACAAAGATATTCTTAGTCCCTTTCACCATGAAAAGATACAAGAAGTCTGAGACCTAGAAGACTCCAAGTTGACCATGTTGGCACACTGATCTCAGGCCTCCAGCCTTCAGAACTACAAGCAATAAAATTTCTGCTGTTTATAAGCCACACAGTCTGGAGTGTTTTGTTACAGCACCCCAAACAGATTTAGACAGACTCCCAACCTACATAACCATTAAGATAGTA
>NW_011494770.1:2296403-2325825 GCF_000754665.1 Bison bison bison
GAGTGAAAAAGCTGGCTTAAAGCTCAACATTCAGAAAACTAAGATCATGGCATATGGTCCCATCACTTCATGGCAAATAGATGGGGAAACAATGGAAACGGTGACAGACTTTATTTTGGGGGGCTCCAAAATCACTGCAGATGGTGACTGCAGCCATGAAATTAAAAGACGCTTACTCCTTGGAAAAAAAGTTATGAAAAACCTAGACAGCATATTATAAAGGGGAGACATTACTTTGCCAACAAAGGTCCATCTAGTCAAAGCTATGGTTTTTCCAGTGGTCAAGTGTGGATGTGAGAGTTGAACTATAAAGAAGCTAAGCACCGAAGAATTGATGCTTTTGAACTGTGGTTTTGGAGGAGACTCTTAAGAGTCCCTTGGACTGCAAGGAGATCCAACCAGTCCATCCTAAAGGAAATCAGTCCTGAATATTCATTGGAAGGACTGATGCTGAAGCTGAGACTCCAATACTTTGGCCACCTGGTGCGAAGAACTGACTCACTGGAAAAGACCCTGATGCTGGGAAAGATTGAAGGTGGGAGGAGAAGGGGACAATAGAAGATGAGATGGTTGCATGGCATCACCAACTCGACGGACATGAGTTTGAGCAAGCTCCGGGAGTTGGTGATGGGCAGGGAAACCTGGTGTGCTGCAGTCCATGGGGTTGCAAAGAGTCAGACACAACTGAGTGACTGAACTAAACTGAAGTGATGGGATGAAAAATGAAAGGCTTTAAAGAACTCTATTTTAAAAGAAACAGATAAAACTAAATTCAATTTATTCATCAAATTCATAGTTTAGATTAGTCAACATTATTCCAGACATAATATAAATAACTAACCTTAATCTGTCAGTAGGTAACGTATTTCCATAGATGCTTTCTAACTCAATAATTCATCTATTACCAGGAATAGGTAAGTCAAGGAGGCCTGGTGAAGCTGCAATGTTCAAAGTATTTTCATCCTTATACAAGTTTTATAATTACCTTACAGTCATCTAGTTTGTAAACCTGCTTATTTTGAAGTGCAGGTTCAGTCTGCTAAGTATTGGGGTGGCCAGTAAGTTCATTTGAGTTTTTCCATATGATGTAATGGAAAAACCTGAATGATCTTTATTGTCAACCCAATATTATTCTATATGAAACTTGCTGCTGCTGCTGCTAAGTCGCTTCAGTCGTGTCCGACTCTGTTCGATCCCACCAGGCTGCCCCGTCCCTGGGATTCTCCAGGCAAGAGTACTGGAGTGGTTTGCCATTTCCTTCTCCAATGTGTGAAAGTGAAAAGTGAAAGGGAAGTCGCTCAGTCGTGTCCGACTCTTATCGACCCCATGGACTGCAGCCTACCAGGCTCCGCCATCCACAGGATTTTCCAGGCAAGAGTACTGGAGTGGGGTGCCATTGCCTTCTCCGATATGAAACTTACAAAATCTTATAAATCAGTGTTATCACAATAATAGATAGACAGACTGATGATAGATAAAAAGGCTACAAAGATATTCTTAGTCCCTTTCACCATGAAAAGATACAAGAAGTCTGAGACCTAGAAGACTCCAAGTTGACCATGTTGGCACACTGATCTCAGGCCTCCAGCCTTCAGAACTACAAGCAATAAAATTTCTGCTGTTTATAAGCCACACAGTCTGGAGTGTTTTGTTACAGCACCCCAAACAGATTTAGACAGACTCCCAACCTACATAACCATTAAGATAGTAAATGTGGACAAAACTATAATTCAAAAAGATATATGTACCCCTATAATCACAATAACACTATTTACAAGAAAATGTGGTACATACATACAATGGAATACTGCTGCTGCTGCTAAGTCACTTCAGTCGTGTCCGACTCTGTGTGACCCCATAGACATAGACGGCAGCCCACCAGGCTCCCCCGTCCCTGGGATTCTCCAGGCAAGAACACTGGAGTGGGTTGCCATTTCCTTCTCCAATGTACTAAAGTGAAAAGTGAAAGTGAGGTCGCTCAGGTCTGTCCAACTCTTTGCGACCCCATGGACTGCAGCCTACCAGGCTCCTCCGTTCATGGGATTTTCCAGGCAAGTATCCTGGAGTGGATTGCCATTGCCTTCTCCACAATGGAATACTACTCAGCCACAAAGAGGAATGAAAAAATGCCATTTGCAGCAAGAAGGCTGGACCTAGAGAGGATCATACCAAGGGAAGTAAGTCCGAAAGAGAAAGACAAACACCATGTGCTCTCACTAACGTGGAATCTAAAATATGACACAAGTGAACGTATTTAGGAAACAGAAACAGACTCACAAAGAGAACAGACTTGTGGTTGCCAAGAAGGAGGTGGTGTGAGGGTTTGAGTTTGTGGTTGGCACACGCAAACTATTATACATAGAATGGATAAACAGAAAGGTCCGACTGTAGAACACAGAGAACTATACTCAACATCCTGTGATGAACTATAATGGAAAAGAATACATACATATGTATAACTGAATCATTTTGCAATGTAGCAGAAATTAATACAATGTTTTAAATTAACTATACTTCAATATATCTTTAATGAAAAATATTACATTTGTTGTTTCATGTCACAAAGTGTGTAGTAATGTTACATCAGCAAAAGAAAACTACAGGGGATGTTTGATAATAATGACAATGGAATTTTCAAAGTACCTCTTGCTATTTCAAATGATTTGTGATTCATAAGTAATCACAGCTATATGTAAGAAAATCAAACTATAATGATGACACAACATTGTAACGCAATTATCCTCCAATGTAAAAAAAAAAAGCTACAATGACAGGACAACTCTTATAAAGTACTTTTTAAAGTTGTTTTTCACTTACATGATATAATTTTTAAACTTTGGGGTCCATTATCCCAGTTGTTGCTGAATACATCTATTGCTCTTACAATTTTTAAAATGCTCCCCAAACTATTACATGTCTGGTCTGAGATGTATAAAATATTAATACTTAGAGTTACAAGCATAAGAGTTGCTTTCATTACAATTTAGGAAAAGGGCACTAATACTACCAATTTTACATGTCTCAAACTTCATGGTAGCTGCTCATATGCTGCTGAGGGAAAAGCTGACTTTTTTTAAAAAACTACCCAAAGGATGGGTTCTTTTAGTTATATGTACATAAATACCTGATTATACAAAATTCAAAGGTTTGAAGAAAATAAAGACAATGTATTGCAATTTCAATGAGTCCCTAGTCATTTGGCAATTTGCAAAATGGTGGCAGGGTAAAGCAGAAAAAAAAAATGAACGTTAATAGTATGACAAAAATTCGAACAAGATTCAATTACAAGATTTCAATGCAGCTAGGTTACCGATGTACAGTGATTTTCTTTCCATTCAAAGGATAATGAAATAACTCAACCATTCTTTGTATAAGAATCACAATACCCCAATAGCTCTGTGTCTCCAGAAATTACCTCAGGGCTGAGAGCAGTTAGCTGACAGCTGCCAAAACTTTTAGGCTTCTATCAAGAGTTTGGAGAAGGAAATGGTAACCCACTCCAGTATTCTTGCCTGGAGAATCCCATGAAAAGAGTAGATAGCCTGGTGGGCTACAATCCACGGAGTCCCAAAGAGTGGGACACAACCGAAGTGACTTAGCACAGCACAGCACCCAAAGAGTTAGTCCTTCTTGCTCTAAAGCAAACTCAGAAGAAACACTGAATCGATCATATAATACTTACTTTTTGAACCAAGACGATGAATTTCCTCCACTAAGAGTTTAACTTCATGATCCACATTCATTGCTGCCTGAGGGAGACAAAAAAAAATCTGCATTATTAGTTTCTAGATTCCATTATGCATAACTTGCCAAATCCAAGGGCCCTTGGTTTTTTTCATGTAGCATTTGTCACTATTAATTTACCATGTCCCTCTTCCTAAAAACACTTGTGTGATGTATCTCCCCCAGGTAGAGTACCTCCATGTCCCCCATCTTTATAACTGCCCTTGTGGGCAGTCCCACTCTTACTCCATGCAGTCTACTGGGGAGAATGAAGCCATTCTCCTTGCACCCTCTATTAACTCCAAACCCAAGCTCTGCCTGGCACCAAAAACACAAAGGTGAATGACACAAGACCCGCCCTCAGGGAATTCATCCTCCAGAAGCAGAGAAAGGCCTGGAATGATTAGCAATGGACAAGCTCTCTTTTAGCGGAGGGTCCAAGGCATTAAGGGAGCTTGAAGGAGAAAGCCACAGGTTTCAGGGAGGCTCCTGGGGGGAGAAGTGGACCAATAAGTAGTTGGGGAAAGCATCGGGAAGAGAATATGTAAAAGCACAGAAACAAGGAGAAACCGCAGCACATCTGGGGCAAGCCCGAAACTAGGAGCTGGAGGTTCCAGGATAAACCGGATAAACCAACAGAATCCCTCCCCTCTAGGAGCCCCGAGGAGAAAAAGGCGGTCCAGGTGGAACCCTACAAATGCAATTTTCCGGGTCACATATACTCATGCTCTTCCCCCAGCAGTTCGTAATGCAATCTGGCTGCAATGGAGAGCCTGTGGTGAACACCATTCATCTTCAGATAAGGAAGGAGTTCAGGGTTAGCATAGCAGCTGGGCGAATTCCCTTGGCTCATGAGGTCCTCCATTGGCTGGGTTTGTGCCCATGATTCCAGCCACTTCACATCTATGCCCTTGAATGCCAGGTTGTAGCTACACGGTGTTTCTTTTCATTCCTCAAATGTCCCCTCATTCTCTTATGTCCAGCCTTCATAGGTACTGCTGCTTCTTCAACCCAGCTCTGACTATACCTCTTTCATGGAGTTAACTTCCACTTGTCCAGTCCCAACTGAGATACAACTTCCTCCAGGAAGCCCTCCCTGAAACCCCGGAGTAGGAGTGCTCCCCCGTGTGTGTTCCCACAGTATTGTGCATCCACTTCATTTCACTTGACTGGAATGACCAGCTTCTTGTCTTTTATCACTAGGCAGTGAGCTCCTCCCTGCAGGGATCTGACCGTTCTGCTACTGTGGGACCCCGTCTGGCACCAAGAGCAGGACTTCAACAAATAATTGGCTGGCAAACAGGAGAATGAGCAGAGGCATGAGAGGGGATGAAAACACATCTGTGAGAGTTATTGACAGGGAGCTGCTGATTTCAGTGAGGCACAGAGAGGAGCTCTAAGGGGAAGAAGTAGACTCAGACCGAAAAGGAAGCCTAAAGGGGGCGTGGCAAACAGCTACAGAAAGGGGGAGGAGACAGATACCAGCAAGAAACCGAAGCCGAAGGTAGAGCTGAAGGAGAGAAACCCAACTCTGCTGGGGCAAAGAAGTAAAGCAGGAAAGGAGGAAGAATGAGTTTCCATAAGAAGGAAATAATTTTACACTGGAAACAGCAATATGAGGCTGAAAAGCATGGGCAGAAGAGGCATCAGCACAGTCTAAGTTTTCCAAATTAAATAAGGGATGAAAAGAGTAGGATGACCTGAATGGTTTACTTTGGGGTGATGATTTGGAAGAAATATATTTTATTCAGACAGATCATAACTAATTCTTGGTAGCTTTTAAAAAACAAGAATGACATCTATGTATAAATGATATTGATCAGGACCCCAGATTTCTCATAGCTAATAATTAAAAGTACCACTACCATCTGCTACACTTCTGTGTAAATCTTTTAATTTAAGAAGCTTATATTGCAACAAGATTCGCTTCCCTGGTGGCTCAGTGGTAAAGAATCTGCCTGCCAATGCCAGAGATGCAAGAGACATGGGTTTGATCCCTGGGTGGGGAAGATACCTGAAGTAGGAAATGGCAAAAACCCATTCCAGCGTTCTTGCCCGGGAAATTCTATGGACAGAGGAGCCTGAAGGGCTACAGTCCACGGGGTCCCAAAAGAGTTGGACGGGACTTAGCGACTAAACAACAACACTGCAACAAGATGCAACATCTTAGGTTAATGCAGCTACATAAAACCCAGTATCAAAAATTAGTGTCCAAATGTGAGAACTTTATATTTACTGGTGAAATTGTAACATTATATTCAATTCAAAATACAGTTTTAGAGAGACACTAAAACGCTAAAATATAACCAGAGGACACAACTGAAAGACATGCCATGAGATTAGTGGTAGGGGAAAAAACCTGTTAATATCAGCGTGGTGAACAGCTGTCGTTTTTCCCTGCTCAGCAGCCTTTCCACCTTCTGGCACCAGCAGTCCAATTTTTTTTTTTTTTTTTGATAGAGCCATTCCTTCCTTGTTCTTATCTCATGGATCTTGGGTAGAGCCTCATTCTGGACTCCAGGAATGGTTCAAAGTCAGAGTAATTGGTTTGGAGCATAGGATAGGTGATCCCATCTTGAACAATGGGGTCGGCCCAGGAATTTTGCCAGACTACTAGTAAAACAACACTCTCCCACTGGGCTCTAAGTTTATGGCCGGCTAGTATATAAACGGCTACCATGTGAAAAGAGCCTGCCAGGAATAAATCCAGCACAAAGGAAAATTCAACCATGCATCAATGATTGAGCCTGTATATGACCTTGGATTTTCCTGTTACATGAACTAATCAATCTTCTGTGGTTTTGCTTATGCTGGTTTGAGTTTCTGTCACTTGAACTGTAAAGAATCTTGACTTTTAAAAGTTAGCCTAGAGTCGACCTGCTGCTTTTTAAAAAAATAAAACTCCATTACGTACTCATGTGAATAGTCTTGTTTGCATTACCATATTGGGTAGAATAGACAGGTAAACAGAAAGGCAGATTTGGAAGCCATAAGAGAAAAAATTTCTCTAATAATCAAAACTGTCTAACAGTGAATAGTTTGCAGTAGTAGGATCTGTGAGGACTGATGAGGTAATCAGCCCATATTGGACAAAAGGGAAAGGGAAATGTCCAAAGGGATTCCAGTCTTCTCTAATTGTCAGATGCTTTGATTTCCTCCCACCCAGAATATTCATCTCTTTAACATCATTTTCCATTCCTTCCACCCACCACCATCCACACCCATCATACTTCTCTTTTAATAATGAGACTCAAAGAGGAAATCCCACTCTTAAGTAGCGTGAATATGTGCATCACATTAAGCAGATGCATGTTCATCTTTGTAAGAAGGGAAGACTACCAGAATTTCCTTATAATTAATTACACCTGAGACTCCTTATCTGTGTTTATTCTAAGAACCTTGCAAAGTATTATTTATCCCTATTTTATGGATGATAAAACTGACTCAGAGGGGTTTCCCACAATTAAATGCTGTTTTTACCTCATCGTTCTGCCTCTTCTGCTGCTTTGGGGTGGGGCTGGTTATTACGCAAATAGAACTAAATGTAATGGTAAGTTGTATTTGTGTGAAATATTTGAGTACTTACTAAGACAAAACCCTTAAAAAGCAAAAAAGGCTCCCTGCACTGATCCTTTTGAGTAGGAAAATGACGGGCTTAAAAACTATTGCTAGCCTACATAACCTGGTATGGTTTCTTTGATTGTTTAATGAGGACAAAGGAGTATAAAATACTCTGCTGTACAAACGTCAGAAGGTCCACGACATTTTTTTATGAGGACAGAAGCCGGGGCTGGTGCAAGCAGCAAGATCAAGAACAATGAGAGGCCACGGGCAGAGCAAGTCTAAGGGAAAGAAAGAGCCGGGTCAATGGGAGGCTCAGGGGAAGGGGATGGCAGATGCTAGCTGAGCCCTCTCATTGTGACACAAACCAATTAGGCACTGTGCGTGGGAACTACAAAGAAAACGGAATGTGGGCGGACTGGGCCATATGCTGAAATGCTCCACTTTCAGTAGGCACTTGAAGATATATTTAAGGACCCTCTTAACAGTTTTGGGGGGCTTTTTCATTTTGGTTGTTTTCTTAAGTTTGGAGGCAATACCTGGAGATTTTCTAAAGTCAAGGAATAAGCCTACTCGAGTGGGGACATCTGGGAATCGGGAGCCACCTGTCCTCATTAGGGCTGGCCACTCTTTCCCAGCCCTCCTTCACAATCCCCGACGAGCAGCTGGTGTAGGTCAAAGAATGACTGGGTTCCTTCCCGCCTCTCGCAGGCGCGCAAACACTCCATATATGGTCATCCCGGAGCCAAGTTGGGAGCTGGCCCGGAAGGGGTCCCAAGACCCTGTCCCCCGCAGGCCATCAGACGGTCATTACTGGCACCACTGCAGAGATAGAGAGCGCAAGGCTCGGTCCCGGCTCCGGGGCGCACGGCGGAGTCCGGGCGGACTCCCAGGGAAGAGCAGCATCCGCATCCCGGAAGCCTTTGTCTCCGCGAGGCCCGCGCTCCCCGGCGATCGGTGCGCCCCAGGCGCGCCTCGAGAGCCGGCGCCCAGACCCAGCGACGCAAACGGACCCAGCTTGGGGCTCCCCGAGTCGCTAGTGTCTTCTCACTATCCCCCACCCCGTACACAGAACGGGGAGCGTTCAGATCCGCACCCGCCGCCCGCGCCCGCAGAGCCCACTGCCCTGAAGCCCCCGAATCCCTCGGGGGGAGCCTGGCCCCTCACTGCTAGTCTGTTCCCGCTCAGTTCTGCGGAACTGACTCTCCAAGTGCAAAGCCGGCAAGTTGCTCTGCGGTAAAAAAAAAAAAGAAAAAGAAAACCTTTATAAACGCTGCTGATCTCCCTGCCCGGTCCGCCCCCGGCAAAATGTCACGTGAGCCTAGTACGGAAGTCTGCCCGGGAGGTGGGGGGCGCGGGGGCGCGCCCACGCGGTCCCCAGCACCCGGCTCAGCCCAATGCCAGTTATACCCTCCAGGCGCCTTAGCCCCGTCTCTTCCCGGTCCTGGCTCTCCAACCTCAGCCCACGATCTCCTCCTCCGGCTGTTGGAGCTCCCCCTGCTACCCTAGTCCATCCTTTCTACCTGGACGCCACTTCCCAGGGCGATCACTCACCTCTCTACCTCCTGTTCTTTTCCGAGAAAACGGGCAGCGTTGGTGCCGGCTGGCTGCCTTCTTCAACGCACCGGGGAGGAAGAAGCCGAGGAAGGAAGTGACTGAGGCAAAGAGAAAGGCTGGTTGGTGTGCCGCAGGCGGAGGGCGAGCGGGGGGAGGGGGGAAGAGTTTCTGCGCTCAGGAATGGGGCCGCCCACACTCCCGGGTACTAACCTAGGAGGAGGAAACTGGAGCGGAGACGCCAAGAACGCGGCAGACTCCAAACAGGTGGCGGAGCGCTGCAGGCTTCTAGGAAAACGCATCCAGAGCTCCAATTACCGCCACCTTTGCCCCGCGCCACTCGGAGCCAAGGAGCTCCAACCCCCGCATCTTTTCCTGGAAATTGACTTCCTGCCAGGATCTCTCTCCTAATGCAAGAAAAAAAGCTCCCCCAACGTGCAGAATGCTGAGATCTCCTTACCTGCGTGCTTAGTCGGTCTGACTCCTTGCCCTCACGGACTGTAGCCCGCCAGGATCCTCTGTCCAGGGAATTTGCCAAGCAAGAATACTGGAGTGGTTTGTCATGCCCTTCTCCAAAGGATCTTCTAGACCCAGGGATAGAAGTGGTGTTTCCTGTGGCTCCTCCATTGGCAGGCGGATTCTTTACCACTGCTTGGAACTTAAGCCCAGGGCAGGGGGCTTTCAGAAAGATACAAATACGACAGCAGGGTGGTCTGATTTGCAAAAGAAAATGCAATTTTGAAAACTGCTTTACTGCAAAGAAACTTTACTTGGATAAAGCTATTATGATTCTTGGCCCTCGGTCAATGTAGATTTCTTCCCCTCTTTATTCATTATTTCCTACATGTAACCGCATAATTCATTTTTTTCATACATCCATTATTTATAGTAACTGTTATTTTAATCTCTGAGTGTGTGTGTGTGATGTTTGCTCTACCTGGTATCCTTTCAAAAAGGAAACCAAGCCCTGCCAAGAGAACTGACCCGAACTATTCCTAGGACAAAGGTTGCACAAATAATTGCCCCCAAAGTTCCCCCCTAACCGCTGTAGCTGATTGGATTAAGAGTGGTCATGTGACCCAAAAGACACAGTCCATAAACTGGCCATCACCCTAGGAGGTGACCTGGAACAAACAGTCCTTAACAAACCAGAACTCGGGATCATTAGATAAGCCAATCAGATTCTCCCTTGGAAATTGAAAAGGGAGAATGAATACAGAGAATGAGCTATCTGACAGGAAGGCTGAAGCTGAGAGGGCTGGAGGCAGAAATAGGGAAAATGGGCCTGACAAAGTAGAACACTGGAGTAAGCCAAAACTGAGGATGAAGTTGAAGGTGAGTATGGGTGGAAGTGGTAGAAGTGCCTCTAAGGGAAGCTGAGAGCCAGGGATATATTTAGAACAACAAAGACCTGCTCCAGAGGACACTATGAGTATCCATGTCCCTGTGGCTGCACTGTATCCAGCCTCTTCCTAAAGAGCGTCCTAGTTACCCTGTCAGAGTAAACACCTGTCACTCCGGGTGTGACTTTGAATGAGTCTCTGTTCCCTACCACCAAAAGATTACTCTCAACAAAGGTCTGATTGATCAAGGTTTCTCATGTCACGTGAAGTTTAAGGTGACTCCAAAATCCTTTTGAGGACTATTTTTTCCTTACTAAAACAAGCTGAAAAGTGATAGTTTGTATTTTTCAGTCTATATAATGCAAAAAGTATAATTCAAGAAAAGAGCATATTTAGCAATTCTCGGGGCAGCACCTGGCTCCTTTGTTTATAGCAGTTCTTCATTTGGATAATATCCAGTGAAATGAATAATCAATCTGTATTGTGCTACTTCTTTACACGACCCCACTCTAGTACTCTTGCCTGGAAAATCCCATGGACAGAGGAGCCTGGTAGGCTGCAGTCCATGGGGTCGCTGAGTGTCCCAGACGACTGAGCGACTTCACTTTGACTTTCATACATTGGAAAAGGAAATGGCAACCCACTCCAGTGTTCTTGCCTGGAGAATCCCAGGGACGGAGGAGCCTGGTAGGCTGCCGTCTTTGGAGTCGCACAGAGTCGGACCCAGCTGAAGCGACTTAGCAGCAGCAGCAGCAGTGTTTCATAATACTCTGCCAATGGGGGGAAAAACAGAGAAATAGATTAAGCAAATAAAATCCGTTACTATAAAAATGGATTCACTCTTTAAAAAATACTTTGTATATATGTTATACTAAGTGTAACATAAACCTCATGTTAATCTGTAAAGAATTACAATTCAAGAAAGTTATTTTGGAAAGAAGAAAATAGGGCTCATGATTATGGGTTTCCTTTTTAGCAATGAAAAATACTCTGGAATTAGATACTAATGAAGATCACATGATCATTTGAATACACCAAAACCTACTGAATTGTACCCTTTGAAAGGACTAATTTTATGGTGAATTATATTTCAAGTTTTTTAAAAAAGAAATAATGGAAGGACAAGACTAATAAACAATAATATAAAAAAACAAACTGGGGCTTCCCTGGTGGTTCAGTGGTTAAGAATCTGCCTGCCAGTGTAGGAGATACAGGTTGGATCCCTGCTCTGGGAAGATCCCACATGCCTTGAAACAACTAAGCCCATGCACCACAGCTACTGAGCCTGTGCCCTGGAGCCTGAGCTCCACAAGAGACGCCACCGTAACGAGAAGCCTGCCCACCACAACTAGGGAGTAGCCCCCACTCTCTGCAACTAAAGAAAACCCCTCGAAAAGCAACGAAGACCCAGCGCAGCAAAAAAAAAAAGTTAATTAATTAAAAAAAAACAAACCAGAGAACAAATGAAGATGCTTTGGCAAAAAAAAAAAAACAAACAAACTGTTGCACAAAAGTGTTGATATGACTGGGAAGATGATGCATTTCCCATTGCTCATTCATTTATTCATTCATTAAACAAATATTTATTGAAAACCATTATGGGCTAAGATATATGTCTCTTTCTCAAAGAGTCATCAAAGAGAACAAACTTCCATGTGAAAGAGAATCATTGTCAGTTGAAGAACAGGACTTTTATAAACTGGTTTATTAGAAAGTATATGTCACCATTATTTCTAGAACTTACATTAAGATATTTTTGTTATTTTTTATTCCCCCTTCCTCCATATCTTTATTTCTCCCCCCCCCCACCTTCTCTAACATCCAAATTAAAAACAATGGAGTACGACAAACCTCGGGTATTCTGTCCATCCATCACTCATTTGAAGGGATTTCTTCCCTCTTTCCTTTCTCCATCCCCCCCTCCTCTTTTCCTCCCTCAACCCCACCTGCATCACAGAGTTTCTAGTCTCCACCCAAGCATAACTTATGATTGCACATGTTAGGTTAGGTTAGTCCTAACATGGAGTTGAGACTCCATGGCACAGTGTCTGTGCCAACCCTGTTGTTCAGCTTGCCATTACCAAATGGATATAGACTTTCAATATCTCAATTTCAGACTCTTGAAAGTAAAAATCTAATTGGCCCAGTTTGGATCAATTACTATTTCTCTGCCCCTATCCTCTCCCCAATGGCCCTCCTTTCCCCACCGCCCCACGTTCCCCCACCCAGTTAAATCTGCTAAACCTAATATATAGGGTTGCTCTTTCTCTACAAAGGAAGTATAGGAGATGAATCACCTCATGATATATCTATCATAAATAATAGCAACTCTGCAGTACAATAAAAATAAAGCCTTGTACAGTAACTAGCTACTGAACTCCTACAGATATTTTCATTTACGTTTAAGTTAATTGAAATGAAATAACATTAAAACTTCAGATCCTTAGTCAAGGTAGCCTCAATTCAAATGCTCAACCGCCGCAAATGGTTAATGACTACTCTATTGGATAGAGCACAGAACATTTCTATTTTCCCACAAAGTTCTTTTGAACAGAGTTGTTAGAGAAGGTTAAGAAAGTATCAACAAAATCTGTAAATTATTAAAAATTTTAATAAGATAATAGCTACTATTTAGTTTTTGCATTTCTCCCCTTCCAACTCACAAACTGAAAAATTTACAAACCACCAGTTTCTAGGCCCCCTACTTTTCTGGCAAGAAATCTAAATTCTTACCCAAAATGATTCACCAAAAAAGTTAAACCGGGGACTGTCCCGTCAATTTAGGACAGCGAGTCACTCTACCCATATTTCATTTTTAGCCTTTGTAGATTTGTTTCATTTGGTTTTCAATTTTTCCACTTTGCTTTTCCTGAGTCTTTGTTGCAGTTCCAGTAAAGGAAGGCTGTGTTATCCTTTAGTGAGCCTGGATCAAGTGGTTAGCATTGCAACTGAGAGTTAAAATTCAAGATCATTGAACTCAGTCACGGGGAGCTAAAGGCTACATGCAAAGAACAGCCAGGCAGGCAGCTGTGATGATCAAGAGGAGTCAGGTATCAAAGTAGGCACTAGGAAATACAATTTCTAGTCCAAATATCCAGCTCTTGTCCAGGGGTGACACAAGGCCTGAAGTGGAAGGGGTTAATGCCACAAAGCTTGACAAAGGAGTTACTCAGGCTACACATCTAAAAAGGCAACGGCACCCCACTCCAGTACTCTTGCCTGGAAAATCCCATGGACGGAGGAGCCTGGAAGGCTGCAGTCCATGGGGTCGCTGAGGGTCAGACACGACTGAGCGACTTGACTTTCATTTTTCACTTTGATGCACTGGAGAAGGACATGGCAACCCACTCCAAGTGTTCTTGCCTGGAGAATCCCAGGGACGGGGAGCCTGGTGGGCTGCCGTCTATGGGGTCGCACAGAGTCGAACACGACTGAAGTGACTTAGCAGCAGCAGCAGCAGGCTACACATTAGAATCACCTGCCGCCCCTTTAAGAAGCAGTGCCCTTCTTAATGTGCGTGCGTGCTAAGTCAGTTGCCTCCGACTCTATACAGCCCTATGGACCCTAGCCAGCCAGGCTTCTCTGTCCAAGGGAATTCTCCAGGCAAAGAATACTGGAGTGGGTTGCCATGACCTCCTCCAGGGGATCTTCTGAACCCAGGGATCGAACCCACATCTCTTATGTTTCCTGCATTGGCAGACAGGTTCTTTACCATTAGCGCTCCACCTGGGAAGCCCTCCAATCAATATAGACGACTTTAACATAGACACTGCAAGTTCAAATGCCTTTAGTGAAAGACAAAGAACATAAATAATATAAATGACAGCTGGGGGAATATTCACCCAATGTTGCTAACTCTTACCATTTTTTAAGAGAAGATAGAAACCTGGATTTTTAAAAATTTATAAAGTTCCCATTTTTCAGAAATAAAGCACTTCTTTTAAATGCTTTTAGCACACTGACCAGGCAAAATGAAACTTGTCTGCGGGATGGAAAGTCCCTTCCCAAAATGCAAATGTCCCTAGAAGTAGCAACAGAGGATTTCATTTTTCTCAGATCTCTGTTGAAGCATTCGTGTCTTTCTACAGTCCTGGTAAATTCTCTGCTTTATTCACAACTGCCTCCCTCAAACCTACTGCTTGCTTGAACTTCCGTTTTCTCTTTTTCAGGACACATTTTTTTCAAAGAACACTTCAGATTTGCCGCATCTAGCCCTCACCACTCACTATTTATTTTACTACCAATTATATGGCTTTTGCCTTTACTTTTCGGCTGAAAGTGCCTCTTTAGTCTAAGGTCACTAATGACTCTCAGTTGGCAGACACAATTACCTGTCCCCAGTTCTTATTGTCCTGCAGCTCTCCATAGCACTTGGCATTGATGCCAGTCCCAGTAAGGGAGAGTAAGTGGCCCTAGGTTGCTGGAGATCAGCAAGAAGTGAGCTCCTCAGAGTGGAGTTGAGAGTGCAAACAGAAGACAGGGGAATTCAGACAACAGGGTCAACTACAGTCTCCTGGGAAAAAAGTGATATTCTAAGGCTGAGTTCAAAAGAAGCACAGATAAAGCAGTTTAGAGTTTAAGTTCTGATCTGGAAGTTTCCAGTCCAAGAGAGAAGACATAAGCTTGTACGCCTAACACAGAAAGCACCAAATAACCCGACACAGAGCAGAACTGACCTTCACCGCATCCCATTTTATTCTGGACCTAATGCAGGAAAAAAAGCATATCTTGCCATTGGATCCAAGACTGGGGATGGAGGGGAAATTTTACAGCCAGAAGCAGGGCTCATGCAGAGGAAATCAGGGGTCAGACCCCTCAACATGCACTCCCTAAAGCTCTCAGCAGAATGTTGGTGAATACTGCTTTGCAGGCACCCTCCCCTGGGGAGGGGACTCTGGGAGAAACTGGAGTCAGACAGCCTCAAATTCCCTTAATCTACTGTGGGAGAGGAGTAAGATGACCAGAAAACACTCATGTGTGTGCATAGAAAGGCTGGGAAAGGACAGAATAGTTCACCCTTTCCTGGACCCTTTCCTGTATCGAGGGGTGGATAAAAAGCTACCTCCAGGCTTCTTGCATCACCATTTCTTCCTTCTCTAATTCCTCTTCCTGTCCTGAGGCTCTAAACAAAGGAAGTCCCCTCAGCTTGAAACTTGTCACTTTCGCTTGGGTCCATCCTGCCAGGGTTTCTCTATATGGAATTTTCAGATTCCTAAGCCTACTCCAGCTGCACTGAGTCAGGATCTCTAAGGCAGGGAACTTGTTAGAAATACAAAATCACAGAGTTGTTGAAACAGAGTTGCCATTACATTCAAGTCTGAGATGCCCTGCTCTGGGCTATCCTTCACCTAATGGTCAAGTTAATTTTCTGAGAGTATAGCTTTAATCAAGCTGAGTGCTGAAGAATTGATGCTTTTGAATTGTGGTGTGGCAGAAGACTCTTGAGAGTCCCTTGGACTGCAAGGAAATCCAACCAGACCATCCTAAATGAAATCAGTCTTGAATATTCATTGGAAGGACTGAAGCTGAAGCTGAAACTCCAATACTTTGGCCACCTGATGCCAAGAACTGACTCATTTGAAAAGACCCTGATGCTGGGAAAGATTGAAGGCAGGAGGAGAAGGGGATGACAGAGGACATCCCCTTTACTCAAACTCAATGGACATGAGTTTGAGTAAACTCTAGGAGTTGGCGATGGACAGGGAGACCTGGTGTGCTGCAGTCCATGGGGTCGCAAAGAGTTGGACCTGACTGAGCAACTGAACTGAACTGAACTAATAGCTTTAATCTCATCATACCTGTTAAAAAGAAATAGGTCCCAAATGAAGTCATTTGTGCTAAGCCCCATATCAGCAAACCAAGACTTAATACTTAAATTAATTGCAGTTACAACCTCCCCCAAGTATATAGTCTTAACTGGTCAGTCTGGAATTTTCTGGTCAGCTTCAGTGAGGTAATCTACCTCCTTCTATCCCTGTAGGTAGATTACCTAGGCCTGAAACAACCCTTGCTTTTTCCCCTTCTGCCTATAAAAGCTTTCTGTTTTATATGACTCCACGGAGGTTCTTTCTGCTTGCTAGATAGGATGCTGCCTGATTCATGAATCACTCAATAAATCATTCGATGAATCCAATTAGATCTTTAAAACTTAGTTGATTTTGTTATTGTTGTTGTTTTTCCCACACACCCCTGCTAAAAATCTTCAGGGTTTCCTCATGGTTTATTAAATAAAGTGTGTGTGTGTGTGTGTGTGTGTGTGTGTGTGTGTGTGTGTGTGTATATATATATTTAGCCATGCCTTTTAAAATCTTCTACAACTTGGCCCCTACTACCTTCCAGATTCCTGAACACCCCTCCCCCGCAAACCATCTGTGAAAACCATGAGTCAGTCAAGTTGAACTCCATCCTGTTTCTGCATCTGGTTCAGGGTACAGGGATGAGGAGGAAATCAGTTTTATTCTGTAAATGTTTAGTTAGCACTTTCTGTGTGCTCAGCATGCAACCTGTACCTTCTTCTCTCCAGAGCCTGAAACCACCAAATCCCCACTGTCTTGCCTTTGCTCAGATTTTTCCTCTGCCTGATGAGTCCTTCTTTTCTGCTGTATCTTTGGCTACTGAAATTCAAGGCTGAAGTCAAATGTCAGCTCTTTCACAAAGTCCCCTGTGTTACCTACAGGACAGAGGCTACCCAGGCCCCTAATGTGTCTCTAGTCCTATCTGTATATGTCCTTTGAAAGGTACTAACCTCTACAAGTCTTAGTTTTCTAATCTAAAAATTAGTGATACTAAAGCCTACCTATTGGGTTATTGTAATGATTAAACTAAATTGCATCTCTTTTTGAAGCATCTTACCTCTTTGCAAAAAAAAAAAAAAACTTGGGAAATGAATTGATACAGTAACTGTGCCTGGCCCTGCATCTTTTCCTTCACTCCATTCTCCTCTGTCACCAGTATGTCATATCCCTCTCTTGGGAGTCCTCTGGCACTTTGGACATCTTCCAGGACAGTAATATGCCATCTTATGAAATGCAAATCTCACCATCATCTTTGAAATTTAATAAAATTAATTCAAGTTTACTACTCTGATCCTCTAGGAAGTCCAATGCTCTTCCTTTTATTTTTGCAATTCTCAGGATGTATCTTCTGCTTTCCACTGGTTCTGAGTTCTCCAATCCTAAGTACATCTCATATATTGTCAATTTTCAGATATTCCACCCAAAACAGACATGGAAAAGCTTCATTTCTCTACCCACCCTTCACACTGACTCCTTCCCCCTTCCTTCCTGAAACTAACATTTGTGATGAATATCAGGCTTTATCAAAGTTTTAAGGATGAAGGCAAACTATATTCAAGAAGCAAGAAGTCTGTGGTGGTGGTGGTTTAGTCGCTAAGTCGTGTCCAATTCTTGTGACCCCATGGACTGTAGCCTGCCGGGCTCCTCTGTCTGTGGGATTTTCCAGGCAAGAATAGTGGAGCGGGTTGCCATTTCCTTCTCCAGGGGATCTTCCTGGCTCAAGAACTGAACCCCGGGGCCTCCTGCATTGAAGGCAGATGATTTACCGACGGAACTATGAGGGAAGCTCATCCTCTTTACAAGTCTCCTCACTGCCCTGCCTCCGGAGTTGCTCCCCGGCCACCCCCCCCCCACAGCTGCAGCCTCCCCATCTGCTGCCAGGCTCTGTCCTCACATCTCCCCACCTGCTTCCTAAGGCCCTGCTTCTCAGCCTTCAGAACCTGCAGTTAACCTTCCTTATTGTGCAAAGCAGTTTAGCTTTCCAGTCCAAACTCTGAAGTCTCATTAATGTGCTCTGCTGAAAAAGGAACCTTCCTCTCTGACCCTTGAGAGGCTTAGAAGACCTAGCAGAAACTTTAGAATTTGCCTTTTTCTTGGTCCCTCTCCACCACTTTCTAATCTATCAGCCACTTTCTAAATCTACACCCATTTATTTTCTCAGTGATGTGTGTTAACAACAACTCTCAGGAAGGCAAAGTTGCTCCGGTCTACTGTTCTGAATAATACATTTATGTAAATTTATATGGAACTTGTGCTATAGTCATTTCCTCTTAGAGGCTGTAAAATTCTTCGGGGTGGACAGTGTCTTGTTGATTTTGTATCCTTTGCAGTGCTTAGCACCATGCCAGGAAGGGAGTGGTTACTCAGCAAGTGTTTAGTTGAATGGGCTTGAAGGTTGCCTTTCTAACATCTTGTACTCCTCTCAGAACTATTAAAATGAAAGAGTAGATGTGTCCACCCGTTACCTTAGTCACTGTAGACTAAATCTTTTTCACCCTCACCAAAATTTAAACAAGTTTCTAGGGAAGAGGTAATACCAAAAAATTAGTATAATTACCAGCATTTATGTTCTATTTCCACTGCACTTTTTGTTTGTTTGTTTCAAATTATATTTCCTTAAACAGCCAGGTTGGAGACTTGATCATTGGAATTTATTTCTGTGGCAACCCCAGTTCTTTGACAAATGCAGGTATTCTTTTCATTAAAATATTAGCTTGACCCAAAGATGTCAAACAACTACCCTAGCGTTAGTTATTGCAGTCTGAGACCTCCCAAGAGGTCTAAAAAACCAGAAGATTAAATATAGCAATATATTAATATAAACATAGTTTACAAGTCATTTAATAACTATAGTTATATAGACTTTTCAAAGTATTCATTTTTCAAATTATTCTCCTAGATTGATACCAACTTTGTGAAGCAAAATATATCATATGGCCCTTGAAAAAATTGTTAAATGGTAGATTAGCTCCAATGTAAAACATCTTTCTATGTTAACAAAGAGAGGGCAATGCACAGTAATCCTATGTGGTGGGTCACTCCCACTCAACAGAAGAGAAAAATGAGGCTCGAAAAGATTAAGTAACCTACCAAAGGTCACACAGCCCTAACTAGACAGTGTCTTGCTAGGCACTGCAAGTCTGGCCACTCTGAAAGGAAGATTAATTTTAAATTGAGTAGTAGTCATTACTTACAAAATGAATACATTACTGTGATTAATGACGAAATATTTCACTTAGGTTAGTCTTACAGAAAGTTTAAGGGAAACCAAAGTTTAAGGACTCCAGATTCATTTAGGCCCCTTTCAAATATAAAATATTTCCAATTTTCCTTGTCCTACTACTACTGGAAGGGAAGGGAAAACATTGCTATGCATTAAAAAAAAAAAAACAAAAACAGCAATTCTGTTCCTAAGTACACACCCAAAAGAAGTAAAAATAGGTATTTAAACAGACACTTATGCATTAATGTTCACAGCAGTAGTAGTTTAGTTGCTAAGTCGTGACCAACTGTTGTGACCTCACAGACTGTAGCCTGCCAGGCTCCCCTCTCCATGGGATTCTCCAGGCAAGAATACTGGAGTGGATTGCCATTTCCTTCTCCACCAAAGAAGGAAATGGCACTTTTAATGTGACATTAACATACCTCTGCCCTCAGAATCAATTCATCTGGACCATATTCAATTGAAATAAGCTACAAAAACATGCAAAAATTAATTGAATGCCTTTTTTAGCTTCTCATTTTATATTGGGGTATAGCCGATTAACAAACAATGTGGTGATAGACAACAGGTGAACAGCAAAGGGACTCAGCCATACATATACATGCATCCATTCTCCCCTAAACCCTTCTCCCATCCATGCTGCCACAAAACACTGAGCAGAGTTCTGTGAATGCATTTTTAATGAGATAAAGTGCAAGCAATCACAATAATGAAAATTTCATTGATATTGTCACTTACAATATGATGTGAACTTTTAAAATTATTTATTTTTATTGTAGTATAGTTGATTTACAATAGTTTCAGGTGTACAACATAGTGATTCAGTATTTTATATATTATATTCTGCTTTAACTTATTACAAAATGATGGGAAGTTTCCCTGTGCAGCACAGTATACCCTTATTGCTTATTTATTTATACATAGTAGTTTGTACTCTTTAATCCCCTAAACCTCTCTTGTCCCTCTTCCCTTCACTCTCCCCACTGGTAACCACTAGTTTGTTTTCTATATCTGTGAACTTGTTTCTGGTTTGTTATACATTTTGGTTCGGAGAAGGCAATGGCAACCCACTCCAGTACTCTTGCCTGGAAAATCCCATGGATGGAGGAGCCTGGTGGGCTGCCGTCTCTGGGGTCGCACAGAGTCAGACACGACTGAAGTGACTTAGCAGCAGCAGCAGCATCATCATATATTTTAGTTGGTTTTACTTTTTGCATTCAACATATAAGTGATAACGTAGAGTATTTGTCTTTCTCTGTTTGACTTATTTCACTGAGAATAATACCCTTTAGGTCCATCCAGGTTGCAAATGGCAGAATTTCATGCTTTTTTTGGCTGAGTAATATTCCATTGTGCAGATATACTATATCTTCTTTATCCATTCATCTATTGATGGACACTTAGGTTGCCTTGACATCTTGGCTAACATGATGTGAATTTTAAGTGTTATTAATAACATATAAAATTATTTATAATAACTACCTGTTAGCCATCAGTTATTACTATTCATAATACATATTTTTAACTCCTCAGAGAAAGAGAGGAGAAATGTAGTTTGATGTTCAATCAACATAAATTGAAAAGATATATCTATAAGAGTAAATCTTTAAAGTCTATTTGGCAATTGTTCTATATGTTTAATTAGGGGATAAAATAATATAAAATTGTAGGGAAAGCACATGTACTGAATTTTTTTTTCTTTCTTGGTCTTAGCAGTATTGATTAAAATTAAATGGAATGTTCTAAATAAGTCATAAGCATTCTTTGATAAATGGCATTTTTTCTAGAATTAATTCCAATCATTTCATTGATTTCTAAGGAACTGAGTACATGGTTTTTATTGCCACAAATTTCCTTAAAATAGCTAATTCTGCGGGCTTACAAACTCTGAGTTTGATAGGTAATGTCATTCAAATATTTAGATTTTAATTTAAGAATTCAAACATCCAGATGTTTCTACATGGGTTTCTCTTTTAAATAGTTAGGGGACTTCAGGTGCTCCCCCAGCTATGACAAAATCCAGAAGAATGGTTAATAGCAACCAAGTATGTAATAGCCTGGCATGCTGCAGTCCATGGGGTTGCAGAGTCTGTCACCACTTAGCGACTCAACCACCACAATGAATTAATAGGCTGCTCTTCACCCTAACAGAGCTTTTTGATCTTATATCTAGAATCATTTCTTCTGTTGGGGAAATACCTGCAATACAATACCTCAGCTGAGATTTTGTAAGTCCCTTATCAAACACTCTTTTTTCAGTACTTGGCAACGATCGAAAGCTTCTATTTGTAGTTGTTTTTCTGTCCCCCCATAAGTAGAGAGGTTCTGATAACTTGCTAAATTCAGCCTTTATCTTCAACTATCAATTCAACTATTAATCCAATTATTATTTTCAAACTAATTCAAGGTAGAGAGACTTTACATGGGGTAAGCAGCCATCACTGAGGAAATAAGAGATGAGAAAGACCTACCATTAAGAATAATGGTCAGAGGGACTTTCCTGGTGGTCCAGTGGCTAAGACTCCATGCTCCCAATGCAGGGGGCCCAGGTTCATTTCCCGATCAGGGAACAAGATCCCACATGCCACAAGTAAGAGTTGATATGTTGCAGCTAAAGATCCCACATGCCGCAATGAAGACCCAGCACAGCCAAATAAATAAATATTTTAAAAATTATAATGGTCACAAAACTATGTTTCAAAGCTCCTACTTGTATTTGCACAGGTAAAACACTGCAATTTGGCGGTATCAGGAAGGCCACTTGCTTAACTGTGAGGCATCAACAATTGGCTTGTGATGATTCTTGTTTTCAGTTACTGTTAGTCTGCTTCTTAATTATCATAAATGTATTGTTAAGTATGTTTATGATGAGTGACTTAATTATATACATCATTATTGATGTGTATCATTATATATTTGCATCAACTTTATTTCAGGCTAATAATTTTCTAATAAGCCTACTGCTAAATGACATGTACTTCTCAA
Source organism: Bison bison bison (assembly GCF_000754665.1). Taxonomy (NCBI): domain Eukaryota; kingdom Metazoa; phylum Chordata; class Mammalia; order Artiodactyla; family Bovidae; genus Bison; species Bison bison. Next base: position 2,318,588 of record NW_011494770.1, read on the forward strand.
AATATCCCAAGTTTGCTGTATGGTAACATTTAATTCATTATATGGTAGCCCAGCTGGTAAAGAATCCGCCTGCAATGCAGGAGACCTGGGTTCAGTCCCTGGGTTGGGAAGATCCCCTGGAGAAGGGAACAGCTACCCACTCCAGTATTCTGGCCTGGAGAATTCCATGGACAGAGGAGCCTGACGGGCTACAGTCCACGGAGTCACAAAGAGTCAGACAGGACTGAGCGACTTTCACTCCACTCCATGCACCCAGTGAATCTACACTATTTAAAAACTTTCATCACACTTGCCAAGTGTAGTAATTTACTGCGTTATTTTATAATTTATATACTATTGTTTTAGGATATATAAATTATATACCTGTCTTTATTCCTTCAGTTGAAGCTGTGAGTGCCCAGTCGCATCTGACTCTTTTCTGACCTCATGGACTGTATGGTATCCAGTGAACCTGCCAGGCTCCTCTGTCCATGGAATTTTCCAGGCAAGAATACTATAGTGGGTTGCCATTTCCTACTCTAGGGGATCTTCCCCACCCAGGAGCACTTGTGTCTCCTGCATCTCCTGCGTTGGTAGGCAGATTCTTTACCACTGTGCCACTAAATGTTTCAAGCTAGATGTTTATTGTAGCTTTTTTATTCTCTCCAATTTTTTTTTTTTATAAAAAAAAGTTGTTTTGGGGAATTCCCTGGTGGTCCAGTGGTTAGGATTCTGTGCTTCCATTGAAGGGAGCACAGGTTCAATCCCTGGTCCAGGAGCTAAGATCCTGCATGGTGCAGCCAAAAATAAAGGTCTTTTTTCTGGGAAAAAAAATGGGTTCAGTGAAGTTGGTGCACTCATTCAAGAGTCATGAAAACATGAAAGAACGCACTTTGGTGCTCAACAAGCTGTGGCTGGAATCCTACCTCTATTACTTCATGAGTGTGCTTGAGTTCCACCTCTCTAGGACTTCCACCCTTCATACATAAAATGGGAATAATAACCTTTCTTTATAAAATAATTGTGACGTTTACCTAGCCCAAAGCAATCATTCAATGAATGGTAATAATTATCCCTAGGTACAGTAGGATTAAATGATGGAGCTTATCTTTCCAGGCTGTGGGAGGAACCTTGTCTAGGGTGAAGTCAGCCAGTCTCTTCTATAATTGATGAGTAGAATGTTTGTATTACAGCCTAGCTCCAGATAACAGAGTGGGTGCCATGTCCCTTTTGCTGACTTGCATTTCGTAGGAACCCAGGAAGCTGAAGGAAACTGCCAGGCAGTACCAGTGGGAACTTTTGATCTTGCTCAGATATGGTAACTTAATTTTCTATCTAGCTATAAACAAGTTAATCTGCAATTTAACCTTGTGTGGGTGATGGGAACCCCCTGGGTCTACTTCCTATCAGTTGGTTAAAACATTTCAGGACGTGCAAAGGGTTCCTTTTAAGCCCTGTTAGGAAATGGCAACCCACTCCAGTGTTCTTGCCTGGAGAATCCCAGGGACGGGGAGCCTGTTGGGCTGCCATCTATGGGGTCGCACAGAGTTGGACACGACTGAAGAGACTTAGCAGCAGCAGCAGGTGCTCAAAGAGGACAAGTACGGATGTGTCTTCTGCCCACAAGTCTGAGCTCTTACAGTCACCTGACACAGCACTTTACCCAGGGCCTGGTTTCAAGTTCTTTCCACCTTTAGAGCAGAGTGCAAGCTCTTTTCTGAAATTGCCAGAAAGTTGCTATGGTTCAGGAAGCACATTCATGTGATAAGTCAAAGGAACTTGACAGGAGGATCTTACAGGTAAGTTTAGCTGGAAACAGGGCCGTGGTAACAATAGCCTGGATTTTGTTCTAAGGCTCAGGGACAGGGTCTGGCTCTCCCCCTTCTGTTTGGTGAGATGAGGGAAGAACATAGCCCGATCAGGGCACCAGCCAAGGGGCAGGAGTTGACTAGGGTCCACGTAAGCCAGGAGACTGAGCAGGAGGAGGAAGGAGCAGGAAGCAGGAGCAGGAAGACTGAGCTCTCCTGGAAGGAAGTCAAAGCCATGCACAATAGCCAAATTCCAAAGAACCAGAAGTATTAGTAGCACCATGTCTAGGGTCTAATATAAAGGTCAAGTTCAAAAAGAAAGGCAGAAAATAAGCAAGGTGGAATCAAATGTAGTATGGAGTTGGATAATGGGAAAGAAATGAATGGTTTTTTCCTGAAATTTTTTCTAGAATATTAGTTGACATGGATGTGCATGTGTGTGTGCTCAGTCACTTCAGTCATGTCCAACTCTTTGCGACTTCCATGGACTGTAGCCCATCAGGCTCCCCTGTCTATGAGTGGGTTGTCATTTCCTCCTCCGTGGGATCTTCCTGACTCAGGGATCGAACCCGTGTCTCCTGAGACTCCTGCTTTGGCAGGTGAATTTTTTAATGTTGAGCCATTGGGGAAGCCCCAGTGACATGGATAGTTTTCATGTAATGGCTTGCCATGAGGACTGAAAAAGTGTCGGTGGTAAATGAGTGGGTGGGTGCACACAGGTTAGACCGCCTAGAGGAGAGCAGACAGGTAACAGTGAGGTCAGTTATTATCATATTGTTAACTTCGCTGGTTCTGCCCTTAATTAAGTATGGGGGGATTTCCCCTTCCCGCCTCTCGCCAACTAAAAGTAGAGCTTTTGCCCTTTTCTCTCAGAAGTATGGCTATTCGAGGTCTTGACAAGACTGGAGGCGTGTCCACTTGGGCAATGATACATGGAGCAAGCCCGAGTGGGCTCCGCTCTGCTGGGCAGTGCTGAGTGTGGACACAGAGAAAGCCTAGTTTGGTCCCTGTTCTTAGACAAGTGGCTTCTCCAGTGAAATCAGGGGCTCTGAGATTCACCATTACTGGGCCTTCAGACAATGTCCCTTGTGCTCACCCTGCTTCTCTTGAGCAGTGGCCTAAAGCCTTCTAGACTGCTTCTTCAGGATCAACCCCCAGCCTCTCAAGGGGCTTTCTGGTAATCCCCTCTTGTTGGAAAATCCCTCCTCACCTACTTCCCTTTTTTCTCAGAAGCATTATTTCCCTTCATGTTGCTTTCTTTTGCAGGGGTGCTTACAAAATAGACCTTGATAGTTTAGAAGGTAATTTCCTCTTTAAAACTTGACAGCTTTGCTCTCCTTGGGAGTGAGGAGAGCTTAACTTCAAATCCTCTGAAACTGAAGTGAGATTTCTGCATTCCTTCTCTCCAGTGCAGACAAGGTGGGGAGAACACAGCATTTCTAGTCAGCAGCTTGAAATGTCACAAGCTACTGCAAAATATTCACATGAAAGGGGATCAAAGGCCAGCAGACAAGAACCAGACATCCTTGAACTAGAGACAAGGCCAACTTGGGACACAGAGGTGGTGGATGGGGGTGGGGAGTTACATAGAGATAATATACAACACGAGAGATGGAAAAGAATTTGTTAGGTAGTATACGCTTGTCTCCTCCATTGGACTAAAAATTTCTCAATGGCCATGATTGTGGTATTCAACTCTCTGTTCTCAGCATTTAGGTGTAGAATTATTAACATCTACTAGGTGCTCAATAAATATTTGCTTGAAATGAACTAAACTTATCAAGCTATTTCCATGACAGGAATTTATAGGTGTGAGCAAAGTCCCCAAGATGTCTTAAAAGTCTTACATATCTTGAACAACTGGAACCTTTAGAGGGTGAGAGATGTATTGGAACATTCAATGAATGCGTATCAGTGAAGGCCCTGGGAAAATGAAAAGAACCACCAATATAAAGGAAATAGGCAGAAAAGTATCTGGATGTCAAATGTAAAGTAAGTGGTAGATCTCTTATTCCAAAGCTCATCACAACAAACAATGCCTTTAAAGTAACTCTCGTTGATCTAATTAGAGCAGATTTAAAAACATCATAAATTGTCTTATTTCCAAAGTAAACCACCTTTTTCTCAAAATGATGAAGGCAACAGGACAGAAATTACAAAACAGAAATGTCAAGTAGATTCTGGGATCTGGCTGAAACAGAGAACCAGGCATCACTCTCCACTAAGGTTCAACCTGGTCAACACAAGGATTTGTACTGTGGGAATATTGTTGTTTTTCAAATATATTTTAGTAAAACCCTTGAGTTTTCCACTTAACAAATTTTCAAGTGTATGATATAGTATTGTTACGTGTCCAAACTTTGTTGTATAGCAGAACACTGGAATTTATTCCGTCTGCGTAACTCTTTTAAATTTTTCTCTCCTTTTTCCCCCCACTATCTTTCACCTACCTTTGCCTTCAACATCACCTCTAGTTCCGTTCTTCAGTTTCTCATTTTCAAAGGTGTAATTGGACATGACATTTCTTTCACCTTATTAACACTCACATGTCCTTTTCTAATCTATCAAATTATTCATCATCACCCTGCAGTTCTCTCCTGATGGAAGGGTCAACAGTAAAAGGTGACATTCAGCTTACTCCTCACCACTCCAAGTTTACAGAGGAAACTTTCCTGTATATTCTAAGGGTATTCTGTTCCTCTCTCTTAGACCATGCACCACCCTACAAAATTACTTGTTCACTCATAGTGAATGTCACCCTCTCTAGCTTCTTACCTCTTTAAAGGCAAGACATGTTTTCTTCAAATCCTCAAACTTAGTACAGTGCCTGCTGTGTATTTAATAACTGATGAATGAAGCTGAGGGGAGAGAGAGAAGATGGGAGAAAAGAGGAAAAGGAAGGAAGAAGGAGAAAAAAAGTTAGTGAATTCATTTTGGAGAATTCTGGAATTCTCCAAATTGTGGAAACCAATTATTCCTATGCACTTGTACAACAAAATCACTCTAATGACGCCTCAGTTTGATCACTTGAAATGACCTGGCTAATTGGAGAGCATATCTTGAGATATGGGCCAGATTTAAGCAACTATTTGTTTTTTAAAATTCTCCAATTTCTAAAAATATGACCATCAACAACAAACACTAGGCCAAACTAAACAAACAAAAGCAAATTTCATTTTGGTTATCAGGCAATTTTGGGGAAATTTCAGTTTTGATTCTTCAGGGCAATTTATTTTTAAAAATTTCTTTTTGTACATATAGTCATTATCTTGATGACTGCCTTTCTAATAAATAACCCTTTGAAAATTATTCTCTTTGAGTTAATGAACTGGCTTATTAATTTAGTTTGGGAAAACAGTTTTCTGTTCTTAAATCAAAGTATTAATCCGGGAAACATGGGCATTGTGAATCCTGAGATCACTGAGACTGACTATCAGTGAGTTTATTGACCTCTTGTTGGATTAACCTTTATGAAATTTTATATGCTATAGAAAGTGGCATACAGTTAAATTTTATAATTCCTACCTGAAGTAAAATAAAATAAAATTATTTTGGCCAGGGGCGGCGGCTGGGAGGACCAACCGCACGTCCAAGGAGCGGTGGCTGGGCGGGTGCAGGAAGGCCTAGAGGAGCTATTCCACGTTGAAGGTCAGGAAGGGCGGCAGTGAGGAGATACCCCTCGTCCAAGGTAAGGAGTAGCGGCTGTGTTTTGCTGGAGCAGCCGTGAAGAGATACCCCACGCCCAAGGTAAGAGAAACCCAAGTAAGATGGTAGGTGTTGCAAGAGGGCATCAGAGGGCAGACACACTGAAACCATACTCACAGGAAACTAGTCAATCTAATCACACTAGGACCACAGCCTTGTCTAACTCAATGAAACTAAGCCATGCCCATGGGGCAACCCAAGACGGGCGGGTCATGGTGGACAGATCTGACAGAATGTGGTCCACTGGAGAAGGGAATGGCAAACCACTTCAGTATTCTTGCCTTGAGAACCCCATGAACAGTACGAAAAGGCAAAATGATAGGTTACTGAAAGAGGAACTCCCCAGGTCAGTAGGTGCCCAATATGCTACTGGAGATCAGTGGAGAAATAACTCCAGAAAGAATGAAGGGAGGGAGCCAAAGCAAAAACAATACCCAGCTGTGGATGTGACTGGTGATAGAAGCAAGATCCGATGCTGTAAAGAGCAATATTGCATAGGAACCTGGAATGTCAGGTTCATGAATCAAGGCAAATTGGAAGTGGTCAAACACGAGATGGCAAGAGTGAATGTTGACATTCTAGGAATCAGCGAACTCAAATGGACTGGAATGTGTGAATGTAACTCAGATGACCATTATATCTATTACTTCGGACAGGAATCTCTCAGAAGAAATGGAGTAGCCATTATGGTCAACAGAAGAGTCCGTAATGAAGTACTTGGTTGCAATCTCAAAAATGACAGAATGATCTCTGTTCGTTTCCAAGGCAAACCATTCAATATCACAGTAATCCAAGTCTATGGCCCAACCAGTAACGCTGAAGAAGCTGAAGTTGAACGGTTCTATGAAGACCTACAAGACCTTTAAGAACTAACACCCTAAAAAGATGTCCTTTTCATTATAGGGGACTGGAATGCAAAAGTAGGAAGTCAAGAAACACCTGGAGTAACAGGAAAATTTGGCCTTGGAATACGGAATGAAGCAGGGCAAAGACTAATAGAGTTTTGCCAAGAAAATGCACTGGTCATAGCAAACACCCTCTTCCAACAACACAAAAGAAGACTCTACACATGGATATTACCAGATGGTCAGTACTGAAATCAGATTGATTATGTTCTTTGCAGCCAAAGATGGAGAAGCTCTATACAGTCAACAAAAACAAGACCGGGAGCCGACTGTGGCTCAGATCATGAACTCCTTATTGCCAAATTCAGAATGAAATTGAAGAAAGTAGGGAAAACCACTAGATCATTCAGGTATGACCTAAATCAAATCCCTTATGATTATACAGTGGAAGTGAGAATAGATTCAAGGGCCTAGATCTGATAGATAGAGTGCCTGATGAACTATGGAATGAGGTTCGTGACATTGTAGAGGAGACAGGGATCAAGACCATCATCATGGAAAAGAAATGCAAAAAAGCAAAATGGCTGCCTGGGGAGGCCTTACAAATAGCTGTGAAAAGAAGAAAAGTGAACAGCAAAGGAGAAAAAGAAAGATATAAGCATCTGAATGCAGAGTTCCAAAGAATAGCAAGAAGAGATAAGAAAGCCTTCCTCAGCGATCAATGCAAAGAAATAGAGGAAAACAACAGAATGGGAAAGACTAGAGATCTCTTCAAGAAAATTAGAGATACCAAGGGGACATTTCATGCAAAGATGGGCTCGATAAAGGACAGAAATGGTATGGACCTAACAGAAGCAGAAAATATTAAGAAGAGGTGGCAAGAATACACAGAAGAACTGTA
>NW_011494770.1:2326466-2327154 GCF_000754665.1 Bison bison bison
CTATTTCTGCTTTATTGACTATGCCGAAGCCTTTGACTGTGTGGATCACCACAAACTGTGGAAAACTCTTAAAGAGATGGGAATACCAGACCACCTGACCTGCCTCTTGAGAAATCTGTATGCAGGTCAGGAAGCAACAGTTAGAACTGGACATGGAACAACAGACTGGTTCCAAATAGGAAAAGGAATACGTCAAGGCTGTATATTGTCACCCTGCTTATTTAACTTCTATGCAGAGTACATCATGAGGAACGCTGGGCTGGAAGAAGCACAAGCTGGAATCAAGATTTCTGGGAGAAATATCAATAACCTCAGATATGCAGATGACACCACCCTTATGGCAGAAAGTGAAGAGGAACTCAAAAGCCTCTTGATGAAAGTATAAGTGAAGAGTGAAAAAGTTGGCTTAAAGCTCAACATTCAGAAAACGAAGATCATGGCATCTGGTCCCATCACTTCATGGGAAATAGATGGGGAAACAGTGGAAACAGTGTCAAACTTTATTATTTTGGGCTCCAAAATCACTGCAGATGGTGACTGCAGCCATGAAATTAAAAGACTCTTACTCCTTGGAAGGAAAGTTATGACCAACCTAGATAGCATATTCAAAAGCAGAGACATTACTTTGCCAACAAAGGTCCATCTAGTCAAGGCTATGGTTTTTCCAGTGGTCATGTATGGATGTGAG
>NW_011494770.1:2327254-2335035 GCF_000754665.1 Bison bison bison
GAGGCTCTTTAGTTCCTCTTCACTTTCTGCCATAAGGGTGGTGTCATCTGCATATCTGAGGTTATTGATATTTCTCTTGGCAATCGTGATTCCATCTTGTGCTTCCTCCAGCCCAGCGTTTCTCCTGATGTACTCTGCATAGAAGTTAAATAAGCAGGGTGACAATATACAGCCTTGATGTACTCCTTTTCCTATTTGGAACCAGTCTGTTGTTCCATGTCCAGTTCTAACTGTTGCTTCCTGACCTGCATATAGGTTTTTCAAGAGGCAAGGAGATCAGCCCTGGGATTTCTTTGGAAGAACTGATGCTAAAGCTGAAACTCCAATACTTTGGCCACCTCATGCAAAGAGCTGACTCATTGGAAAAGACTGATGCTGGGAGGGATTGGGGGCGGGAGAAGACGGGGACAACAGAGGATGAGATGGTTGGATGGCATCACTGACTCGATGGACGTGAGTCTGAGTGAACTCCGGGAGTTGGTGATGGACAGGGAGGCCTGGCATGCTGTGATTCATGGGGTCGCAAAGAGTCGGACACAACTGAGCGACTGAATTGAACTGAAGCAGTAAATTTTCACAATGACAAAAGTAAAACCTTTAAGGCACTATAAATCTACTTTTTAAAATAATCCAAGAAAGTAATTAAATTTATCTTCTGTTTTGAAACTTAATTAGGTTCTGTGTTTAAAATAGTTACAAAAGGCATATTAAAAAATATGGATGCCAATTTAAAAATCTTAATGCAATGGATAAATTTTTGAGGAAAAAAAGTTATTCAACAAGAGAAAGAAAACCTGAATAGGTCAGTTAGCTAGGCAGAAACTAATAAAGTTGCCAAAGAACCACCACTTCAAAGTATCAAATGGTTTTATAGGTGAATCATTCCCATGGTAAATAGAAAGACACTATCCAGTTAATTTGGAGACGTGATCTCGATAAGAAAGTGGAAATAGTGCCAAACCAGCAACAGAAAGATGTGATATTGATTGAGTGACAGAGAAATCCAATCTAAAGTCAAGTCCCTGGTTAGTTGTTTTCATTTTTTGTCATTCATAACACATATGGTTTAAAAAGGCAAGTCATCTTCTGTGACTTTTTCATTATAATCAGAAACAGTGGATCATTTCATCAAAAGGTGGGATATAATTTTCATTTTATTAAATCTGCATTTGCTTAATGACTCACCTATAATCAATATATATATAAAATATATAAAATCCTGTTGCATTATTTGTGCCTTGATCTCTTTGAATGCATGCTCTTTAAATGCTCTCTCTAAAGACTCAGCCACTGTGCTGTAAGAAGTCCAGGCACATGGTGATGCCATGACATGCTCCAGGAGATAGCCCTAGATGAATTCCCAGACAACAGTCAGCATTAATTGCTACCCACATGAGTGAATCATCTTGGACATCCAGCCCTGTCAAGCCTTCAGATGACCACAGGATAAGATACAACAAAAGATATCTGCCTCGCTGAGCCCTTCCCCAACCTCTGACCCACAAAATCATGTTTTCTGGCACTCAATTTGGGGATAATATATTATGCAGCAGTAGAAAACCAAACCACCTGCCTGGGCCCAATTCTCAGTTCTACGAAGCACCCCCAGCCCAAGTTCCCACATGGACCAATGGAGCTACTAATGAAAGTGTTGGTGGACTACAGAATTTACCAAGTGCTGAGACTGAAAGATTAGAAATTAAAGATTTACAAGTGATTTTATGACACCAGCCTGGTGCCCCAACAGGCCAGACTAACTCTGAGGATACCTCACATAGACTTTGGGACCAGGCCACACCAGCCCCTTTGCAGTGGAACCAGAGGATGGGACAAGAACTCCCGCCTGTGGATTTGAGGCCCCTTCTCTCTCACAGTCAAGAAATTGTGTCAGCTGATCTCCATCTTCTGCCCTCTAATAACCCCATGGCATCTGGGAGGAAAACAGAGAAAAGAGGAAGAAATATGAAAGGCCGAGCATTTACATGAAAGAGACCGAATGACTTAAATGATTACACTTAAACAGGGAGATTCTGAGGTTTGACTGACAAAATTAAGTTCAACCCCATGCTGCTGCTAAGGAAGATTATACATACTAGAGAAAATTTAAAAGCCACATATAGTGTTTAAAGTGTTTGATCCCACTACACTTATGAGATCATTGAAATAAAAGGCAAGTAGATTTTAAGCACTAGATGCTTACTGGCTATAACACTTGTTGTATGTATCCAAAGCACTGGACACATCAGTTTGTCTTTGTGCAGAGGGTTTATAGTATAGTAAAAACGTAAAGACTAGGAGGAAATGGATTTTACAGCTAATAATCACATGTTGTAAATTACTGTTATATCTTAAAAAAGAATATCCCTGATTGTTTGAATTATTTGAATAAATAACAAATACAAGCGAACAGATCTTGACCATGTTTGTCCTTGATAATAGCTGCCAGTAGTTAAACATCAGTTTATAACAAACTTTTGTATTCATTCTTGTTCTTATACTGGCCAAATAAAGCATCCCATTTCACAGAAGACACTGTGACTGACAGACATTAAACTTGCCCTAGGGTGGGCTGCCGTCTATGGGGTCACACAGAGTCGGACACTACTGAAGCGACTTAGCAGCAGCAGGAGGAGCAGGGACTTCCCCGGTGATCCAGTGGTTAAGGCTCTGCCGCTCTTCCAAGGCAGGGGTAGTGGGTTCGATCCCTGGTTAAGGAATTAAGATCCCACGTGCTGTGCAACTTGACTAAAAAATAAACAAAGGGAAATAGTGAAGGATAGGGAAGCCTGGCACGGTGCAGTCCACGTGGTCACAGTGAGTCAGACACAACTGAGCAACTGAACAGCAATTGCCAGAATCAGACTTCAAAGCTATTTTACCTCAATCTAGTATTATCTGTTTTCATTACTTGGTACCTTCCTATTACTGTAGCCATTAAGATTTATATTCATTTTCACTTTACACATTTTTAGCTTTTAAGATTGTGCAGAGATAACCTTTAAGTACCTTTGTACAATAGCAAAGTGTTAAAATGGAAAAACACTTCACAAAGCAGAAAACCTCTAGCTCTTAGGCCCCATTAAAGGTTATGGGATCCATAATACTGTCACATATTTTCATGGTAGGGTGATGGATATTAACAGATACTAATGAAGATTGTAGATATAGAATTAAGGACAGATTGTTTTATTTTTGTTAAATTACTAGTTTAAAAAGTTGCAGTTTTTGGAGATGGCCCTGCCCAAGTCTAAGCTTTTGCTTTAGAAAACACTAATAATAAGCAACATACATTTAGAATTTTTTGCAACTTCCTCTGCATGCTTCAGTATTTTAAAGAAGAGGGAAACCATTCTGACTCTTCCCTTGCTAAAAATTCAGAATATTGAATACACGCTAAATTGAGAAGGTTTACAAAGGATACTATGGGGACAACTGCCTTGTATAAGTAAGTAATAAATATTTATTGGTTTGGTTTTTATTTGGATTTTTAGTTTTTATCTTTATTTGCTTTTCCAATTTTCATTAATCTCTCCTGAGAATTTTGTTTGTATAAAGAGTTGATTTAGTTTTGCTGTGTTTGTATAGATTTTTATGCCTCTGTTCCTGGTGAATTTGATGCTTATCTGAGATTTTACATTTATCTGGTGTTTTCTATCTCATTATTAAACCTCAACTGCAACATCTAAAAAAATTAATCATTTTATGATTCTCTCCTATTAAGTAATGAAAATAGATCCCATTGGTAAGACAGTATAAGATTGCCTCATGTGGTTTCTGTAGGATATAGTTGTGGTTTTTTAAGTTAACCTGATTATATATCATTTATATCGATGACTCTGAAAGAAAAAAAAAGGAAATGGCAACCTACACCAGTATTCTTTGGAAAATCCGATGGACAGAGGAGCCTGGCAGGCTACAGTTCATGGGGTCAAAAGAGTCAGACATGACTGAGCAACTGAGCACACCAAAAGAAGAAATCAGTAAGATTCATATTGTTTGGAGAAAAGCGACAACTCCTTTACAAGTACAAGCTATAGTTCAGCGAAAAAGACCTGTTACATAGAAAAGATATGACAAAGAAGTAGGCACACGATATTAAATATATGATGGAATATATGTTGCAGTAATAATATATAGTGTAATAAATAATGCATCCATTGATTTTAAATTATATATTTGTAATGTGTATATATAGCATAATGTATATAAAATATAATATATATATATTTATATATTACATAAAAATACATCCTTTTACTTGATATTTTGTGTGTGTGTGTGTGTGAATTTTAAGTAAACAATGTTAAGAAAGATATACATCCAAATGTTAACAGAGGTTGTCTGTTGATGGGAGGATTTCAGGTAATTTTTTTTCTTTGTTCTTTTCTTTGTTTTTACCATGAGTGTGTATATTTTTATAAAAATAACTGGGTTTTCAAAAATTATTAAAAAAACAGAAACTTCTAATTACAGGAAAGAAACTATCTTCCATTCCGATCACTACATCAACCAATTGAACAAGAAGCACACATCAATATCCTGTGTGCTCAACCCATAGACATGATGGTATTTCTTGCGACTCTAAGTCTTTCCTCATGAGTTCACCAGCTCATTTAACAGCCACTTTTCTTAGCAGTTTGTCATCAGCATGTTCTTAGTTTCCATAGAAAGAAAAATTATCTGTTTTCCTAATTAGATTATGTAATATTTAATCCAATTATGAAAAAAGTGAAAGTTAGTCACACAGTCGTGTCCAACTCTTTGTGATCCCATGGACTGTAGCCTGCCAGGCTTCTCTGTCCATGGAATTCTCCAAGCAAGAGTACTGGAGTGGGTTGCCATTTCCTTCTCCAGGGGATATTCCTGACCCACGGATTGAACCTGGGTCTCCCTCATTGCAGGCAGATTCTTTACCAACAGAGCTACTAGGGAAACCCCAATCATAACAGTTACAATATTAAGTGCAACAGGTTGGTAAGCACTAAGTCAGTCACTTAATAGGAACAGAAGTGTGTGGGTAGTTGAACTGGTTCAGTTGCCTTACAGTATGTTGATTCTTTTGTTCCCTACTGATCTATTGACACAAGGAGCCTCAAGTGACAGAACACCATTTGTGGCATACAGTTTAATGGGACTAATAATAGGCCTCCGAGTGGAAACAGTCCTGTGTCAGAACCAGGACTTTTGCATGCTCAAAATCTAAGGTTGAGGGGATGGGAAACTCCCCCGAGTGGGTCCCTGAGGGCAAAGATAAGTGCAGCCAGTTTTGCTTCTATCCCTTGGTTCTCTGTCCCATATAGTCTACCTACTGGAGACAAAGGAACATACAAGATGGCTAATTTAGGGTGCTACTGCATCCTAGAGTATGGGGTCCCGTCTTCACAGAACATTATTTCCATGCTGACGTATCAGCTGTACTTTCAAAAGGCCATTCTATATTCTCTGCGTCACTAGCTCAGAATATATTGATCTTACCTGAAGACCAGTATCTTTAAATTTGTAGCTATACACTATACACCAGCTGTTTTAAAACAGAATTCTTGTGATGTCCCTTTTTAAAACTGATATACCTAGACATGTATAGAAAAGAATTAGATTTGGCCTCAAAGGGTCTGTATGTTAATTTTTTTCCCCATTTGTACCTTAAAATATAAATTTAAGTAACAGATATAAAGAAAAATCCTTGCATTTGTGAAACTGTCAAACCCTCCAACACCAGGCCAACCCAGTACCTGGCTGGGGCTGGTAAAGGTCTCCCCTTCGTGCAAGGCTTTCTGGTTTTTTGAGTGTGTATGTGTGTGTTTGGAGGAACTTTTACACAGATACAGTGCTTCTTACAAGTACTGATGTTCAGGACTCCCCTCACCACCATAAAAAAGATTGTATGTCAGATATATCTCAATTCTCAGAATGTAAACAAAAATATATGTTAATGTCAGGGAGTGAAAAGTGCTACAAAGAAAAATAATTCGGATCAGGGGATAGAGAGTGGTGGTGGGGCTATTTTATTTGTATTAATGGCTGTGCTGGGTCTTCCTTGCTGTATGTGGGCTTCTCTTGTTGTGGAGGACTGGCCTCTAGGCTTCAGCAATTGTGGTGCAGGGGCTTAGTTGCTCCTCTGCAAGTGGAATCTTCCTTGAGCATGTGGAATCATCCTTGACCATGGATCAAACTCTTGTCCCCTGCACTGGCAGGCAGATTCTTAACCATTGGAGTGGTGGGGGCTATTTCAGATCAGGTGTTGAGGGAGGTCTCTCTCTGAGGAGGTGATACCTGTACAGGGACCTGAGGTGTGAGAGAACAAGCAAAGGCTTATGGGAGTGGCGGGAGCAAAGGCCCTGGGGCAGCAAAGAGCTTCAGGGTCTAGGAAAGGTGTGGAGAAAAAGAAGCTGAAGATGACCCTGAGCCAATTCCTATCTCATATGCTCCTCTCTTTTATACCTTCGGAAGACAGGACATCTGTGGGTCTCCGATCACCTCTGGTGGGTGTCCTGCAAGGGCATGTGAGGTATTGCTGTGACAGATTTAAAGTTTTAGAAAGAGAGAAACTTGAAGTTAAAGTCATGTTGTGCTAGTATTCAAATATGGCCCCACAATCCCTCTTTGGTTTTTGTTTGTTTTTTAAAGAAAGGTAATGCAATGCCTATAATTGTGTGTATTTTAACATTCCATTAAAGCCTGGAGTAAAATGAATAAATATTGACACTAAGTGGCATATATAAAGACTGTAAATAGCCTCATGTGAGTTGAGTTGAGATTTTGCCTCCAAATGAGGTAGGGCAGGTTTTGCAGACAAAGTGTTAAAAAAAAAAAAAAAAAAAACAAACCCTTGGGATTTTCAGTGCCTTTGATTTTTGAAATTCCAGATAGAGGACTGTAAACCTGTAATACTTTTCTTTCATGGGTCATCTGTAAGGTCAGCACTCTGCGGAGTAACCCGTAGCAGACGAAATAAAAACCCAAACTGAAAAGTCTAATTCTACCCTAGCTGCTGTTTTTGAACTATTTCCTATTTGTTAAGGATAAACTATTATGATATTCTATTTGAGACATCTCAAGAAGTATCTCCCAGATAGGTGTAGAATACAACAGTGCAAACACATCATCTTCCATAAAGGAGGAAATTAGGGGTCGCCAGAGCGAGCCCCTGTGGTCGGCCCAGAGTCTAAACAGGTTTATAGAGCTGATGGTATATATTTATGGCACTAAGCTCCTGGTGACCAGAACCACCTTGTATAACGAGATGAAGTTTGCTAGCTGTTCCCTCTATTCAGCAATTTTGTTTCTCAGGTAAACACGGTTTGGAGCCAGAGTGGGAGCTGGGTCTCAGTGGCTAGTGTCTATACGATGAGAGTTCTCAGATGGGTTGGTTGCATGTTCATAGCCCTTCAGAGCACATAGAAATACTGAATTGATCCTCAGTAACATCTGACCTCAAAGCAGCACAACGCATACAGTAGTAAGAACCTGAACAATGTTCCCCTTTCACTCAATGTTTATTAACCATTCGGTGCCAGAAGCTTTGAGATAATCCAAACTGCAGCCCGTATCTAAGTTCTCCTGGTATGAATGAGCTGCGTGCTTTCCCCACTGGTCGCTGCTTCCAGGGGTCCCAGCTTTGCCTGCCCAACGCGAAGGGCGGCTCGACCCTCTGCCGCGGAGCTCCGGCCACCAGGGGGCGCTGCGGCCCCCCTCTCCCGGGAGCGGCCGAGCCAGCCCGGTGGGTGTTTCTCTCTCCCTCTCGCGCTCTCTCCTCCCGGCCTCACATCCGGGTCTGGAGA
>NW_011494770.1:2335510-2343137 GCF_000754665.1 Bison bison bison
GCGACCTCCGGGCCCTGTAGGCTCCGACGCCCCCCAGGGCCCCGCCGCTTCGGGGAGGGGGGCGAGGAGGGGAAGGAGGCCGGGCGGTGCGCAGTCCCCACCGTCCTGGGGTCGCGGGGCCGAGCCCCCGGTGTTGCATGCGGGGCGGGGTGGCCGTGAGCGGAGGCGAAGATGGAAGGTTTAACGCTGAGCGATGCGGAGCAGAAATACTACTCGGATCTCTTCTCCTACTGCGACATCGAGAGCACCAAGAAGGTGTCGGCCAACGGGCGAAGTGCTGGAGCTGTTTCGGGACCGCGACAGCTGCCCAACGACGTGGTCCTCCAGGTAACGCCGCCGCGTCCGGGGGTCGGCCGGCCGCCGAGGGGTCGCTTCCCGGCGGCTTGGGCCTCTAACCGCCTGCTTCCGCGGGGTGGGAGTGGGCGCCGTTTCCCGAAGGGCCGGCGGTGGGCAGGTTCCCCGGACTCCTCCGCTGCGGGCCGGGGCCGCAGGTGCCCGGGCGGCCGGGATTCGCGAGGGGGAGGGGGTCGCTCTTCGAGGACAAAAGTCAGGCAGGGATACTGTGGGGGTTGGGGAGGGGGTGGTGGTCTCTGTATTATCTCTGGAGAGCGTAAGCCCTGTATCTCTCGGCTGCCCCGCAGAATCTGGATTTTTCAACCCTGAAAGAGCAACTTCAGATGAAAGATCTGGGATTGTTACCATGCTTTTGAATCCTTGGTCTTGGCATCTACTTTTCTTTTTCTTAAGGAAGCTGAATTCTCAAGGAGATTAAAAAATTTGAACTTTTAAGTAATAGTTTGCAAGTAGGTATGAAAAGAACTTTAACTATAGGATGCGTGGCTGGTGTAAACTGGATCATTTTTCCATTGGCCGTCGATAGCATTTGGTGGAACTGGTGGATTGGGTTGGTAGATAAGTATTGAGCAACTGCAAGTCAAAGGTGCCTATTTGCCTCAGTGCCCTAGAGGACCGAGGAGAGTTAAGTTTTAAGCTTTCTCCGTCTTATCTAATGTATGTGGTGAGCATTGATGTTACTCTGGGTCTCATGAGTCATAGCTGCTAGTAAGATTTTGTCTAAACAGCGTATCAGGAACAGGTTTTAAGCTTTCCTCTCTATCATGATCCAAGCCAGTTATCCAGATCTCCAAAACTTACGGCCATGTGCGTAGGTATGATGTAGTATATTGCAGAGAGCCCTGAATCAGGAGTTTTCAGGCCTGGACCCATGACCCCCCACTCTGTTAACCCGCAGTGACTTTGGGCCGAGCGCTTTAAACTCTTCAAGCCTAAGTGTGCTTAGAATGAGGGTGAAGTTCCTTCTGAGGAACCTTCTGGGAAATATAAAAATGTCCACACAGGCCTCTCTTTTAGAAGTTATCTGTGCGTTAATTGTGACTAAGTTGAACCAGTTCTTTTTGCATAATCTGGTTTGTTTTATGTTGCTTTTTAAAAATTTTGGGAGGAAAATTGGGCGTCTTACACACCAGCAGCTGGGAGTCTCATATTCATTCTGCTGAAGAGACAAAGTAAATATTTTAGGCTCTGCTGGCCACATACAGTCTCTGTATGTATATTCTTTGTTTTTGTTCTTGCAGTCTTTTAAAAATGTAAAAATCATTTTTAGCTCAGGGGCATACAAAACAGGGCCTCTAACTGCTGACCCCTGCTGTGTGGGTACTGTATGTTCCCCGTATGGCTTTGGAGTTAGACTTAGAGGAATATACTCACTAATGATTTTGCTCTTTTTGTAGAAATACGTTCAAGACATTAGGAAACTAAAACTAAGGGGGAACCTCCCATTTTCTGTTTGGTTTCTCTCTTTGGGGTAGGGCAAGCTGAAATCGACTGACATTCATATTTTTAAGGGTGCATGAAGACTTTAGGACATTATATTATTTAGGATACAAATTCAGCTTAATTAACCTTTGCTTCAAACATGTTTAACCCAGTCCAACTTATTTTCATGTCATGCTCGATTTTATTTACACTCAAAAATAAATTTCTATTGCCTTTTTTAAAAGAGAACTTAAATAGCATAAATATTCAGGATTCAGTTATATTAATAAGCTGGAAACTGTAGGAACTCCCTAAAGCACAATTCTTACAGCTTTCTGGGTAGCTTGAAGGCAATCTACTTAAAAAATTGGCCTAGGAGATAAAATGTGAAACAAAAGAGGAATGTGGACTTAATTCCCTAATGGAAGCTTAGGATTGTCGGAAAACAGTCCTCCCTTGCTTCGTAAGTTGAAAACATTTGAAGCAACTCACATACAAATTAGCACTGGGCTAGGTGTTGCAGGGCCTCACAGCAGGAGTAAGAAGTTCTCAAGGACCTTGTAAGCTCCAGAAATAAACATGTAACAAAGCAGTGTGAATGTCATGAGATGGATAAAGGAGGGTATGACCAAGAAAGGCCTCTTCACTTAATTCAGATGGACCTTACAGTAGTGTGGAGGGATGAAGAGGATTTCCAGGCGGTAAAACATGGCCAGAGGTAGAAAGTGGGGGAAGGACCCTTTGCAAGGACTAGCAGATAGTCAGATTTTGCCAAAGCTGTAGTATGTTTTGGAGATACTGGCACTTAGAGACCACATTGGGAAAGATTCTGAAGAACAGGCCAATTTCATATTTCAGGAGGCAGTGGAGACTCACTGATAGTTTTTGACTTCGAGTGAGATAGAGATCAGAGGCTAGGGAAAGAGGCTCGAGCAGTGGTTCAGAATAGATGCTAGATACAGAGCACCCAAACCAGGGTGACAGCAGTAGAACAGAAAAGGAGGGGCTGGATGAACAGGTCTGTGTTACTGAAGGGCGGTTGGGTAGCCACAGTGTGAGGTGTTTGTGGGAGAATGTTTGAGACTGGGTGGAGAGCTTTGAACTAATTGTGAAGGTGGTAGGGAGTTAGAGATTTAAGAGAACTGACTCATAAAAGCTGTGCTTTAGGAGGCATTTCTGGTGGCTCAGACAGTAAAGAATCTACCTGCAATGCAGGAGATCTGGGTTCCATCCCTGGGTTGGGAAGATTCACTGGAGAAGGGAATGGCAACCTACTCCAGTATTCTTGCCTGAAGAATTCCATGGCCAGAGGTGCCTAGCGGGCCACAGTCCATGGGGTCACACAGAGTCCGACGTGACTGGGCTACTAACGCACTTAGGAGGCATTTAGGAGACCAGAGCAACTGCGAGTAGAGGGAAGAAGAAACTGGGGACTGATTCTTTCACATGTAAATGAAGTGATGAGGAACAGGGCCGAGGAACTCAAATGTGAGAGTGGGGACGGCCAGGGGGAAGGGAGTTTTGCCACCCACAAGGCACTTGGAGACATATTTGGTTATCTTAACTCAGAGGGAGGGAGCAGTTCTACTGGCGTCTAGTAGACAGAGGCAGGAGTGCTACTAAACAGCCTACAGTACACAGGACAGCAGAGTCGTCTGGCTCAAAATGTCAGTGGTGCCAAGATTTAGAAGACTGATCTGGACTCTGGTGGTAACAGTTGATCAGAAAATGAGGTTGAAGATACAGTAGGGGACGATGGAGGTAGACCTGATGAGCCTGGGTTAGCTGGTGATATTTTGCTAAGAGAAGGGCAAGGTTTATTCTCTGTAGGACACCACTCACAGTTACAGAAGGGGCAGGAAGAGGGCCTGATTTCAGTTCTGAAGAGAAATTGATGAGTTTGTTCTCAGGTGTTTTGAGATGGCAATGCAGTAGTCCAGGAGATAGTTGGAAATGTGTGAATGTCCACTCTGAATGTTGGTTCTTACAGTGAAATTTGAGTGTTTGGGATCTCTCCTCTCTGCCTTTCTCACCTGTATATCTTGGAGTTAGAGACCAGACAGCTTCTCACACTAGGCATGCATTTTTACACATCAGGGCTTTGATTGATATAGTAGTTTTCAGCATTTGTTAATAAAAGTCATGAGAAGACTGAGGCATCTAAGGAATGAGTATCGAGAACAAAGAACAGAGGCCCCAGAACTAAAGGAGGAAGGAACTGGCATTTATTGAGTGCCTATTGTGTTCTTTTACTGTGCAGGTCATTTTCATGCAGGAACTCATTTGATCTTTGCAAAACAATCCTGTGAAGAGAGTATTATTCTTGTTTATTAACTAGAAAATTGATAGGCAGAGAAGTGTTAAATAACTAGTGAATAGAATACCTCTCCTTTACCATTATTTCTTGCCACCTGTCAGTTCTTTCCTACTTTTCACTGTTCATGTACTTGGTTTGCCCTTAGTTCTTACAAAGAGTAGAGATCTTAAATGATTTGATTTTGAGTTATATGTGGATTTCCTTGTTTGCAAAATAAATAGTTTTATCCATAATGATGTCTGGGAATATAGTCACTTCAGAGAACTAGGAAGATTCTTGTATATGGTATTCTGAGTCACATTGCAACACTGTCCTAGACTTCCCTAGTGGTCCAGTGGGTAAGAATCTGCCTGCCAACGCAGGAGTCATGGACTTGATTCCTGAATTGGGAAGATCCCACTTGTCACGGAGCAACTAAGCCCATGCACTGTAACTACTGAGCCCACGTGCTGCAACTCCTGAAGTCCACGTACCTAGAGCCCGGGCTCTGCAACAGCAGAAGCAGTGTTCGTTACACTTGTTGGGGAATACCAGAGTAAAACCTGTTATGAATACAAGGGTTTGTTTGGGGAGACGGTATGTTACTTGACGAAGTGAACGAGCTAGAGCTTCATAGTATTATGCCCCATACCAGAGAGGAACAAGACTAGGCAGAGAAAAATCTGGCTCATAGGATTTAATCATGAGGAATTTTGCTGTCTGCTGAGCATGAAAATATTCAGTGGCTTAAAAATAATCTTCAGAATTATTTTTTAAATGTTAGGGAGGGTATGCTATTTACCACACCAATCATTATGTTTTTCTAGCTTTTATTTAAAATTTATACTTTGGAAAATGTTTTAAAACTTCATATAGACTTTGAATGCACAATAGCTTGATAAAAGGTTCTAGTAGTATTGTTCTTTTAAAGATTATAAGCAATGTACCCATTAATGAATCTGAGAAAATCTTGTAGTTCATTTGTATTGAGCAATATCTTGGTAGAACATTTGAATAACACATTTGTTTAGTGAAGTAAAAGTGATAATAATGAAACATGAGCCATTTTCTTTTTCTTTTGAAATTTGTTCAATTATATGATCTACTCATTAGTAATAAGATTAAAATAAAGAAGCAGAGCTTCATTTATGCATTGAAAATTACAAACTTAATAAATGTCAGGTTTGTTCTGGAGAAGTGATTTTTTTTTTCATTTGTAATTGCTAAAATAATTATAACACACTATAAAAATAATCTTACCTTAAACACTTTACTATACACAGTTGAAAAACACTTTTTGAGAAAGAAGTCACATTTATTGGCTTTCTGTGGGATCAGATCATATTTACTTAAATAATTTTTCTTTCTTACAAGGCACCTTGAATCTTTTTCGTTAGCCAGTAGTCCAGAGTTAGCCTTAATAACTTGAGAATTCAAGCTAGGCATTTTGACGGAGCTCTAAAAGAATGTGAGAAGTTGATGTGTAAAGGATCACTAAACATGGGAGACAAGTTCCAGCCCTGCCCCTTAGAAAATTACTTATTGCCTGGATTTTAGTTCTCACCATGGATATGATTGAATTGGGGTATTTATTTTTTACACTTTTTTGGCCACACTATGCAGCATATGGGATCTTAGTTCCTCAAGCAAGAATTGAACCTATGCCCCCTGCGTTGGAAGCTCAGAGTCTTAACCACTGGACTGCCAGAGAAGTTCCTGATTGGGTTTTTTAACAAAGAGGTTACAGTGTAGGAATGGCTACTCTGTCCAGCCACATCCTTAGAAAAGTAGTCACTCAGACCTGAAATTAGTTGATATGCTATTTTGAAGCTGGAATTGATTTCTTTTACGCACTTTGGGAGATAATGAAGAGGTGAATCTTGCCTAGAGTGCTGAAGTAACTGTGTATATAAGAGGGAACTGATGCAAGGGTTGTACAATCTGTGATACTGAGTTCTTCAGGGTGTCTGGCCGGTGAGAATTTGATGGGTAATAAGACTTGGCGTTTTTGATGTTTTCCCTGATAATATATTTCATTTTCTGTAGTCTTTGCTATGATAGACGCATCTTTGTCTGTCTTTTCCCTCTACCTCTGTGTAAGGAATTTATGGCTGACGAGTTGCATATTATAGGCATGACAGAAATCAGGAGGTGATAATAACCTGGCTTAGAAATATTTTTTTAAGTTCATAAGTGAAAGTGAAGTTGCTCAGTCGTGTCTGACTCTTTGCGACCCCATGGTCTGTAGACTACCAGACTCCTCTGTCCATGGGATTTTCCAGGCAATAGTACTGGAGTGGATTGCCATTTCCTTCTCCAAATTTTGTTGCAGTTTGATAAATTATAGGACATAAATGCTTAAAAGAAAGTACATCTCATTTTGTTTCAAGAATTGACTATGTTGAATTTGAGTCTCTTGTTACATGATGAAGATAGAATTTATTAAACTGTATTTCCCTCAAACCTCTTGTGGTTGTGGATTCCTTTGAGATTCTGGTGCACATGCTGGATTTCTGCTTAGAAGACTAAGTTACACAAAAGTCTGCATATAATTTGGGGTTGCCAGCTTTCCCCTAACCTAGCCAAGCTTGTCCCATGAACCTCTACATTAAGACAGTTTTAAGGAACAGCAGACAGACCCGGAAAAGCTGACCGTAAGTCTTTCTTAAATCAGTTTTGTATATTTTCAGAAAGTACTTCATGGCTACTATTTATGTTTGGGTTGTATATGCAGTGGTGAAAACTCAGGAATCTTCCCAGCCTTCATGGATTATATAAATTGTGCTAATGTTTAAAAGGAAAAGAACTGTGTTAATAGAAAATGGTGGGAGGCTATACGGACCTACCTAAGTGTAAGGAAAGACCTCTATGAGGAGATGGGGGCGTAGCAAGAGAACAAAAATGAGATGTTTCACATAGAGGGAATGAGCATGCTAAGGGCTGGAACAATATATGAAGAGCTTGGTGTGTTTGTTGAGATGAAAGCTGGAGAAGTATGGGCAAGAGGGGAGAATGGCAGGGACCACATGCTACAGGGCCTTGTACACAGGGATCAAGCATTTGGATTGTGAACAACTGAAAGTTTATGTTCGGGGAGTTCAGTTCAGTCGCTCAGTTGTGTCTGACTCTTTGCGACCCCATGGACTGTGGCACACCAGGCCTCCCTGTCCATCACCAACTCCCAGAGTTCACTGAAACTCATGTCCATCGAGTAGGGGATGCCATCCAACCATCTCATCCTCTGTCGTCCCCTTCTCCACCGGCCTTCAATCTTCCCCAACGTCAGGGTCTTTTCCAATGAGTCACATCAGGTGGCTAAAGTATTGGAGTTTCAGCTTCAGCATCAGTCCTTCCAGTGAATATTCAGGTCTGATTTCCTTTAGGATGGACTAGTTGGATCTCCTTGCAGTCCAAGGGACTCTCGAGAGTCTTCTCCAATACCACAGTTCAAAAGCATCAATTCTTCGGCGCTCAGCTTTCTTTATAGTCCAACTCTCACATCCATACATAACCACTGGAAAAACCATAGCCTTGACTAGACAGACCTTTGTAATG
>NW_011494770.1:2343237-2344859 GCF_000754665.1 Bison bison bison
TTCAGTTCAGTTCAGTTGCTCAGTCGTGTCTGACTCTTTGCAACCCCAGGAATCGCAGCACACCAGGCCTCCCTGTCCATCACCAACTCCCGGAGTTCACTCGAACTCATGTCCATCGGGTCAGTGATGCCATCCAGCCATCTCATCCTCTGTCGTCCCCTTCTCCTCCTGCCCCCAATCTCTCCCAGCATCAGAGTCTTTTCCAGTGAGTCAGCTCTTCACATGAGGTGGCCAAAGTACTGGAGTTTCAGCTTTAGCATCATTCCTTCCAAAGAAATCCCAGGGCTGATCTCCTTCAGAATGGACTGGTTGGATCTCCTTGAAGTCCAAGGGACTCTCAAGAGTCTTCTCCAACAACACCACAGTTCAAAAGCATCAATTCTTCGGCGCTCAGCTTTCTTTATAGTCCAACTCTCACATCCATACATAACCACTGGAAAAACCATAGCCTTGACTAGACAGACCTTTGTAATGTAAAAGTAAAAAAATAATGTCTCTGCTTTTCAATATGCTATCTAGGTTGGTCATAACTTTCCTTCCAAGGAGTAAGCATCTTGTAATTTCATGGCTGCAGTTGCCATCTGCAGTGATTTTGGAGCCCAGAAAAATAAAGTCAGCCACTGTTTCCAGTGTTTCCCCATCCTTTTGTCATGAAGTGATGGGACCAGATGCCATGATCTTAGTTTTTTGAATGTTGAGCTTTAAGCCAACTTTTTCACTCTCCACTTTCACTTTCATCAAGAGGTTCTTTAGTTCTTTGCTTTCTGCCATAAGAGTGGTGTCATCTGCATATCGGAGGTTATTGATATTTCTCCCAGAAATCTTGATTCCAGCTTGTGTTTCATCCAGTCTAACATTTCTCATGATGTACTCTGCATGTAAGTTAAATAAGCAGGGTGACAATATACAGCCTTGACGTACTCGTTTCCCAATTTGGAACCAGTCTGTTTTTCCACGTCCAGTTCTAACTCTTGCTTCTTGATCTGCATACAGATTTCTCAAGAGGCAGGTCAAGTGGTCTGGTATTCCCGTCTCTTTCAGAGTTTTCCACAGTTTGTTGTGATGCACACAGTCAAAGGCTTTGGCATAGTCAATAAAGCAGAAGTAGATGTTTTTCTGGAACTCTCGCTTTTTTGATGATCCAACGGATATTGGCAATTTGATTTCTGGTTCCTCTGCCTTTTCTAAAACCAGCTTGAACATCTGGAAGTTCACGGTTCACATATTGCTGAAGCCTGGCTTGGAGAATTTTGAGCAATACTTTACTAGCGTGTGAGATGAGTACAATTGTGCGGTAGTTTGAGCATTCTTTGGCATTGCCTTTCTTTGGGATTGGAATGAAAACTAACCTTTTCCAGTCCTGTGGCCACTGCTGAGGTTTTTTCAAATTTGCTGGCGTATTGAGTGCAGTGGGGGAATGACAGCATCTTAATTATATTTGTCAGAGGTTACTCTGCTATGTAGAGAAGATTGGCCACTAGATATGCAGTAATTCAGGCAGGAGACATGATGGCTTAGATTAGTGAGGTGGTGGTAGGGTGGAGAGGAGTGGACAGGCTTGAGGTATTTGTAGGTGGTAGACGCAGTGGGACATGATAGGGATTGGATATGGAATGTAATGG
>NW_011494770.1:2344959-2346742 GCF_000754665.1 Bison bison bison
CAAGTGACTATTACCGAATGGCTGGGAAATAAATAGGCTTTTTTAAAGGGGGTTTTGTTTTGTTTGGGTGAAGGGTAATGGTGAATTTGGCAGTTTTCTTTTGTCAATCTTAAATCCTCAGAAGCCTGTAAGATTAAGTAGACCTCTATCAGAGAGGATCAACAAATCCTGAAGAACCCAGAGATATTTGACTTGGAGATGTCAGTTTAAAGACATCAGTCGCTAAGCTGTGTCTGACTCTTCGCAACCTCATGAACCGAAGCTCTCCAGGCTTCCCTGTCCTTCACTATCTTCCAGGGTTTATTCAGACTCATGTCCATTGAGTCAGTGATGCTATCCAACCATCTCATCTTTTGTGGCCACCTTCTCAATCTTTGCCAGCATCCGAATTTTTTCCAGTGATGTATTGGAGCTTCAGCATCGGTCCTTCCAGTGAATATTCAGAGTTGGCTTCCTTTAGGATTGACTGGTTTGATCTCCTTGCTGTCCAAGGGATTCTCAAGAGCCTTCTCCATCTTTACAGTTGGAAAGCATCAGTTCTTTGGTGCTCAGCCATGACTACTGGAGAAACCGTAGCTTTGACTGTATGGATCTTTGTCAGCAAAGTGATGTTTGTTTTTTACTACGCTGTCTAGGTTTGTCATAGCTTTCCTTCCAAGGAGCAAGTGTCTTTTAATGTCATGGCTGCAGTCACCATCTGCAGTGATTAGTGATATTCAAAGCCATGAAAATAGGTGAAATCCCTGAAGAAGAGACTAGAGAGAGGAAAGAAGAACTGGTTAGAAATAGAACCCTGAGGAACACTACATATCTAAGTTGGGAAAACTGGAAGTCCTCTAAGAAGGAAGCTAAGAAGGACAGCCCTAGTGGAAATTTGGAATATATATTGGATCATGTCGTGGATGCCAAGTAATGCAACTGTTTCAAGAAAGGAATAGTTAATTCTCGAGTTTGGCTGAGAGGGTGAGACAATATGGGCAGAAATATGACCTTTGGATTTGGCAACCTAAAGGTCATCAGTGACTATTATGAGCCTGTGTCACAGACTGGTAGAGATGGAAGCCAGATTTGAGTGACTTGAAGGACATACAGTGACCCAGGAACTAGAAATTGGGTTTAAAGAAGTTAAAGGAAACAGACACATGGCCGAAGTTGAGGTATGAGGATATAAAGGAAGCCTTTGTTTTTTTGAGTGTATGAGAAATATCACAGCATGGTTTTAGTTGCTAGGATTAATAAGGGAAGGAAGGAAGATGAGGAGAGACGTCTTTGAGAATGCAAGAATGGTCTAGGATCCTGACTGCACAGTACAGCAGTCTTTGATAGGAAACATAATGTCCGCACTTCCAAAAGAAGAGAGAAGGGGAAAAATGTATTCCCAGTAGCATCAGAAAGAAAAAAACACTTAGGAATAAACTTTAACAACAACAACAAAAAACCAAGATGTTTTTATTACAAAACATTAACCGAGAGAATTTAAATAAGATATTTTTGTTTTGTTTTGGGCACACTACAAGGCCTGTGGGATACTAATTCCCAACCAGGGATTGAACCCAGACCCTCAGCAGTGAGAGTGTGTAGCGTTCCAACCACTGGACCAGGGAATTCTCTTAAATAAGATTTAAATAAATGGGGAGATAATCTGTGTTCATAGATTGGATGATTGAATGTTAAGATGATCAGTTCAGTTCAGTTCAGTTGCTCAGTCGTGTCTGACTCTTTGCAACCCCAGGAATCGCAGCACACCAGGCCTCCCTGTCCATCACCAACTCCCGGAGTTCAC